>NC_140989.1:112429596-112756019 GCF_052327205.1 Somniosus microcephalus
GAGCTGGGTGTCATCAATGTACATGTGGAAACTGACGCTGTGTTTTTGGATGATGTCGCCAAAGGGGCAGCATGTAGATGAGAAATAGGAGGGAGGCGAAGGGTAGATCCTTGGGGGACACCAGAGGTAACGATGCGGGAGGAGGAAGAGAAGCCATTGCAGGTGACTTTTTGGCTGCAATTAGATACGAATGGAACCAGGTGAGTGCAGTCCCACCCAGCTGGACGATGGTGGAGAAGCGTTGGAGGAGGATGGAGTGGTCAACCGTGTCAAAGGCTGCAGACAAGTCAAGAAGGACGAGGAGGGATAGTTTACCTTTGTCGCATTCACAAAGGATATCATTTGTGACTTTGATGAAAGCAGTTTCAGTACTGTGGCAAGTGCGGAAACCTGATTGGAGGGATTCAAACATGGAGTTCCGGGAAGGCTGGGCACGGATTTGGGAGATGACAACATGCTCAAGGAGTTTGGAGAGGAAAGGGAGATTGGAGATTGGGCAGTAGTTTGCAAGGACGGAGGGGTCAAGGGTTGGCTTTTTGAAGAGAGGGGTGATGACGGCAGATTTAAAGGAGAGGGGGACAGTACCTGAGGAGAGAGAACCGTTAACAATGTCAGTTAACATGGGAGTCAGAAAAGGATGTTGGGTGGTCAGCAGTTTAGTGGGAATAGGATCAAGGGAACAGGGAGTGGGTTTCATGGACAAGATGAGCGCAGCGAGGTCAAGAGGGGAGATCGGAGAGAAACTGGAGAAAGATGCGAGTTCAGGGCTAGGGCAGGGGGAATCTTAGAGGACGTTTGGCCCGGTGGGCTAGGGGAAGGAAGGGAAGTGGCAGAGGCAGCTGATCGGATGGTTTCAATCTTAGAGACAAAGAAGTCTATGAGCTCTTTACACTTGTGAGTGTGAAGGAAACAGGGGAGAGGGGTTTAAGAAGGCAGTTAGCAGTAGAGAATAGAAGCTGGGGGGTTATCTTTGCATTACAAAATGATCCTGCAATAGTGAGCAGTTTTGGTAGACAAGAGTAGGACCCGATAATGCTTTATGTGGTCCAGCCAGATCTGGCAGTGACTGGCTAAACGTGTTGTCCGCCATATCCATTCAAGTCTACGTCCCTTGGACTTGAGGGAACAACCCTAGGATGTTGATGGCGGGTGATTCGATGATGGTAATGCCATTGAATGTCAAGGGGAAGTAGTTACATTTTCTATTGTTGGAGATGGTCATTGCCTGGCACTTGTATGACGCGAATGTTACTTGCCATTTATCAACCCAAGCCTGAATGTTGTCCAGGTCTTGCAGGCACGGACTGATTCATTATCTGAGGAGTTGATAATGGAACTGAACACTGTGCAATCATCAGCAAACACCCCCACTTCTGACCTTATGATGGAGGGAAGGTCATTGATGAAGCAGCTGAAGATGATTGGGCCCAGGACACTGTCCTGAGGAACTTCTGCAACGATGCCCTGGGGCTGTGATGATTGATCTTCAACCACCACAACCATCTAGACTATGTCTAGAACTAGGGGGCATAATCTCAGGGTAATGGGTAGGATGAGGAGGAATTTCTTCACTCAGAGGGTTGTGAATCTTTGGAATTCTCTGCCCCAGAGGGCTGTGAATGCTGAATCTTTGAGTATATTCAAGGCTGAGATAGAGAGATTTTTTGACTCTAGGGGAATCAAGGGAGATCGGGCGGGAATGTGGAGTTGAGGGCGATGATCGGCCATGATCTTATTGAATGGCGGAGCAGGCTCGAAGGGCCGTATGGCCTACTCCTGCTCTTACTTCTTATGTTCTTATGTTCTTATCTTCCTTTGTGCTAGGTATGACTCCAGCCAATGGAGAGTTTTCCCCCCGATTCCCATTGACTTCAGTTTTACTAGGGCTCCTCGATGCCACACTCGGTCAAATACTGCCTTGATGTCAAAGGCAGTCACTCTCACCTCACCTCTGGAATTCAGCTCCTTTGTCCATGTTTGGACCAAGGCTGTAATGAGGTCTGGAGCCGAGTGGTCTTGGCGGAACCCAAACTGGGCATCAGTGAGCAGGTTATTGGTGAGTAAGTGCCGCTTGATAGCACTGTCGACAACACCTTCCATCACTTTGCTGATGATTGAGAGTAGACTGATGGGGCGGTAATTGGTCAGGTTGGATTTGTTCTGTTTTTTGTGGACAGGATATACCTGGGCAATCTTCCACATTGTCAGATAGATGCCAGTGTTGTATCTGTACTGGAGCAGCTTGGCTAGAGGTGCAGCTAGTTCTGGAGCACAAGTCTTCAGCACGATAGCCGGGATGTTGTTGGGGCCGTAGCCTTTGCTGTATCCAGTGTGCTCAGCCATTTCTTGATATCACGTGGAGTGAATTGAATTGGCTGAAGACTGGCTTCTGTGATAGTGGGAATCTCAGGAGGAGGCCGATATGGAGCATCTACTCGGCACTTCTGGCTGAAGATGGTTGCAAACGCTTCAGCCTTGTCTTTACACTCACGTGCTGGGCTCCACCATCATTGAGGATGGGGATATTCATGGAGTCTCCTCCTCCCGTTAGTTTTTTAATGGTCCACCACCATTTTCGACTGGATGTGGCAGGACTGCAGAGATTTGATCTGATCTGTTGATTGTGGGATTGCTTAGCCCTGTCTATAGCATGCTGCTTCCGCTTTTTAGCATGCATGTAGTCCTGTGTTGCAGCTTCCCTAGGTTGGCACCTCATTTTTAGGTACGCCTAATGCTGCTCCTAGCATGCTCTTCTACACTCCTTATTGAACCAGGGTTGGTCCCCTGACTTGATGGTAATGGTAGAGTGAGGGACATGAGGTTACAGATTGTGATGGAATACAATTCTGCTGCTGCTGATGGCCCACAGCACCTCATGGATACCCAGTTTTGAGCTGCTAGATCTGTTCTGAATCTATCCCATTGAGCACGGTGGTAGTGCCACACAACACGATGGAGGGTGTCTTCACCTTGTATTGATTCTCTCAGAGTGAATACCTGAGTTCATTTAACCTACAATGTGTTTGGGAAATCTGCTTTAAAGCTCCCCCTGTTGTCAAGGTTTATGAAGAAAGTTTATCAAGTTAGGCCTTTTATCCAATCCTTAATATAAAAATAGGAGCTTCATCTTATTTAATGTTTGCTCTTCTTGAGACTACTTTGTCTTGTGATGTTATGTTTCTCACTCGTAAAACAATCACATTGTTTAGCCTCAGTGCATCAAGTCAATGAACTTCAATCTTTCACAGTAGATCAAATGGAAATTTGTCTCTGTCCTCCTGAAATCTGTCACAGTTGGCTGTGAAGGTGTAAGAATCAGCTGTGCGTAACAACCCAGGGCTTATCCTGTTGTGTATGCAGGAGGAGTTAACTTCAGAAAATGAAGGGTGCCAATGTGGACCTATTGGCCAGAATAAGCTGTTCTCAAGCTGTTCTCAAATAAACTCTGTTCCTGCTGCACCCAGAATGGGCCATAGAAAAATATATTTTTTCCTCTAAGTTTGTTTAAATTACATTAGCTTTTAGCTCATAAAGAAATATAAAGTTGACCTTTTTAACCAATTGAAATGTTGTTATAGTTTTAAATTAGTGGGGACTCAAAGGAACCTCTGAAGAGTTACATCTATTTTGATGGTTAAATAAAATCTTAATCTCCAATAAATGTCATCGTATAAAAAATTTGGATCATTATAAATCTTCTTGTCAACACCAGAATAAAAAGGCTGTATTGCAGAGAAGGGAACCTCTTATCTTGCAATAAAACCAACACATTAAACTGCTACTTACTCAGCTGCTCATCTCCCACAGCTTTTCCAGGGAAACAAAAGCAATGATTGAAACAGCTGAATTTGAGCTACCGTATGTAGACACTCATAGTCACATCCATTATAAAAGTATGTATCAGGAAAGTCATGAGAGAGAAGCATAAGGTTTTTCATTCATTTATTAACTAGATAAGAATGTTGCCGCCCCTCAAAGTGTGTTTTTAATGTTAGGAAGGCCAAGTACTTCTCCAAGGGCGGGATGGAAAATTGGTGGGCAGGTTAACTTGAGTTATCTTTGTGCACTTCCCAGTGGCTGATTATACAGCATCATTGACAAAGGTATAGCGGTAAGTCTGCTCACACCCTCAGAATTGAAGAATGATGTTTACAAATAAGTAAAAAAGCAGCCACCTCATCCTCCTTTGCAAATCCAGCTCTCAAAATCAACATTCTTACTTCACTAAAACAATCATGTGCTCAGCTTTAAACACAGGGAAATTTTGATTTTGAAATAAAAATAACCAAATGTGAAGCCAAGGCAATTTTAGCTCCCGGGCCTCATTTAAATAGACCAGGCCCGACTCCCATCTGAACAATGACATCAGGCCTGTGAACAGGAGTGAGGAGGAGGCTGCATGGGAGATCCACGGGAATGGTCCTCAGCAAAGTCAGTGAAGTGGGAGGGCCGGGATAGGCGAGCCCCAAGGATTCCTTAGGAGGCCCAGACGTACACTCTTACTCCTTTTGGCTCCCAAGGAAACCTCAGCCTGCTGATCCTCGATGCTGAAATTCCCTGGTGAGGCCGGCACCGGGAGCTGACCTCGCTGCTGCCGGTTAAAATGTGGTTGGGGTCTGAGTGACGTCCTCACCTGTCTGGGGAGAGCGCTTCACACCCTGCCCAAGATGCGCCTGTTAAAATGGTGCGGTGCACAGAATGGCTCTGCTGTGAGTCTCTCTTCCAATATTCTAACCCCCTCTGCCCACGCACTCCCCCCCCGCCCCCCCGCACACCCTGTTCTCGTAGGGGGTTGAAATTGGGCCTTATGTTTTCAGTTAGTTTAAACACACTTAAGGGAGGTCCCTTTGTTCATGTGGAGTAATCAGGGAGAGTCCCTACACATTAATAAACAATAAAAGTATTATAGATTGCCACCCCTAGACGACAGACAGTCAAGTACATCTGAGACCACAAAATGCACTTCCCCATGCCTATTTGTGGAGGCCACATTTTTTTTAATGATTGCAGTCTACAATGATTTTTATCTCCAGTAAAAGAAAATAAATCTTTATAACAAGTTCAAAAAAGCAATATAGACTATTGGGGTGATTTTCATATTTCTACCATTATATTTACGCTGGAAAACAGGGAGGTAGGCAAACATAAATTTTACAAAACAAGTCATGCCCATTGACTGCCTTAGGCCCACCTGAATCATTTTCAAGTTGGCCTAGAATTGGATGGCCAATCTCCTGCCTGAAACAAGCGGGAACCTTATTTCAATATTTAAATTGGGCTCCAGTGCCCGTTGTAGGGTCCCAACACAATTTTTGTGGACCAGTGGGTGGGGTGTGTGCTGTGCATGCCATGCCCATTGGTCCCTGATATGAAGCAGCCTAAACAGCAGGCCTTAAAGGGACCGCTGCAGGCCCCTCTAAAAACAGGCCGAAACATTTTCTCTTAGTTTTGTGGGGTCAGGTGGATCAGGAGTGCTCCTGGTCCCACAAAAATACTCCGGCCTTGTGTGCCCCCTCCCCCCGGCATTGCTTCCTTCCCCCTGGACCAGACTGTCAGTCAGCTTGGCATAGGCCTTGGCTGATCCGACCCTCCCCGACTAGCGAGCTGCCTTGGAGTGTCCATTTGGCACTTGCAGCACACTGGCTGCATAGTAATAAGGCCCAAGCACCAAGATGGTTCAGACCTTTCGCCGGTGCAATCAGGCGGGCAGCCAATTCAGAAAACCTGTCACCCGACCGATTAGCACACCAAACAAATATTCCCCATAGAAATTACTGTTGGTGACAATAGCGGACAAACGCTCACATTGCTTGCTCGATGTTCCACTATTCGTTATTGTAATGATGACAGAGTGATAAAAGGAAAGAAAGACTTGCATTTATATAGCGCCTTTCCAGCCAATGAAGTACTTTTGAAGTGTAGTCACCGCTGCAATGCAGGAAACACAGTAGCCAATTTGTGCACAGCATGCTCCTGTAATGATATCAGCAAATAGAGATGGTATTTGCCTGTTTGATTATGATGCCTTACCAGCATGTTTGCATGTATTGATTGCTTGTGCCTGACCAGCAGAGGGCATGTGACAGAGACAAGCAAAGCAGTTTAGTTTAGTTTCAGTTTCGTTCTAGATGCATCACTAGCATGATGTCTCCTGTAAATGTTGTATAAAGAGTTGAACAGACTTTAGATTAAAAGACATTCTCTTTCATAAATGTCTCGTCATTGAACCCACAAAGAAATCAATACATGGTGTCAGAAGTGACTGAAAGAGATGAAGAGAAAAAATCTGAAGTTAAATCAGCTCTCCACAAATTAGCAAGCCAAAAGAGAACATCATTGCTTACCATTGGAGAATAGCAAATGAAGTGAAAAAATGGAAGGTTTACACCCACCCGCGAAGCTTCAGTTGACAGGTAATGTGGCTGAAAATTGGAGGAGGTTCAAACAACGTGTGGGGTTGTATTTATCAGCAATCGGTGCTGACGAGAAAAGTGATAAAAAGAAATCGTCAGTGTTCTTACATGTCGTGGGTGATGAAGCGCTGGAGGTGTATAATAACTTCACATTCGCTGCTGATGGAGACAAAATGAAGCTAGATAAAATAATGGAACAGTTTGAGGCCTACAGCATACCTAAACGTAACGTGATGTTTGAGAGGCACAGATTTTTCACATGTGTACAGAAAACGGGTGAGACTATTGATCAGTATGTGACTGAACTGAGAAACCGAAGCAAAACATGTGAATTTGGGGGACTGACAGACTCGCTGATAAAAGACAGACTGGTGTGTGGTATTCCAGATAATGGTCTAAGGGAAAGACTGCTAAGAGAGCAAGATCTAGACCTGGGAAAAGCCATAGCACTGTGTAGGGCTACAGAGACTGTGAAGTTGCAGGCAAAGGAGCTGTTCAGTGACAATAGCTGCAACGTGGATGCAGTGAGGATGAACGGACATAAACCGTTTAACAAAAAGAGCGCCAATGTGAAAAAAGAGGCGTGGCCAGTGAACGAAAATGAAAGGGACAATCGAAAGACATGTAGTCGATGCGGTACACAGCATACACCAAAAAAGTGTCCAGCATATGGTAAAAAATGCAATAGTTGCAACAAAAACAACCATTATGCCCGTTGCTGCAAGAACCAATCGCAACAAAGCAAGGTCCATGCAGTAGATGAAAGCGACATAGAGGAGTTCTATGTAGATGTTGTGTCTGAAAACAAAAAAGAAGAGAGACTGGATGTTGACACTAAAAGTGAATGACATACGCATTCCATTTAAATTGGATACTGGAGCACAAGTTAATGTGATATCAGAGACTGATTTTAAGAAAATTAGACCCAGACCAAAGATACATGGAATAAAAGTGAAAGTGACAGGATACTCAGGTACTGAAATACCAGTGAAAGGAAGATGCATTGTCAAAGTGACACACAAGGACAGAGAGCACATGTTAGCATTAATCGTGGTGCCAAAGGATGTGCAAGCCATACTAGGTTTAAAAGCCTGTGAGAGACTGAACCTGGTAAAGAGAGTCCTCGTTGTGGAAAGCGAAGGAGAGACAGTCTATGATGAACACATGAAAGAGTACAACGACCTATTTAAGGGTCTAGGCTGCCTTCCAGGAGAACACACGATCAGAGTAGATAAAAGTATGCCAACGGTCATACATCCATGCAGAAAAGTTCCATTTGTTCTTCAAAAGCAACTGAAGGCAGAGTTGGACAGGATGGAAAGCCTGAACATGATTCAGAAGATAGATGAGCCAACTGAGTGGGCGAGTTCCCTCGTCGTTGTGGACAAAAAGAATGGAAAGCTCAGAATTTGCCTGGATCCAAGAGATCTAAACAGAGCAATAAAGAGAGAGCACTTCAAGCTTCCTACACGTGAGGAAATCATGGCACAGTTTGCAAATGCAAAGTATTTCAGCAAGTTAGATGCATCATCAGGATTTTGGCAGATGAAATTGGACGAAGCAAGTTCAAGACTGTGCACGTTCAACAGTCCATTTGGCAGATACAGATTCCTAAGGTTACCATTTGGCATTGCCTCAGCTCCTGAAGTGTATCACAAAACTATCCATATGATCTATGAGCACCTGGAGGGAGTTGATACATCAATGGATGACATCATAGTATGGGGAACCAAGAGAACTGAGCATGACGAGAGACTGAAAAAAGTGCTGGAAGCAACAAGGAAAACAAACCTGAAGCTGAATAGAGAGAAATGCCAGCTTGGGATGACAGAACTGACATTCGTGGGAGATATCCTTAGCAGTGAGGGCATCAGACCAGATCCCAGAAAGGTGTCCGCCATTGAGAATATGCCAAAGCCACAATGCAAAAAGGACGTGCAGAGGTTTAATGGAATGATCAACTACATGGGTAAATTCATATCCAACCTCTCAGAAAAGATGGCGCCACTGAGAAGACTAACTGAATAGAACATAGAATGGGAATGGAATCATGAGCATGAGAAGTCATGGAGCGATCTAAAGAAACTGCTCACAGAGGAACCAGTTCTGAGGTTTTATGACCCAGCGAGACCCATCAAGATATCATCAGGTGCATCACAGAGTGGGCTCGGTGCCGTTCTTCTGCAAAAATATGACTACTGGCAACCTATTGCATATGCATCGTGCTCAATGACAGACGTGGAGACACGATATGCTCAAATAGAAAAGGAGCTGCTCAGCATCACATACGCCTGTGAAAGATTTCACCAGTTTGTGGCAGGACAAGCAATCAGTGTAGAGACTGACCATAAGCCCTTGATTGCATTGTTCCAAAAGCCACTAAATAGCTGTCCGCTTAGAATTCAAAGAATGATGATCAGGCTGCAACGCTATACACTGAATGTTGCGTACACACCGGGTAAGCTGATGTATACAGCAGACACGTTGTCCAGAGCTGTTGACCCAAGTGAGCCCGCAAACACCACAATGGATGAAAAAGTGAACGCCTACGTGGACATGATCACAAGTGCACTGCCCATAGCAGATGCAAAAATGGAGCTCATAAAGACTGAGACAAACAAAGATGAAACAATGAGACGACTGAGGAAAAGCATCTTGGAGGGATGGCCCAACATGAAGCAAGACTGCTCACCTGACATGGCAGAGTACTGGAACTGCAGGGCGGAACTATCAGTGGTCGAAGACATCATCTACAAAGGAAGTAAAATAGTTATCCCAAAGAGTCTGAGAAAAGAGATGTTAAAAAAGATCCATGGAGGACATCTGGGAATCGAAAAGTGTAAGAAAAGAGCACGAGAAGTGATGTACTGGCCACGAATCAACCAAGATGTGACAAATGAGGTGTCAAACTGCACAATATGCCTGAAATATCGAGCAAGCAATCCAGTAGAACCACTAAAGCCACACCCAGCACCAGACAGACCTTACCAGAAGGTAGGCGCTGACCTATTCATATGTCAAGGGAAGGACTATCTTGTAGTCACAGACTATTACTCCCTGTATCCAGAGGTTTGTAGACTGCACACCACCACTGCAGATGCTGTGATAACATGTATGAAAGCCATATTCTCCAGACATGGCGTGGCAAGCGAGGTCTTCACAGACAACGGACCCCAGTTTTACAATGCAAGTTTCCGACACTTTGCCAAAGAGTGGGACTTTGTCCACACAACGTCAAGTCCTCACTATCCACAGTCCAATGGACCAGTGGAAAAATCGGTCCAGACAGTGAAAAGACTGATGTACAAGACAAAAGACAGTGGAACTGACTTCTACCAAAGCATGCTTGTATACCGCACAACGCCGCTCGAGTGTGGTAAGTCACCAGCCCAACTCCTGATGGGACGTCGGCTAAGGTCAAACCTACCCATCCCGGAGAACCTCCTGAAAACAAAAGAGGGGGAGAAAGTGAGGAAGTTCAAAGAACAACAGAAAGAAAAGCAAAAGTACTATTATGACAGAGGAACACAAAACCTACCTGAACTCCACACTGGTGACCAAGTAAGGTTCAAAGACAAAACAAACACATGGACTCAGAAGGGAACTGTCCTGAGTGAAGTTCAACCAAGATCATACACCATTCAGACAGATGAGGGTGCTGTTCTGAGAAGAAATCGTCGAGATCTTCTCATGGGACCAGCCACAGCAGGTCAAGAGACTGATACTGTTGAACAACCTGATCACACAGCTGAGAAAACATCATCTGAGGCAACAACTCAGATTCAAGGACAATCAATCAGAAAATCCTCAAGACACGTGAAGCCTCCTGAGAGACTCATTGAGCAAATTTAAGGACTATTGTTATAGAAGGAAGTAATGTTATCTTATTCTTTCTTCAAGTTCTAGTGTATTGACATATTTCATGTGAACACACAAAGCAAGGTTAAAAAACCTTGATCATGATAATGATAATGTAAGTTCATTAAGTGTTACAGTTAAAATGCAGATTAATACAAAGAAAACATGTTGTTAGTTAAAAGAAAAATACTTTTGTTTTAAGAAAAGGAGGTGTAATGATATCAGCAAATAGAGATGGTATTTGCCTGTTTGATTATGATGCCTTACCAGCATGTTTGCATGTATTGATTGCTTGTGCCTGACCAGCAGAGGGCATGTGACAGAGACAAGCAAGGCAGTTTAGTTTAGTTTCAGTTTCATTCTAGATGCATCACTAGCATGATGTCTCCTGTAAATGCTGTATAAAGAGTTGAACAGACTTTAGATTAAAAGACATTCTCTTTTATAAATGTCTCGTCATTGAACCCACAAAGAAAGCAATACAGCTCCCACAAACAGCAATGTGATAATAACCAGATAATGGCCCTGAATTTCTGATCAGAGGCTTCCTGCATGCGGATGCCTCCGATCGGAAAAAATCTACGCACTATCCTGTTGGCTCCGTAGATCCCAAGGCTTCCAATCCTGGACCTCTGCTCTATGAAATGCGCAGAGGCCCAGGTATCCCAGTTTGGACAGGTCTCTACAACAGATCTGTCAAAAGTATGAATAGGGATCGCATTTAAAAACAGTTAAACATTAAATATTTTTTTTTAAATCATATTTTAAATTAGTTAAAATTACATTAAATTAAATATTTTAAACAAAAAAATAATTTTTTGAAAAAAGTAATTGATGGGGCTAAAAATAAACTTACCTTTTTTTAAAGTATTTTTAAATTATAAATGAGTGGAAAAAAAATAATTGTTTTATTTTTTTTAACTCTTATGCTGGTAAAAGCAGACCTTACACCTGCTTTTACTAGGCGTAAGATTTTTAAAGGTTTTCAGCGGGCGGAGGTTCTGCAGAAAGCGGAACTCTCCCCCCGCAGAGGCCCTTCTGCAGGGCAGGTGGAGGATCTGTCAAGAGGATTCTTAACAGATCGCAAGTGCTGGGTTTTAGCGCATGCGCTTTGCATGCCTGAAACCGGCACTTGCGCGGCACCTACAGGTGCATACACACCTCGTACACACCCGTGGGGGTTTTAAAATCTGGCCCATTCTGTTTTAATGATCTTGATTGAGGGATAAATAGTGTCATGGGAACTTTTACGTCCACCTGAGAGGGCAGACAATGCCTCGGTTTAACGTCTCATCTGAAAGACAGCACCTCCGACAATGCAGCACTCCCTTAGTACTGCACTGCAGTGTCAGCCTAGATTTTTGTGCTCATGTCTCTGGTGTGGGACTTCAACCCACAACCTTCTGCCTCAGAGGCAAAGTTGCTACCGGCAGGAAAGGGGCGATAAGTTCTCATTCCTGAGGCACTAACACCCCGTTTCTACCAGACAGGAGGCTTCAAAATCTCCCCCATGAGTCATAAAGCCTATATTCGAGGCTGCTTTTCAGCCGTTAGCTTTTCTGGGGCTGTGTCAGCTTTGGTAAAGCTGTTGGTTAGCTTTAGCCAGTTCTCTAGGTTACCATGTATGCATCACTATGATTAGAACCAGCACCCTCTGGTTTACTGGATACTCCTAGGTTCTAATGTTACAGTCTTGCTATCATTTTTTGTATTGCTCTAGATTTTTCCCAGTGCTAATCATGCCAAATCATCACCCAGCTTGAACACGTACTTCACCACCATCCTTCCTCAGCAGTGGAATTTCCTGACCAAGCCTTTTTTAGTCAATGGTAATGGCTTGTTTATTTGGCATGTACACAGTAGCTCAATTATGATACTTCCTCATATACAACAAGAGGTATGTCAATGTTTGATCCCAGTCATGGGGATTCTGCTCAACATATGTGTGTCACATGCATGTCAGTGTCATCTCTGCCAGTTCGTTCATCTGAGCATGGAATGGGCAGTGCAAACCTGGTTCATGCCATGTTTCCACAGTTGTCTGACTAACTGGGACATAAAATTCATACTCCAGATAAACAAGATTTCTTCTGAAATACCTGAGTCACAGCTGACAGGCGGTGGTCCCCCTATATCCACACCAGACCTTTTAAAAGATTTTGTTAATAATGGATTAGTTTGATCGCTGGTTTGCCTATTCTCTGACATTGGTCACATGTCTTTCAATACTATGCCATATCCCTGAAAATAGTTGGACAGCACAAATATAATAACAAATGACAGCCGATATTTCAGCTCAAGTGACACACCTCTCAGTGATGCACTGTGCAGCCACTATGTATCCCTGTGCACAAGTGGCTGACCTCACCAGATAATGCAAGGTCAACCATTTGCGTAAGTTTTATTGGTACACGGGATGTGTCTTTCATGAGGCACTGGAGCTGTCAGGACCATACTGTTGGGCACCAGCATCCAGCGAAGGTTACATGGAAGGGTTTACGAGCAGATTCACCAGTCTGATACCACAGCTTGAAGGCTTATATTATGACAGTAGGTTACATAAACTTAGTTTCTATTCCTTGAATATAGAAGATTGAGGGGTGATCTGACCGAGGTGTTTAAAATGATAAAAGGATTTAATAGGGTAGATACAGATAAGCTAATTCCTTTGGGATTCCTTTGGGGTAATCCAGAACAAGGGGGCACAATTTTAATATGAGGGCTTGGCCATTCACTGAAACCAGGAAGCACTTTTTCATACAAAAGGCTGTAGATTTTTAGTAGGTATGGGTATCAAGGGACATGGATCAAAGGCAGGAAAATGGAGCTGAGCTACAACTCAGCCATGATTGAATTGAATGGTGGACCAGGCTCAAGGGGCTGAATGGCCTATGCCTGTTCCTATGAAACATAGAAACATAGAAGATAGGAGCAGGAGTAGGCCATTCAGCCCTGCTCCGCCATTCAACGAGCTCATGGCTGATCATCCAAACCCTAGCACCCGGTCCCTACACCGACAGCCATCCCACCCAAGCCCTATCCCCGTAACCCCGTAACCCCACGTATTTAATCCCCCCTAACACTAAGGGCCAATTTTTATCATGACCAATCAACCTAACCCGCACATCTTTGGACTGTGGGAGGAAACCGGAGCACCCGGAGGAAACCCACGCAAACACGGGGAGAATGTGCAAACTCCACACAGACAGTCACGCGAGGCCGGATTTGAACCCGGGTCCCTGGCACTGTGAGGCAACAGTGCTAACCACTATGCCACCGTGCACCGTGAGTAACCAGCATCACCATGAAGAGATGCTGGTTACTCACTGCACAGAGTACTTTCCCTGTCTGTGGAGAGAGGAGCACTGCACACAAGGTGGGTTTCGGGGGGGGGGCAGGGGACAGGGTGGCACAGAGAGGTATAGGGGCACAAGGCACAAAGAATAATAGGAGTACTACCAGGCAGCAATGGGTGCTGGGAGGGCAAAGAGCAGATGTGCCAAATCTTTTTTATTTACAATCGCAGTCTTCCTTTCAGCGCCCATTTCACATGACCACTTGGCTGCTGTAGCACTGCTCAGGTGCTCCACATTATGGGCAACGACTAATTCACATGGAAGTTGTGGGCCAAAAGGGCCTTGCACACAGCATGGCACAGCCTTCCAGTTCCTTTTACATCAGCCCCTCACATTGGGAGTGTGTAATGGACAGCCTGTACAATCTACAGTACAAAATGTCCATGTAGACAGGGTAATTACTAATCCCATCGCACCCAAAGAGGTAGACTTCAGATCATAGAAGATGTAGGTCTAGATGTAAGTCTACTTATGGAAGCCATTTTTTGCTATGAACATGAATAAAGAGAGTTGAGTCAGAACCTGAACTGTAACTACTAATGTCACGGAATCTGTCAGTTGGTTTAATGACTATAATTAGTTGACTCTACATAATTCAAGAGGGGAGGTCACTGTAAGTGATGGACTTGCTTATAATTCTTATAAATTGTTACTGAATCCTCTTATCTTGCCTGATCTGATAAGGACGTTAAACTATTTTCAGCACTGGGTGTTGACACTGACTGTCCTGGCAACCTCCTTCCACTGCTGCTGTGCTCTTCTCCCTGGGGTGCTGCGTTGCTCCGTTCCGGACAGGGCCTCCCTCCTCTACCTACCCTCCTGCAGCAGCACTTCCACAGCTGCATCGGTGAACCTGGGGCTCTGGCCTGCTGCAGGCCTCACAGATGTTATTGTTAACAAACCTTTTATGCTCCTCTCCCTATCAGTCTTCCCTTGAAGGAGCTGCAGGCCCTTAAATCCTGCAGTACCACATTAGTTCCTACATGTCCCTCTCCCCAGTGGGCCTGTTCCCCATCAGTTACATTCCCGATGCCTGGAGGAGGCCCAAAGTACTTATGTCTGGCTGACCCTGGAAATGAGGGCACTTCACTGGGGGTTGCACAAATCGTGCTCCCCCTACTGCCACTCAGAATTTTGCCTGAGTGTCACTGATATTAAAATATTGGTCCAGATAATAAATTTAAAATAAATGAGTTATCAGTGGATTTAGAATAGTGCTGATTGGTAATTGTAGGTAATAAAGATTTGATTAGCTGGTTCTTTATTTTTTCAAAGGAATCACCATGAATATAAGATGCCCAGTCCTTGACTGCTGTCCCTATGAAATCATTATAAAACCTACAGCATTTATTTTATTCTTCCAAAGGCTGTTACAGCTCGATGAGGTAACGATGTGGTTTTATTTTTTAAAACAGCCTAAGGAGCCCATGAGTTCTCCAACAAAGGCATGTGTCAAAATCCACCACTCAATTTATAGACTCCAACTAACTGCTGATTTTGAGGAATAAAACATTATCCTATGATTAAAATGTCAACATGCCTTGTGTGAGGTATGAATAATAATTTACCTGCAGGATAAAAGGTGGTTTCATAACGAACTGCCTTTTAATATAGTCTTTCTCTTTATTGTCAGTCTGATGTCAGGAAATCGCTGTATTGTGGTTGAGGTTACAATGTTGGCTGAGGTGCAGAATGAGGGAAAAGGCCCATGACAGGGTGGTCATGACAGATTTTGGATTGATTTCATTGGTACATTTTTATTTTTATTACTGTGCCAGGAAAGCTATGCAGGCCTTGAAATGACTGGTCATTATGTGTAAGACAAGACTTAGCTCTGCATTACTGTTGCCTGATGTCGATTTTTTGTGACAATGGGAAGTTCATCCGCTCGCCACACTTATACTGGAGTTGTTGAAGAGCTTTTCCCACATTTGTGCAAAGTCATGTTTTGTTCTAGAGAAGTTCCTGTTTTCCTTGTTAACTACTGTACCCGTGAGTTGTCAATGAAGGGGTATCCTGCGCACGATCCCTATCCCCACCCCTGGGAGTGCGCTGGCTGCCAAATTCACTCTGCAGGAATGTTTTTTAAAATTATTTTTTTAAACTAACCTTTGGTGGTGGCCACTGAATCCTCAGCGGAGCAGGCCCACAACTGGCTCGCCCCGCACGGCCCAATTTGGCAGAGGGAATCTAAAACAAGCATTAGGGCCCACATCAGGGCCGCCTGAAAAGTCATCCGACCCAATTTGGGGTCGGATGTCTTTCAGACGTCCTTGGGACCCAGGTGTTGGGTCCTGAATTTGGCACTCGTTGCGCCTGTTTTACATCCACAACATGGGCACAATGAGGTCCAATTTCTACCCCAATATTTGGTTGCCTTGTGCCACTTGTGCTGACACATATCTGCCACTAAAATGAGAGGCAGATGCTCATTCCTATGCTGTCGCACTGCTCGTGGCCAAATCCTCATTTTTCCCAGTGATATTTACCTGCAACTTTTATCCAAGTTCACTAAATCCAGCTGCTGTACTGCCTCAGATTTTGTGGCCCATTCCTCAGAGGCACCAAGGGATATTATACATGAAAGGTACTCCTTGCGTTCTATGTAATCGAGGTCTCACCTGCAGAGGCCACTGCCACGTAGTCACATAGTAAAGTATAGAGTGTAGGACAGGCCAAAGCTCTGTCAAAACACTACCTATGTTGTTTATGACTGCACAAATCTGAGTGGCAGACTCCTGTACATTATCCGGAGCAGTTTGCAAGACTTGGAGCATGGAGCCATGACTAGCTTATTGGTTGTTCTTTGTGAAAATCCTGCTTTTGAAAGTGAGCCTCATGAGATCTGAATTCTGAAACTGGGTTCTGAGAGAATAATTTGGAGTGGGAAACATAATTTTGATACAATCACATTACCAACTTGTGCTGCCCATTAACAAAAATGAGCCAATCTCATTGTGAGTTGAGGCCTGTCGCCAAGGTGATGATGTCACAGTAGCCTATTCGTTATTGCCAAGTTTATTAATATTGCAAAGCTTGTGTCTGTGTGGAAGTTCTGGGTGTAATTCAGGAAACCGATATATAGTGTGTCAGCCTTGGCTCAATGGTAGTATTCTTGCCTATGAGTCAGAAGGTTCAAGCCCCACTCCAGGACTTGAGCACATGATCTCAGCTGACACTCCAGTGAAGTACTGAGGGAGTGCTGCACTGTCAGAGGTTCTGTTCTTCAGAAGTGGTTAAACTGAGATTGTGTCTGCCCCCTCAGGTGGACATAAAAGATTCCATGGCATTATTTGAAGAAGAGCAGGGGAGTTTTCCTGTCGTCCTGTTGCCAATATTTATCTCTCAGCCAACACCACTAAAACAGTTTAATTGGCCATTTATCTCTTGCCTCTTTGTTTGACCTCGCTGTTTGCATATTGGCTGCCACATTTCCTTACATTGCAACATTGACAACATTTCATAATAAATTGGAGGCGAAATGCTGAATGTTGAAAGGGTGTCCTGAAGTTGTGAAAGACACTATATAAATGCAAGTTCTTTCTTCTTTCTTAATAATAATGTTTTAAATGTTATAGTATTTTCTGAAATTCAAGCTCCATATTTTAACTGTCAGAGTGGCAAAATATAACTTTATAAGTACAAGTCCAAACAAATTATAAACACTGCCCATAGTGCAGGACACATTTAAGGCTGGAAAGAGTAAAAGAGATGAGGTAAATCAGGAAGTGGTGATTAAATGCTACACGCTGACTGCTTTCCTTACTAGGCCTTGTAAGTTTACTTTCTTCATACATGTAAGGGATAATTCCACAATCCCATGCTCTCAATGGGAAGCTCCGCTCACCTGAAAGGGTGATCAGAGAATTAGGACTACAATGTTTTATCCCTATCCCTGACCCATTGGGAGTGGGGGATTGCATAATTACCCCTTCAGGATAGTATCTTGTCATTTACTATATGCACAAATCTAACACATATTTAAATGGATAACAATATCGCATTATACCAAAATTCCTGTTGCCCATTGTACTCTTGTATCCGTGGTTCATAACTTGTTAACAGAAAATTGATTTTCAGGTCAAATTTGTTATCTTAAAAATTGAAGTTCACAGTTGAGAATCTTTCAAAAGACAAATTAATTACCTGGGAGACAGCCTGGCACACTGGGTTAACCGGCTGAGAAATTGGTTTGCGCCCGTATAAGTGTGCCTAATGTATGTGTTCAATCACATGGGCACAAGGACCACACCATGTGGGTCCCCCTTTCTCATTACATTAAAAGAAGCTAACTAATTAGCTGCTTGACTGATGGAGGTGATGGGAAATTGGGTGCCATGATGCCATTTAAAGGAAGCATACACCTTTTAAAGGGGAGGTGCACCTTGGCACCATTGAATAGAAAGCAATTTGAAAGACAAAATGGCTGGATGATCTGCTGATTCAAGGGCCCCCCAGATTTTTAGGTTGAGGTTGGAAAATCCGTTCCTGAAAACACACAATGGGTCTCCTGTGCGCTCCCCTCCTCTGCCCTCTATTCCCAGCATCTCTTGGTCTGTGGAGTCTTCCTTCCTGCTGTTGCTCCTTCTCCTCCTCCTCCAGCCCCAAAGACCCAGTAAAGCATCCATGAAAAAAATAATAGTAGTTAAAGGAAACCAAAGACTTCTGCAAACAGTTCTTCTGAGAACTCCAAACTCACTGCTACTGCAGCCAAATTAGCCAAAACAATGCCCACAAGTCCACTAGCAGCCTAAAGTGACAAGCCAGCAACTGACCTGAGAGGAGGTGAGAATTCCTTTAAATAGCGCTCCTACTGTCTGCTTCCCACTGTTTTGCTGGACAAAGTTAGAAATGGGCGAATCAGGCACTGCCACAGACCAATATCACAAACAGGTCCTAAAAAAACCAAAGGACCCTGATTTAAATATTTTAATAGGCTTAATATATCTTTCAGGCGGGTGTCTAGGACGACTAAAGGGTGCCCGAATCAATATGGCGCATGTGCACTTCCAGCACAGATGGTGCATGCGTGATCTGCACTACATATTGGTGTCTTAGCCCCCATTTCACGGCCGCTGCTCTTTCACGTCTAAGACCTGTATTCACATCCAATCCAGTCTAATGCGTTGAAAATCTCTTCCGTTTGCTGCCATTAGAGCCTTTGGGAAGTGAGGTTGGGAAGTTTCAACCTAGTTAAAACTTGAGCTCATCCAAAACTCTGCTGCCCATATATTAACTCGAACCAAGTCCTGTTCACGCATCACCCCTGTGCTCGCTGACCTACATTGACTCCCAGTCCAGCAACGCCTCAAATTTTAAATTCTCAACCTTGTGTTCAAATCCCTCCATAGCCTCGCCCTCCCTATCTCTGTAACCCCCTCCAGCCCTACAACTCTCCAAGATCCCAATTATGGCCTCTTGCACATTCTCGATTTCCTTCGTCCCACCATTGGTAGCAGTGCCTTCAACTGTCTAGGTCCCAAGCCTTGGAATTCCTTCCCTAAACCTCTCCACCTCTCCATCAATGTCCCCCTGAGGTGCACAGCCGTGCACCAATCGCGAGGTCCCACGCAGGCCACTCACCAGCTGCTGCTGGAAGCGATACCGCGCATGCACGGCCACTAATTTAAAGGGCCCACGTAGGGAAAACAATTCGAGGGAACATTGCTTTCCATCTCTCCCTCCTCCTTTAAGAACCTCCTTAAAATCTACCTCTTTAGCCAAGTTTTTTTTCACCTGTCCTAATATCTTCTTATGTGGCGCGGTGTCAAATGTTTGTCTGATAACGCTCCTGTGAAATGCCTTGAGATGTTTTACTACATAAGATTTTTACTATATTGGACTTGGGAGTAACAAATGCTGATACTGAGTGCAATGTGTAAAGCTTTTCCATTTCCAGCATTACCAGCCCTCACATGAGCACAAGAAAGGACAATAAATTATATATATATTTTAAAACATTATAGTTAATTATTTCATATCTTTTATTTCAGATCTTCACAGATAATTTGTCTATATCTTAAGACATCAACGTCTCTTCTGGTGAGAATCCATCATGGTTTCTGATGAGGAAGAAGTTTCTGAAGACTCTGAGCAAGGTGAAAGCAGTGAGTCCAAGTGTCCACCAGAAGCAACATCACCAGAATACACATTGGAAAGAAAGCATTTCCAGCACAGGTCACCATGGAAACTAACACAGGTCATCTGTCATTCCTCCTGCCAGACAGAAAGTAGCATATTAGCCACATGAGCTACACGTTATGGGCCTCAACCACTCGTCCTATATCTGGAGACAGCCAGAGACAGGGACAGCTCACAAGACCAGGGGACGTGCAATATGCAATTATGCTGCACAATGACATTGGTAGGCTCCAAAATATCATGCAACAGGATTGGACCTAGTTAGACAAGCAGATTAACACTAATCATTTGAAGAGTACACTGGTCATCTCCTTGCCAATCAAAGCTCCACTGAATCACCTGATGGTCAACTGGATGGATTTGAAGGACATCTGAAAATGCTGACAGATGTGGCACTTTCCTCTGAGGTAGATCCTGTAGATGTTTCCAGCACAGGATCGGTATTAAAGTATCACTAAGCTTACATTGTATATTATAATTTATAACTATTATATTTAGTAGCAATGCATACTCCTATTGTAAATTTTGCTTATATTATGTAAAAATGGGAATATAATTTATCTTTTACCTAAAGACCTGTAAATGAAACCAATGTTTTTCAATACTTCTGCTTATAAACCAATTTCCTTCCATATAGATAATCTGTTACCGTTGCAAAATTGATCGTAAAAATGATAGGTACAGGAAAATCCGCAAAATTGTTCTTCCACGTCCCCGAGATATGGAAGAGGTGCCAATTAAATTGCAAAAAAAATTACATACAATATAGAATCTATGGCCGCACTTTTGCCGGCACTCAGCGGACCCAATTGGTGGTGTTTCAGCTGTGAAATTTAAAATGATTGACAGCGGGTCGGGAACCCACTGTCAAAACGCACACACCAGTATTTCCCGATGTTGGGTCTGCCAGCGCTGAGCAGACCCGATAGGCAGCGGTGGGGAACTCAATGCAAATCATTAGTGGTTTGTTTACAGCTGCTTAACAATGCTTTTTTTCCCAGCTTTTTGAATTTGACAGGTCACCCACCGGTTTCCCGCTGTGCCTAGACCTCGTCTGTGAAGCTGAGGCAGGAGGTCCCTGGCCATTGAATCAGCTGATGAGTTGACAGCTTCAAATGTCAACTCAAAGCTTCCAGCTGATTGAGAAATGTTCCCTTAGCCACTAGTTTCTCTAAACTGCATTTCCACTACAGATTCAGAAGGCTGCAAGTCTTTACACAAGTCTCCATCCAGTCTGACCTCATTACCTCTCCCACCATTGACAGATCGCTTCTGTCATCTCTACTTCACCTGCCATCTATTCCATCAGCATGGGTGCACTTTGTACTCTCTCAACTTGGTCTTCAGAATCTGACTACAATCAGCCCCAACACGAGCATCACCAGGCACACCAGCAGCACCAAAAACAACACATTGCTGCCTGGGATGCCAGGGATGACCTCATCATGGCCAGATTTACTTCACTTGACGCTGCACACCCTGGCTGCCACATGAGGTGCCAGGTTGGCACCACCCCACACCAACAACATAAAGCATCCCTACAATGCCCGAGCCATTCTTTTCATACTCATCACCATTACCGTTATGTCTCATCATTCACTGCAACTCACTAAGCAACTTCCAAAAGTGCACACAAATCTGTCCAAGAACGCAAAGTGTTGAAAATAAAGATTTCAATGTTTTTTTTTATTTGTTTATGGGATCAGGGCATCGCTGGCAATGCCAACATTTATTGCCCATCCCTAGCTGCCCTTGAGAAGGTGGTGGTGAGCCACCTTCTTGAACAACTGCAGTCCTTGTGGTGATGGTACTCCCACAGTGTTGTTAGGTAGGGAGTTCCAGGATTTTGACCCAGTGACGATGAAGGATCGGCGATATACTTCTAAGTCAGGATGGTGTGTGACTTGGAGGGGAACTTGGAGGTGGTGGTGTTCCCATGCGCCTGCTGCCCTTGTACTTCTAGGTGGAAGAGGTCGGGGTTTGGCAGGTGCTGTCGAAGGAGCCTTGGCGAGTTGCTGCAGTGCATCTTGTCGATGGTACACACTGCAGACACGGTACGCTGGTGGTGGAGGGAGTGAATGTTTAAGGTGGTGGATGGGGTGCCAATCACGTGGGCTGCTTTGTCCTGGATGGTGTCGAGCTTCTTGAGTGTTGTTGGAGCTGCACTCATCCAGGCAAGTGGAGAGTATTCCATCACATTTCTTACTTGTGCCTTGTAGATGGTGGAAAGGCTTTGGGGAGTCAGGAGGTGAGACACTCACCACAGAATACCTAGCCTTTGACCTGCTCTTGTAGCCATAGTATTTATGTGGCTGGTCCAGTTAAGTTTCTGGTTAATGGTGACCCCCAGGATGTTGATGGTGGGGGATTCGGTGATGGTAATGCCATTGAATGTCAAGGGGAGGTGGTTTGACTCTCGTTTGTTGGAGATAGTCATTGCCTGGCACTTCTGTGGCACGAATGCTACCTGTTTGACAACACATTAACAGAAACTTCACATGAATATTGGCTAAAACACACAAGTGCCTACCCTTGTGTTTTGTTAGTTGATATGATTGGACTAGAATGAGGATGAGTGTGAGGGGTGGCTAGTGAGATGGGGAAGTGATAATGTAGATAGAGAGGGATGGGTGGAGGTGCAAAGTAAGTTGGTGTAAGGATGTGCAGGGGTAGGGTAGAGAAGACAGAGTATTGGGGATGTGATGAGTGGCACAGCTGGATGAAGTTGAGTGTGGCTTTGCAGTAATGTTTCATGTTCTACTGAGATCATTGAAAGGTTTGCGCCACTGCAGCCTGGTCCTCCTGATGACATCCCTGCTTGTGCCCTCATGTGCAATGTGCAACCAGGCTGCGTTAGTCTCCTGGGGAGGTCTCTACCACCCATTGGAAGGGAAGAGGACCTCCCTGTGTGCTGTGACTCCCTCCATAAGCATATGAAGGGAGTCATGGGAGAGCCTGGGAGCAGCCTACACCTCTATGCAGTGATTGTCAGTGTTTGCAGCACCTCAGTGCTGTAGAACACTGGCAGCACAAATGTCAAAGTAAATTTGCGCATGGTCTATTTAAGGAACCCGGCTGATGACGCATCATCAACTGACGAACCAGTGGTAATATTCTGGTGCCGAGGGAATTCAGATCGCCACTTTTTCGACAGCTTCCCTATAGCAGTCCCAGTCGGCTTTGGCCAGTTTCCACCATGGGATTCATTTAATCAGAATCATGGGGATTTATTTGCCAACATGGGTGATGATGGGCCTATGTTGGCTATCGGGAAATCGGGAAGTATTTTGCAGGATGCATGGAGCATGCTTCCGCATTGATCTTTGGAAACAATGGTAAGATCCGGGTTGGAGTCGTGTTGCCAGCGAGTAGAGTGGAAAGTTGCTCACTGTTTGGGATCGAAGACTGTTGCAGATCTTCCGCAGACATCCAGTCCGTGAGGTCTTCACCGTCGGCTTCATTTGCTTCATAGCCCCACATACTGTGGTGGCTGTTAAAGTCACCAATGTACAGGGATTGATGCCCTTGAGAGCGCTGGCTTCGGCCATTTAGAATTAGGGGCTTTGTACATGTTAGTAATGTGCAGCTCCCCTATATTAATGGTTGTGCTGTAGGTGGCTTCTTCTTCAGTTGGTGGGAAGATGTCAATATCCGTGGTGGTGTTCTTCACATACATGCCCAGGTCATATTTGGGGTGGTAGTGGCTAGTCGTGAGGCTGTATCCATGGATACGGTAGCGGCTGGCCTGTTGGTCATTAGATATATGGGTTTCCTGGAGTGTGAGGACATTGATGTTATGTGTCTCCAACATGTTCACGAGATACTCGCACTTCGCCCGGGAAAGTTCCTCAGTGTTGAGTTGGAGAATCTTTGTTGCAGGACCTATCTGGCGTGTTGCTTGGCCCTGAAGAGGGCCATTATGGTGGCTTGAGTTGTTGCTCTGAAGATCGGGAGATTGTTGAGCAATGTTCGGTCGCCGGGTTGATGGCATTTCTCACTTAACAGGGTGGGCCACGTGAAGGCTACTATCTTCCACTCCAGGGTTTTCAGTAATAATATATGGCTGGAAGTCTGTTAATCTATTTTTGATGTTGCTGGTGTCTGTGTAGAGCACTGGGTAAAATATTCAGATAATTTGAAGTAATGTTGCTTCTTTATAATATCCTTTAGTAGTTGATCCAACTGTAAAGGTGAGTTAAAATTCCCAGTCTCTGTGACTACAATAATAATGTTTAGAAGACATTGGTAAGATGCCATATGGAGTGTTGTTTTGGTCCCGCAACTTCAGGAAGGATATTATGGCTTTACAGAAGGTGCAGAGGAGGGCAACAAGGGTGATCTCTGGCCTAAGAACATTGGGCTACAAAAATATGCTTAATGCCTTGGGTTTACACTCATTACAGAGACGGGATTCTCATCCAGGCATTTAAGATGGACAGCATGAAAATCAATAGAGCGTTTGAGGTCATAGGGGCAGGTAGAATGAGGGGCAATCTCTATAAACCAAGCAAGCAGAAAGTGAGGTTGTATGTCGAAGGATTTTACATTTCCAAGAGGATGATCGACCTGTGGAATAAGATGAGGTAGTGAAGATTGATTCCTTACAGTCCATCAAGAAGGCAATAGATGGGCTTCTGAAAAAAGCGATGATCACAGCTTTTCCCAGGAGTTGGGAGGAAGGAAAGTTTGGCGTAAAGGGATAAAATCATCTGAGAATGGACGTGAGCATTTGTGGGCCTGATGGCCTTTTCTCATCTTTTATTCATAAACATAAACTTCTCATAAGTGAGAGGCTTGGCAGTGTCACCATGCCAAGAGGTAAAAGAGATACAACACGTGGTCATAATAAATGGTGGGAACAGACAGAACAAATACAATCACAATGAGAGAGGAAGAAAGAATGGGTAAATTCACAATGAAAGGGATAAGGGAGATTGGATAGTGCCACAATGATATTTGAAGCATGGGCAGTGTCATAATGGAGAAGTGTAATAAGGACAACAGCAAGGTTTTCTTACTTTTGTGAATGTGTTTCGAGATTTATTACAATATACAAGAAAATAATTGGTTTCCAAGATGCAGAGAAGTGCACGGAAATATTTTGTTAGAAGTGTGATCAGGATCTGGAGTAACATGAAGTAGTTAGGATTGTTCCAGCTTACCCCTCTATTGTCTTTCTGATGACTTTAGGCATCAAAGGAAAACTAGAAAAAAATATAATAAATGTCTCTGTTAGCTTATGGATAGGTCATTGAGAAGTGATCCTTTATGTTTTCTGCTCCTAGAGTAGGCTATTAAGTCATCTCTTGTGGCCACTCTCTAACTCTTCACTCCAATTTCTAAAAATAAACAAAACTGCCACTTGATGATGGGAAATCCAGTCATGAGAGTGATAGAAAGTCTGCAACGGAGGTCAGAAAAAGAATCATAGAATCATAGAATAGTGCAGCACAGAAGGAGGCCATTCAGCCTATCGGGTCTGTGCTGACTCTTTCGAAGAGCAATCCAGTTAGTCCCACTCCCCCGCTCCTTCCCCATATTTCTGCAATTTTTTCTCCTTCAAGTATTTATCCAATTCCCTTTTGAAGGCTGCTATTGAATATGTATCCACCACCCTATCAGGCAGTCCAATCCTAACCACACATTGCATAAAAAGTTTTTCCTCATGTCGCCTCTGGTTCTTTTGCCAATCACCTTAAATCTGTGCCCACTCATTATCGATCCGTCAGCCATTGGAAACAGTTTCTCTTTATTTACTCTATCTAACTCCTTCATGATTTTAAACACCTTTTAAAATGCAATGCATTTAATCTTTCTAATCTTCATAGCTAGCCTATGGACAGGCCATCACGGGATGCTTCTGAACTATTTAATATGGACAACAGTTGTCAGCTCTAATCTTGCTTGATACATGTGTGAATGGTATTATGTATTAGAAGTTATTAGTGGATTGATAGCTTGACATGATTTGCAGGCTGGTTCACGAGATTAGATGCAAATATTATGTTGTTAGAAATTAATGCATATTTTTACAGGACAGAAACCAATGGTGCCAGTTGCTAAATCAAAAGAGTCCAAAAGAAAATGACTTTGAATAGAAGGCTTTTATTGCATATTAGCAAATGCAAGACCTCTTTAACATTTATTTCACTGTAATAGATTTTTCAGGACATAAATGGGTCATAACAAAATTATGACCAATAATATACAATGATCTTGTAAGCATTGCAATCACAGTACAGCTATATTTATACATAAATAGCCTTGTCACTTGATGCACGGAACCCGTAAAGATCCTTACCAAAGAACCACTCAAACGACTGCAGATCTTTCTTGGTCCCACAATGTTAAAGCACTAAATATAATTAGTAAAGGACCACAAACTTGTTGGAATATTTTTCACATTATGAAATTTCAACTTTGCTTAGTTAGTTTCTAAAAGGAATGTCATGTTTAACCAACCTTATTGAATTATTTGAAGAAGTAACAGTAGACAAGGGCAATGCAGTGGATGTGGTAAACATGGGCTTTCAGAAGGCCTTCAGTATGGAGCCACATAACAAACTCATGACGAAGGGCAGGACATATCGGGCACAAAATTGGGATTTGTAGCGCCCGTTTTTGGGGGGCTATGAGTGTCCTTAGGGTTCCAAAATGGCGCCTACAGCATGCACACACACTTTTGGGGCGAATCTCGCTGCACGCCATATTGGTGCAGGCATTAGTGCATGCGCAGTGAACCTCCACCGAAAGTATGCAGAGCAGGCAGATCATGACGTCAATCAGCTTGCAATGCTGATTTGACACCAGAGGTGCTATTTTAGAGCTCAGCGCTTACTGATATCTGCCAACTGCTGCAGCCACAACTGCAACCTCAGAGCAGGGTAAGGATCACATTGCCAGTGGCTGTGAAAGTGACTGTGGCGATAAACTTTTATGCGTCGGTCTCCTTCCAGGCTGGAGCTGGAAATAATTACAACATCTCATAGTTTGCCGTCCACTGTTGCGTAAGGGAGGTCACTGAAGCTCTCTATTCAATGAGAGCTGACTACATTTCATTCTCTCTTGACAGAGACCAGCAGGCGGAGTGAGCATCCAGCATTGCGAGGATGCAGGCTTCCCCATGGTGCGGGGTGCCATTGACTTCACACACATTGCTTTGCGGGCGCCGCATGTCAACTCTCAGATGTACCGCAACCAAAAGGATTTCCACTCCCTCAATGTCCAGCTGGTGTGTGACCATAGGCAGCGCATCATGCAGCCCAAACCCTGTGCCCTGGCAGCAGTCACGATGCCTTCCTTCTGTAGCGGTCCACTGTGCCATCTGCATTTGAGCCACCACGGCAAACCAAAGGGTGACTGTTGGGCGACAACGGCTTTCCGCTGCCGACATGGCTCATGACCCTGGTGCGCAATCCACGCACACGTGCGCAGCATGTATACAATGAAAGCCATGCTGCCAAACAAAAGATGATAGAGCAGAACATCGGCGTGCTAAAAAACAATGGCCCAGAAATTCGGGTCGGGAGCTTCCCGCGGGTGCAAGCCCCCGACCTACACTTACCTAGCGCGCCGGCAGTTGACCTCTTGGCCTGCGTGGAATTCCTCTCCGAGGCCTGTCCCAGAGGCCGGTGCGCTATGCTGGCGTGTCCCAGGGGCGTAGTTAGTGCGAAGCGTCCCCTGGGATCACGTGAGCAACAGGCAGCCAATCGGAGCAGGGAATGCTCCATTCATAAGTCTTGACAGATAGACCTGTCAAAACATATAAATGCTGAGGCTGTAAAACTGTACTTTACCTTCAAATAAATTTTAAAAAAATCACACTTTGTAAATAAACTATAAATGACATTAAATAACTATTTTAAACAAAAATTTAAATTTTTGAAAAAAATAATTTTATAAAAAAACGGGGCTAAAATTAAACTTACCTTGCTTTAAAGTATTTAAAAGTAAAAAACCTGTGGAAAAAATGTTTTAATTTTAAATAATTGACCACTTACCTTTGAAAATGAAGTCCTTACGGCTGCTTTTTACATTTCTAAAATGTACAGACTTACCCGCACGTTAAAACCTGAAAAAAAAAGGAAGTTCAACGCGCGCGCGCAGACTCCCGCGCGCACGCGTTCGACCTCTGAACCCCTTGGTTCACAGGATCGGAAGTGCCGGTTTCCCGCGCATGCGTAGTGCATGCAAGATTCTGGCACTTCCATCGGGTCCACGCGTGAGTACTCCGTCCGTACTCACGCGTTGGGACCCGAATTTCTGGGCCAATGCTTCCACTGCCTGGACCGCTCTGGAGGAACATAAGAACATAAGAACATAAGAAATAGGAGCAGGAGTAGGCCAATCGGCCCCTCGAGCCTGCTCCGCCATTCAATAAGATCATGGCTGATCTGATCCTAACCGCCAATCTACTATCACAGAACCATCTCCTGAATCTAACAGAATTAGACACACGAAATAGGAGCAGGATCAGGCTACACGGCCCCTGGGCCCGCTCCGCTACCCACAGGGCCATGACCGATCCGAACCTAGACTCATGTCCAAATTCCTGCCCGCTCCCCATAACCCTTTATTCCCGTTACTTCTAGGAAACTGTCTATTTCTGTTTTAAATTTATGTAATGATGTAGCTTCTACAGCTTTTTGGGGCAGCATATTCCATGGACCTACCACCCTCTGACTGAAGTAGTTCCTCCTCATCTCAGTTTTCAAAGAGCAGCCCCTTATTCTAAGACTATGCCCCCCTAGTTCTAGTTTCACCCATCATCGGGAACATCCTCCCCGCATCCACCCGATCCAACCCCTTCACAATCTTTTATGTTTCAATAAGATCGCCTCTCATTCTTCTGAACTCCAATGAGTAGAGTCCCAATCTACTCACCCTCTCCTCATATGTCCATCCCCTCATCCCCGGGATTAACTGAGTGAACCTTCTTTGTACTGACTCGAGAGCAAGTATGTCTTTTCTTAAGTATGGACACCAAAACTATATGCAGTATTCCAGGTGCGGTCTCACCAATACCTTGTACAACTGAAGCAATACCTCCCTATTTTTATATTCTATCCCCCTAGCAATGAAAGCCAACATTCCATTGGCCTTCTTAATCACTTGCTGCACCTGCATACTAACCTTTTGAGTTTCGTGCACCAGGACCCCCAGATCCCTTTGTACTTCAGTACTTTCCAGTTTCTTGCCATTAAGATAATAACTTGCCAAAGTGCATAACCTCACACTTTCCAGTATTGTATTCCATCTGCCAAATCTCTGCCCACTTACTTAGCCTGTCTATGTCCCCTTGCAGGTTTTTTATGTCCTCCTCTCTCACTACTTTCCCTCCCATCTTAGTATCATCTGCAAACTTTGATATGTTACACTCGGTCCCCTCCTCCAAATCGTTAATATAGATTGTAAAGAGTTGGGGACCCAGCACTGACCCCTGTGGAACACCACTAGTTACTGATTGCCAGTCCGAGAATGAACCATTTATCCCAACTCTGTGCCTTCTGTTAGATAGCCAATCCACTATCCATGCCAGAATATTACCCCCAATCCCGTGATTTTTTATCTTAAGCAATAATCTTTTGTGTGGCACCTTGTCAAATGCATTTTGGAAGTCTAAATACACTACGTCCACTGGTTCCCCTTTATCCACCCTATATGTTACTTCCTCAAAGAACTCCAACAAATTTGTCAAACATGACTTCCCCTTCATAAAACCATGCTGACTTTGTCCTATTAAATTATGATTATCCAAATGTCCTGTTACTGTCTCCTTAATAACGGACTCCAATATTTTACCTACCACAGATGTTAGGCTAACCGGTCTATAGTTTCCAGCCTTCTGTCTACTGCCCTTTTTAAATAAGGGCGTTACATTAGCAGTTTTCCAGTCTGCCGGGACCTTTGCTGAGTCCAGGGAGTTTTGGAAAATTATTACCAATGCATCCACAATCCCTACCGCCACTTCCCTCAAGACCCTAGGATGTAAGCCATCAGGTCCAGGTGATTTATCCGCCTTGAGTCCCATTATTTTACCGAGTACCACTTCCTTAGTGATTTTGATCGTGTTTAGCTCCTCCCCCCCCCCATAGCCCCCTGTTTGTCCAGTGTTGGGATATTCTTAGTGTCTTCTACTGTAAAGACTGATACAAAATATTCATTCAGTGTTTTTGCCATCTCCATATTTCCCACCATTAATTTCCCGGTCTCATCCTCTAAGGGACCAACATTTACTTTAGCCACCCTTTTTCTTTTTATATAACTATAAAAACTCTTACTATCTGTTTTTATATTTTTTGCTAATTTACTTTCATAATCTATCTTCCCTTTCTTAATCAATCTTTTTGTTATTTTTTGCTGTCTTTTAAAGTTTTCCCAATCCTCAATCCTCCCATTAGATTTGGCTACCTTATATGCCCTTGTTTTTAGTCGAATACTATCCTTAATTTCTTTACTTAGCCACGGATGGCTGTCTTTTCTTTTACACCCTTTTCTTCTCAGTGGAATATTTTTTTTTTTGAAGTTGTAAAATAACTCCTTAAATGTACACCACTGATCATGTATCGTCTTACCCTTTAATCTATTTTCCCAATCCACTCTACTCAATTCCGCTCTCATACCTTCATAGTCTCCTTTATTCAAGCTTAGCACGCTTGTTTGAGATCCAACCTTCTCACCCTCTAATTGAATATGGAATTCAACCATGTTATGGTCACTCATTCCAAGGGGATCCTTTACTAGGACATTTTTAATTAATTAATCCTGTCTCGTTACACAGGACCAGATCTAAGGTTGCTTGCCCCCTGGTCGGTTCAGTTACATACTGCTCAAGAAACCCATCCCTAATACACTCAATGAACTCATCCTCAAGGCAGCCCTGCCCAATTTGATTTGTCCAATTAATATGATAGTTAAAATCCCCCATAATTATAGATGCTCCCTGCCGTACTCAGCAGAGCAGATGTCAAGGTTCATGGTGGTCTGTTGCAGGCAGCACAACCTCGCCATCATGAGGGGACAGCCCTTGCCACCAGCTCTACGGCGAGCAGCTGAGGAACAGGAGCATGAGGAGAAGGAGGAAGAGAAAGGGAGGAGGCAACCTAGGCGGCCCCTTTCTGCCCAGGCTATCCCATGAAGACCTCATCCGACTGCGATACCAGTAACCGCAACCCCAATTTCACATTCACCAACAGTGCCACACCTTACTTTCCCTTTGTCACTGACCATCACAGTGTCTGCTTGGCCACAATGCAAAAATAATAGCCACCACAAAATGAACATTCCAAACCAAATTTATAAATGAAATCATGCCATATTGCACACAAAACTTAACTAATCGCTCTTGTGCTTTCCCTTAATGCCTGTCTTCTGCGTGCCTTTGCCTTTCCTAGTGTTCCTACGCAGTGCTACCCCAGTGGCTGCAGCATGGCTGGTGGTAGGCTGCTGACTTTCAATGGAGGAAACTGCAGATGGCCTTGGAGGACTACCTCGAGCAGCTCTGGACCTAGAAGGCCTTGCTGCGGACTGCACAATTACAGCATGGGCAGCAGCAGTCGGGGTTGGCTGGCAAGGGCACTGGCGGAGTAGCAGAGGTGGGAGCAGGAATGCTGTCAACCTGAGAGAGGACAGCAGGTTTGTGCTCCATGGAGCCACTGCCACTTCCCCGGGGCAACGCCTCAGCAATCCTAGTAATCTATTGGAGGACAGATTGCTGGACTACCGATACACTCTGACAGCCCCTTTGAACACTAATCCACAGCCATGATGGCAGCAGCCTGAGCTTCCACTGCAGCACTCAGGCGTTGGGTGGCTGCTGCTTGTACTGCAATGGAAGGTGCGACATTAGCCATCAGACGCTGCATCATGGTTGAGTCCACAAGTGTGCAAATGAAGTTGGCCACCACTTTCACGCTGGAAAGGATGGGCTCCAAGCTCTGCGCAAAGTCCTGTGCCAAGTTAATGCTGGCCTCCTCCATGCTCTTTGACATTGAATGCAGGCTTTCTGGTAGGCCTCCCAATGCACCAAGCACCATCGAAGTCCTCATCTGAGTCCTCTGTAGCAGAACCCGTGCGCGACCTTGCCCTCTGGCAAGCTGGCATGTGCGCTATCCTTGCCCCTGCCCTGGCTGCAGGCCATCGTGCCTGGTGTCTCACCACGCGCAGATCCTGCCTCTATGCTATCCTCTAAATTACGCAAAATGTCAGTATCTGAACTGGTGGCGGAGAGTGTGAAATCAAGTGATGGAGCATCTTCATCATTACTGTCTCCTTGCTGTTCCTCCACAGCCTGGCTAGGTTGCACTTCTTGGGTATCTCAAAGGAGAAAGGTGCAAGGGTAGGGTTGTGGTGTGGCGGGAGGTGGGGGGTGGGTGAAAGTTAGATGTGCCTGCTTACAGCATCTGCAGCTTGTAAATCAAAAGAGATTGTGGGATGAGGAGGAAGTGGGATGTGAGGAGGAGGAAGTGGGATGTGAAAAGGAGGATTAGTTATGATTATAAGTGATTCAGCCCTGTCGCTGGCTACGGGCTCAGCAGTTACCATTCCAATAGTGGCCAGCACTGTGTCCTCCATGGGGGTTAGGATATGAGGGCACGCCTGTCCCCCTATGAGTAGCCCCTGCTGCCTCTAGTTGTGCACCACCTGGTCCTGTAAGAGAGCGGGAAGTGTGTCAGTGAGTGTGGTGCAATCTGTTTGGGTGATGTTGCTTTTATGGTTGAATAGCTGGCAGTGTGTGCAAGCTGTGAGATGTGGGTGCGAGGGTGAGGTGAAGCATATGAATATTAGGTTTGAGTCCTGATTGATTGAAATTGTTGGCAGGTGAATGATGGGGTTGTGGTGAATTAAGCAGTGGATCAGGCTAGTGGTGCAGTTGGTAGGATATGGCATTTGAAGCTGAATTCACTGACCGTGACCACTCGTGTGAGGTCATTCAACTTCTTGCGGCATCCAGGTCCTCCGGGCTTGACTCCTGGCATTGACTCCTGGCTATCTGCTCTCACTGCCTTTTGAGCATTTGTCTGGAGAGCCTCCTGGTCCCCTGCGGATACAGGATGTCTCTCCTCCTTTCCACCTCCTCTACTAAGACCTCCAGTATCAGAAAACCTTGGAACCCGCTCTATCTCATGTTGTGCCATTCCCCACTGTTTTCCCAGGTCAAATTCACTTCCTGTATGACTTCCAGCACCTGCTCCAGCCACAATGCATCTCCCCTTTAAGAATTGCAGGCTAGCTTTAACTGGTGCTAGCAAGTTACGATATTGACCCCCTGATAACACGTCCAGCCAATAAACAGCACAGTTAGCGCTGGCTGGACACTGAAATCATGCAAATGAGCAGGCAGTACGAAGTTGGCATGCTGCCTGCATTTCAATCAACGGGTGCGGGTTAATCGCGTATCACAATCCCTGTGCCCGCGCTATCTAATTTAGCCCCCATGGAGTCAGGGGCCAGACAACAGAATTATTTGAAAAGTGGCTACAAAACAGAAAACAGAGGGTGAGAGTCAAGGGAAGTTTCTCAGACTGGCCGAAAGTGGAAAGTGGTGTCCCATAGGGATCCGTGCTGCGACAAAAGTTGTTAACCACATACATAAATTATTTGGACTCAGGAATTGGAGGTATGGGCCTAGAATTTGGATTGCGCTTGAAGTGGACCACGATCCTGATGCCATGCCTAAAGTGGCCGGTGGCAGGAAATTGGTTCGCCAGCCTCGTTTGTTTATTACTGGCAAGCTGCAGGTGCCAGTCGTGGCCCCAGAGGCAGCTCGCCGGTCCTAGTGGGGAACAAGATCGGCCAACTCAGATGCCAGCCAAGGTCATAAGGAGAGTCTGGGAGGCAGGGGAAGCAATCGGGGGGTGGGGGTGGTGGGGAGGTGGGGGCACGGGGTGAGCGGTGGCCAGCTGTAACCTGTTAATTTAATGTGGAGCTGAGAGGAGCACTCCTGCTCTTCCTGACTCCACCTTTCCAGTGGCGACCTTTTAAGGACTGTTGGTTTGGCTGCTAAGCGCCTGAGAATACTGACTGCATGGTGTTGTCAAGCACAACCCAATTTTGCAAAGCAGGCCTCAAACAGGCGTTAGGACATTTGTATATACAAATAGGTAACCTAACACCTGTTTCAGGCACACACCCTATGGAGAAGCTGTAGTGTATGTACCTTTAAGAGAGAACTACTTTTACAGCTCCTGTATACTGTAGTACCGGCAGTGACCACACCTGTATATAAGCCCTGAGCAGGCATCTGTACTGTTAGTTATTAGACTACCCTCATCCAGTAAACACCTGTTGATTGTTGATCTGCAGTCTCCGTCTATTTATTGAAGAACACCATACCTTAAGATTCACGGATTTAATAGTGGCGACGAGGTCGATTCGAACCTACCTGCAACTCTGCATTTCCTCCCAAGGATTCGCTCCTGGAGGACAGTGGAAGAAAGTCGAGGCCAGAAGCACGGGCGTCAACCACGAGCAACCGCCCAGTCATCTGGCAGAGAGTGAGCATCGCAGGGGAGGCTGTTGAGAACTGGGCTTGGTTCTCCAGCCACGACGATCCAGCAACAGGCTGGCAACAGGTACAGCGCAGACCCTTCCCGGACAGTGGCGGCTGGAGCCGACCGACGGCACAGAAAAGGCCGAGCAGCGTCGACGGGGTAAGAGAGAGGGTAAAGTGCACAGGACGCAGCCGGGGGTTGAAGACCGAGCGGCGTTGACGGGAAACAAAAAGAGAGAGATAGTAAAGCACAGCCGGGGTTCAGGACCGAGCGGCAGCAACGAGAGAGGCACACAGGAAAACGCGCAGAGCTCAGCCAGGGCTCTAGGGCTGAGCAGCGTCCGCAGGGGAAGAAAGGAAGCGCGGGAGACGCCATTTGAGCCGCGGAGAAGAAGGGAGAGCGCGGGAGATGCCATTTTTGAAGCCGCGGAGAAGAAGGGAGAGCACGGGAGACGCCATTTTTGAAGCCGCAGCGGAGAAGAAGGGCGAGCGCGGGAAGAAAGGGACGCGCAGGAGACGCCATTTTAGCCAATCTAACCACACCCAGGGATGCCGAAGAGTGGCAGTGTCACAGCGCTCGACAATGATGTCGAAGATTGGGCGACATATGTGGAACGCATTGAGGTGTATTGCAAGGCGAATGAAGTGCCAGATGGATGCCAGGAAAGCACTGGTTTTGTTGAATTCCATGGGTGCAAAAATGTATGGCTTACTGCGAAACCTAATAACCCCAGAGAAGCCAGTGGATAAGGATTTCGAAAACATAGTGAAAATCCTACAGGACCACTTAAACCCCACACCGCTGCTGATAGCAGAAAGATTTAAGTTTCACAAAAGGAACCAGCATAAAGACGAAAGTAATGCTGAGTATTTAACGGAACTGCACAAGCTATCGAAACACTGCCAGTTTGGAATGGGATTAGCAGATACGTTAAGGGACAAGTTTGTGTGTGGGCTTCAAAGTGAAGGAACCCAGAAACGGCTTCTATCAGAAAAGGATCTTACGCTGGACAAGGCTTTCAGCATGGCAGTATCACACGAAGCAGCCGCACGGGGCGCTGCAGAGATACAGTGGAGACCGCAAGAACATGGCACCAATGAAATGTCATATGGAGCAGGGAAGTGTTATCGCTGGGGCTGAACAACACACGACCAGAAGGATTGTTGGTTCAAGAACCAAGTGTGCAGACAGTGTGGAAAAGCAGGACACATAGCAAGAGTCTGCAGGTCGGGGAAGAAAACCAGCAGCAAGAAATCTCCACAAGAGAAGTACAAAAAGGTACATAAGGTGACGGAGAGTAGTTCAGATGAACAGAAAAGTGATACAGACTCCGGAAGCAAGGAGCTGCGTTGTCTGAAACTACATAATGTAATCAAAATGGAGGATCACCAGACTATCTGGGTCACGCTCAAGATAGACGGAGTCCAAGTGAAAATGGAATTGGACACAGGATCAGCCCTAACAGTCATAAACCGAAGGGACTACAAGCGGCTATTCTCACATATACCCTTGAGAGCTACAGAGATTGTCTTGAAGACGTACACGGGGCAAAAAGTCTACCCCAAAGGAAAAATAAGGGTGAACGTGATATACAACGGGCAGGAAATACCAAAAATGGACCTATATGTATTGCCAGATGGAGGACCACCACTACTAGGACGTGAATGGATCCAGAAGATACAATTAGATTGGCATTCCATACAGGCACTGACGGTAGAGGCCAAAAAGGATGACGACGTCACACCTGGACGACTGTCAAAAATGCTAACTGACGCACAAGAAGTGTTCCAGGAGGGACTCGGAACACTAAAAGGCATAACAGCGATGATTAAAATAGAGGAAAATGCAAGGCCAAAGTTTTTTAAGGCCAGACCGGTGCCTTATGCGATCCGCCCAGGCGTCGAAGCAGAGCTGGAAGGTTTGGAACGTTCAGGAGTACTGTCCAAAGTGGACTGGAACGAGTGGGCTACACCCATCGTTCCTGTAATGAAGAGGTCGTTGAGTAATACGCCTGGGGAACCAAAGAAGGTTCGCATCTGTGGGGACTTTAAGGTGACAGTGAACCCAGTCCTTCACACGGTACAATATCCGCTTCCACGGATTGAAGATATTTTCGCCTCGCTATCTGGGTGAAAACGCTTCACTAAGATTGATCTGGCCCAGGCGTACCTGCAAATGGAGGTAGAAGAAGCCTCGAAACAATACCTCGCGATCAACACTCACAAAGGTCTCTACCAATACAACCGGCTGGTGTTCGGTAGCATCGGCTCCGGCTATTTGGCAAAGGGCAATGGATCAAGTCCTGCAAGGGATTCCAGGGACCCAGTGTTATTTGGACGACATCCTGGTCATGGGCAAAAATGACAGTGATCACCTCGCCAACCTGGAGCAGGTGCTCACTAGATTGAAGGAATATGGGCTACGAGCTAATCGCCACAAATGCGAGTTTTTCCAGAAGGAGATCTCGTATTGTGGCCACGTTATTGATGAAGAGGGGTTACATAAGTCCCCTGAGAAGATTGAGGCAGTAGTCAAGGCTCCAGCACCGGAAAATGTGTCACAACTGAGGTCGTTCCTCGGGCTGGTGAACTACTACCATAAGTTCTTACCAAATTTGTCTACAGTATTACACCCACTGAACACCCTACTGCAGACGAGGGTACCATGGAAGTGGAATGACGAATGTAAATGAGCTTTCCAGAAGTGCAAAGAATTGATCACATCAAAAGAGGTGTTGGCCCATTTCAACCCAGCACTACCAATTCGGTTATCGTGTGATGCATCACCCTATGGTATTGGAGCGGTGCTGTCGCACAAATTCCCAGACGGGTTGGAGAGGCCAGTAGCCTTTGCGCCTCGGTCACTAACCTCAGCGCAACTACGCCCAGATTGACAGGGAGGCCCTCAGCCTAGTATGGGGAGTAAAAAAGTTCAACCACTATCTGCACGGGCAGAAGTTCACCTTGCTGACTGACCACCAACCACTTGTCTCCATCTTTAATCCAAAGAAGGGCGATCCGGTGATGACTGCGCAACGGCTACAAAGATGGTCCCTTTTTCTAGGGGCGAACCAATATGAAACAGAGTATAAGGGCACGAAACAGCATGGAAACACTGATGGGCTATCACGCCTGCCACTGCCTACTGCGGAGGAAGCACCAGCAGTGGACCCTGTCGAAATATTTTATTCGTCGATAATTGAACGGTTGCCAGTAACTAACGTGGATATAGAGAAGGAGACCCGAAATGATCCGACACTGTCTCGGGTATATGATTTGACGGTGAAGGGATGGCCAACACATGGTGACTCACTGTTGCCAGCATTCTCATCCAGAAGAGAACAGCTGTCAGTATGCCAGGGGACAGTGATGTGTGGATCCCGAGTGGTAATTCCACCCAAGCTAAGGGAGAGAGTGCTCAATGAGCTTCACGAAGGCCATCTGGGAGGGGTGAAAATGAAAAGCCTTGCTAGGGCTTATGTGTGGTGGCCGGGAATCGATCAACAAATCGAGGACCTAACAAAGAGCTGCTCAGGATGCCAGAAGGTCCAAAATGCACCACCACATGCCCCTCTACACCCATGGGAGTGGCCCTCCTCTCCATGGCAACGGGTGCATATTGATTTTGCTGGTCCATTCATGGACTCAATGTTCTTAATAGCAGTGGATGCGCACTCAAAATGGCCTGAGGTGATCAAAATGTCCTCCACCACTACGGAGAAAACGATTGCAGTCCTACGGACCATATTTGCCAGGAACGGCTTGCCAGAGCAGATTTGCTCTGATAACGGACCACAGTTTGTGTCCAAAGAGTTTCGGAAATTTATGAGAAGGAATGGGGTAAGGCATTACACATCCGCCCCGTATCATCCAGCCACAAATGGATTGGCTGAGAGGTTCGTACAAACCTTTAAAAAGGCGATAAAGGCCATGTGCGATGACGACATTCCACTGCAGCATAAGGTGGACAATTTCCTGTTAGCCTACAGAAATGCGACACATGCAGTTACCAACCAGACCCCGGCCATGATGTTCTTTAACTGAAGGTTGAGATCTCGTCTAGATTTGCTCAGACCAAATGTGCGAAGAAATGTTGAGAATAAGCAATTCCAGCACATCAATGAGAAGCCGACAAGGAGCTTCAATGTAGGACAACCAGTCTTGGCCCGCGACTACCGAACAGAGAAATGGCAACACGGAACGATATGCACACGGCAGGGGCCACTAATGTACACAGTGGATGTTGGGGAGAACATTGTGAGACGCCATGTCGACCAGATCCTAGCGTCGCAGGAACGAGTCAACCCCATGTCTAGCGTACCTGGTGATGAACCCGACATACCAGTAGCATCTACCCCAGAAACAGTAGCATCGGAAACTGATGAACTAACCGACGACAGGGGGCCAGAATCGCCTCCACACCAAGAACAAGACGCTCAGAAAAAGCGCTATCCAGAAAGGATCAGGAAGCCGCCCCAAAGACTGAATCTATAAATGGACTATTTCAGTTACTGTGCATGTTAAAGTGTTAACTGTTATTTGAATGTTATGGGTACTGTTAATCTAAAAGGGGAGGAATTGTAGTGTATGTACCTTTAAGAGAGAACTACTTTTACAGCTCCTGTATACTGTAAGTACCGGCAGTGACCACTCCTGTATATAAGCCCTGAGCAGGCATCTGTACTGTTAGTTATTAGACTACCCTCATCCAGTAAACACCTGTTGATTGTTGATCTGCAGTCTCCGTCTATTTATTGAAGAACACCATACCTTAAGATTCACGGATTTAATAGAAGCCTTTACCAACATGGTGGGCGGCACATTTCTGGCTGGAATGAGTGCGCGGAATGTTGTTCCCCATATTGGACCCTAAGGTGCAATCCAATTTCTAGACTCATGTGCATGTCGAAATTTGCAGATGGTATCAAACTGGGAGGTATAGCTAATAATGTGGAGGACTGCACCAAAATACAGGAAAACATAAACATGCTTGCAGACTGGGGCAGATAAATGACAAATGAAATTCAATATAGTGATGTGTGAAGTGGTTCATTTTGGTAGGAGGAATAAGAAGGCCACTTATTCCTTGGAAGGTAAGAAACTAAATGGATTAGCAATCTGTGAATACAGATATATAAATACTAGCTGGAGTGCCCGGCGGTGTCGAGGCTTTCTCGAGGACATGTTGTTGGAAGAAAGAGAGCGAGCGACTGGGGGGGGGAAAGAGAGCGAGCGACTGTGGGGGGGGAAGAGAGCGAGCGACTGTGGGGGGGAAGAGAGCGAGCGACTGTGGGGGGGGGAAGAGAGCGAGCGACTGTGGGGGGGAAGAGAGCGAGCGACTGTGGGGGGGGAAGAGAGCGAGCGACTGTGGGGGGGAAGAGAGCGAGCGACTGTGGGGGGGAAGAGAGCGAGCGACTGTGGGGGGGAAGAGAGCGAGCAACTGTGGGGGGGAAGAGGGCAAGCGACTGTGGGGGGAAGAGAGCGAGGGAGAGGGGGGAAGAGAGCGAGGGAGCGAGGGGGGGAAAAGAGCGAGGGAGAGAGGGGGGCGAGGGAGGGGGGGCGAGGGAGAGAGGGGGGGCGAGGGAGAGAGGGGGCGAGGGAGAGAGGGGGGCGAGGGAGAGAGGGGGGCGAGGGAGAGAGGGGGGGCGAGGGAGAGGGGGGGCGAGGGAGGAGGGCGCGAGAGAGAGGGGGGGCGCGGGAGGGGGGGGCGAGGGAGAGGGGGGTGCGAGGGAGAGGGGGGGTGCGAGGGAGGGGGTTGAGGGAGGGGGGCGAGGGAGAGGGCAAGGGAGAGGGGAGCGAGGGAGAGGGGGGGCGAGGGAGAGGGGGGCGAGGGAGGGGGGGCGAGGGAGGGGGGGGCGAGGGAGAGGGGGGCGAGGGAGAGGGGGGGCGAGGGAGGGGGCGAGGGAGGGGGGGCGAGGGAGAGGGGGGTGGCGAGGGAGAGGGGGGGGCGAGGGAGGGGGGGCGAGGGAGAGGGGGGTGCGAGGGAGAGGGGGGGCGGGGGCGAGGGAGGGAGGGGGGGGTCGCCGGGAAGGGAGAGAGAGAGAGAGAGAGAGAGCGAGAAGGGGGGGCGCGAGGGAGGGGGGGCGAGGGAGAGGGGGGGCGAGGGAGAGGGCGAGGGAGAGGGGGGCGAGGGAGAGGGGGGGTGAGGGCGAGGGAGGGGGGGGCGAGGGAGAGGGGGGGCGGGGGCGAGGGAGGGAGTGGGGGGCGCCGGGGAGGGGGGGCGGCGCCGGGGGGGGAGGGAGAGAGAGAGAGAGAGAGAGAGAGAAGGGGGGGAGAGAGTGAGAAGGGGGGGGAGTGAGTGAGAAGGGGGGAGGAGGAGGAGGGAGAGTGGGAGGAGGGGAGGAGTGTTTTGAGGGGGTCAGCGAAAGAGCAAAAAAAATTTTTTTTCAAAAACGGGTGTTAAGAAGATGGGAGGCCATCTTGAAAGTTTTTTAATGTTTTTAAAAAGCTGCCACAGAGAAGGAACGCGCAGTCTGTGAAAACAACAGAACTTTTTTTTTTTTTAAAGCTGCCACGGAGAAGGGACGCGCAGTCTGAAACGAACAGAAATTTTTTTATTTTTTTTTAAAAAGCTGCCACAGAGAAGGAACACGCAGTCTGTGAAAGCAACAGAAATTTATTTATTTTTTCTTTAAAAGCTGCCACGGAGAAGAAACGCGCAGTCTGAAACGAACAGAAATTTTTTAATTTTTAAAAAAAAAGCTGCCACGGAGAAGGAACGCGCAGTCTGTGAAAGCAACAGAAATTTTTTTTCTTTTTAAAGCTGCCACGGAGAAGGAACGCGCAGTCTGAAACGAACAGAAATTTTTTTATTTTTTTTTAAAAAGCTGCCACGGAGAAGGAACACGCAGTCTGTGAAACCAACAGAAATTTATTTATTTTTTCTTTAAAAGCTGCCACGGAGAAGAAACGCGCAGTCTGAAACGAACAGAAATTTTTTAATTTTTAAAAAAAAAGCTGCCACGGAGAAGGAACGCGCAGTCTGTGAAAGCAACAGAAATTTTTTTTCTTTTTAAAGCTGCCACGGAGATGGAACGCGCAGTCTGTGAAAGCAACAGAAATTTTTTTTTTCTTTTTAAAGCTGCCACGGAGAAGGAACGCGCAGTCTGAAACGAACAGAAATTTTTTTTTTTTTTAAAGCTGCCACGGAGATGGAACGCGCAGTCTGTGAAAGCAACAGAAATTTTTTTTTTTTTTTTAAAGCTGCCACGGAGAAGGAACGCGCAGTCTGAAACGTACAGAATTTTTTTTTTTTTTTTTTTAAAGCTGCCACGGAGATGGAACGCGCAGTCTGTGAAAGCAACAGAAATTTTTTTTAAATTTTTTTTTATAAACGGGTGTTAAGAAGATGGGAGGCCATCTTGAAAGTTTTTTAATGTTTTTAAAAAGCTGCCACGGAGAAGGAACGCGCATTCTTGCTGAAAACACCAAAAGTTATTTTTTTTTAAACGGCTGTTAAGAAGATGGGACACCATCTTCATTGTGTTTTAACATTTTAGACATTGTGTTTTTACGTTTTACACATTAAAAAAAAAAATCGCTCCTAACAAATAAACACACAGAAGGTGAGAATAAAGATGGCGGCCACTCACCTCAGTTCAGAATGATAAGGCCCGCCCACACACGCACTGATTGGTCGATCGTCATGTCACCGAAGCATAGGATTGGTCAATCGTCCTGTCATTCGACTCTAGGAGGGCCCGGCTGCACATGCGACGAACCCGCCCCCGCCACGCATTGATTGGTCGACCATCGCGTTGGTTGACCGTACGATTGGTCGACCTCAATGTCACTCTATGGTAATGAGTGGATAATGAGTGGAATGTTGAAGGTTTTTCGGATACCGCGGGCGCGATTTTCATCCGGCCGAAATGTAAATACGCTTACCAGGGTTTCGGAAAGGTAAGCTTTCTTTCGACGTAACGCACGCGTAGGTACGCTCTGTAACTTTCGAGCGCATAGCCGGACAGACGCACACCCGAGGACAGACAGACAGACAGAAGGACAGACAGATAGACAGACAGACAGATAGACAGAAGTATCCGTTTATATATATATATAGAGACTAGCTGGGGGAGCCCGGCTTTGCCAGGGCTGTTTTGGGGCGGGCGGTTTAAATCGAGTGCCAGGCTTTGGGGCCCTGTCTGTGTCCCTTTGTGAATCTGGTGCCGGGCAACATTTTAAATCGAGTCCCAGGCTTTAGGGCCCTGTCTGTGTCCCTTTGTGAATGTGCTGCCGGGCAACATTTCTACCTTTTAATACCTTGAAAGATGAAAGTGAAAGTACTTATAAAACGTTTTTGGTAAATCTTATGTTATTTTTAAAAGAGAAACTAACTTTTTCAAAGCTGGATAAGGAGAGTAGTTTGAGCTGCAAGCAGTGAAAGAATGGCTGGCAGATCCCTGAGATGAAAACGATTAGTCCCGCCCACAGACACACTTAATACCTTGAAAGATGAAAGTGAAAGTACTTATAAAACGTTTTTGGTAAATCTTATGTTATTTTTAAAAGAGATACTAACTTTCAAAGTAGTTTGAGCTGGAAGCTGAAGTCATGGCACTGAAACAATGGCTGCCAGATCCCCGAGATGAAAATGATTAGTCCCGCCCACACACACACACATCGATTGGCCAACCATCAGGGGACCGTACTGTAGGATTGGTCAATCGTGACGGCACAGGATTGGTCGAACCTTGACATCAGTCAATCAATGCTAACAGATAATGAGTTTAATTTTGAAGGTTTTTTGCATAAGGCGCGAACAATTTTTGTCCGACCGAAAAGTAAATACGCTTACCAGCGTCCCGGAAGCGTAAGCTTTCTTCGGAGGTAACGCGCGCGTAGGTACGCCGTATAACTTTCGAGCGCATAGCTGGACAGACGCACACCCGAGGACAGACAGACAGACAGAAGGGCAGACAGAAGGACAGACAGATAGACAGACAGAAAGAAGTATCCGTTTATTTATATATATAGATATATAAATCACTAAAAATAGCACAACAAGTTGACAAGGCCATAAAGTGTGCAAACAAAGTGCGAGGGTTAATTTCTAGAGGAATAGAATACAAATTCCATGAGATAATATTAAAGAAAGAAAAAGAAAGACTTGCAATTATATATCGCCTTTCATGACCACCAGATGCCACAAAGCGCTTTACAACCAATTAAGTACTTTTTGAAGTGTAGTCACTGTTGTAATGTAGGAAACGCGGCAGCCAATTTGCATACAGCAAGCTCCCACAACTGGCAATGTGGTAATGACCAGGTAGACTGTTTTAGTGAATTTGATTGAGGGATAAATATTGCCCAGGACACCAGGAATAATTCCCCTGCTCTTCTTCAAAATAGTGCCAAGGGATCTTTTACGTCCACCTGAGAGAGAAGACAGGGCAGGTTTAATATCTCATGCCGAACGACGGCACCTCCAACAGTGCAGCACTCCCTCAGTACTGCACAGGAGTGTCAGCCTAGATTTTTGTGCTCCAGTCTCTGGAGTGGGACTTGAACCCACAACCTTCTGACTCGGAGGCGAGCGTGCTACCAACTGAGCCATTGGCTCACACAAAAGGGGACTAGAAATTGCGGGATATTTAAAACCTTGGCTGGACCACACTTGGAGTATTGTGCACTGCTCCGCTCTCCATACTACAAAGGATATTGAACCGCTTGAGAAAGTGTAGAAAAGATTTACAAGGATGTTATCAGAATTGAGAGGATGCAACTATCAGGAAAGATTGAGCAGGCTGTGTTTTTTTTCTCTGGAAAAGAGAAGGCTAAGAAGCGACCTGATAAAGGTCTTTAAAATTATGAAGGGGTTCATGAGAGAGAAGGAAATATATAGGGGGAGGGGGTAAGAGGTATATAGAGTTAGAGGAGCCCCATGGTAATATAAGCACCAGCATAGACTAGTGCTCTAGATGCTATATAATTCTATGTCAGCAGTCTCACTTCTGACTTTGAAGGTGTTGGGTTCAAGTCGCACTCCAGGACTTGAGCACATAATATAGGCTGATACTCCAGTGCAGGAATGAGGGACTGCTGCATTTTCAGATGTTCTGTCTTACAGATGCGATGTTAAACTGAGGTCAAACTCTGCCTGTTCAGGTGGTTGTAAAATATCCCATGGTACTATTCAAAGAAGTGCAGCAAGTTCTCCTGATGGCCGAACAAACATTCCTATCTAAACCAAAAACAGATGAAATTGTCATGTTCATTTGCTGTTTGTGGGACCTTGCTGTGTGCAAATTGACTAATATTTTTGCCAATATAATCAGTGACTATGCTTCAGATGTAATTCATTGGTTGCGGAGTGCTTCAGGATATGCTGTGGAAATTATAAGACTCTATATAAATGAGAGTTCTTTTTTTTTGAAGATGGCAAGGGGTTCTTTTCAGTGAGAAATTATCTAGCATGTTTGTCTATCATTTGGTGCCAGGGACAATTTAGGCTCTTTCAAGTTTATAACATTAGTTGTTTTGCTACTTTAAGCTTAACCCAATAAGGTTTCTATGATTGCTTGAATGGAGGCTTTCCCAGTGACCCAGGGGACTATGGGCTAAAAATTGAGTAGAGCGCCCCGGAAAAATTAGCGCCCTGCGACAGAAATTGAGTGGTAGTGCCCCAAGAGGGAAGCGGGGCATTACTGGGTCCTCTTGGGACGCTGAGAGGGAAGATTGCGGCGCTGTGTGCCGCAGCACCATGCGCTGCAGCACGATGCGCCACGGTATTGCAGGCCTTCCTCCCCTTCTTAAAGGGGAGGGGCCTTGCGCAGCACGACCCGGGGTCCAGTTGGGCCCCCGGAGATCGAGTGCCAGCAAAAGAGCCCGGCACTCAAGAGAAGTCTTCTTCTTCTTCTTCTTAGGCAGTCCTTCGGAACCGAGGATGACTTGCTTCCACATTAAAAATGAGTCCAATGCGGGACCTACAGTCTCTGTCACAGGTGGGGCAGACGGTGGTTGAAGGGGCGGGTGGGTGGGGTGCTTGGGTTGACGTGTGCTCCTTGTGCTGCCTGCGTTTGGCTTCCGCTTGCTCCCGGCGAAGAGACTCGAGGTGTTTGGCACCTTCCCGGATGCTTCCCAAGAGAAGTGCCGGGCTCATGGAGCGCCACGGGCGGGGGGGCGGGGGGGGGAGGGTGGGGGGGCGGAGGCCGGTCATGGAGTCTGGGGACAGGAGTGGAGGCAGGTGCTGGCCGCCCCGCACCTTGCCTTTAAATAGCGCCTCCCCGGCCGCAGGTAGGCCTCCCTGACCCCGTCAGACATAGTGTCTGGTGGTAAGTCAGGGGGCGCTCCCGAAGATCGAATGACGTCATCACCGTGGAGCGCTACCGGTTACCACCGCCGCTAACCTCCCGCTGAATTTCACGGGAGGCGTAGGCGGCGCTGCGCCCAGGCGCTAGTTGCTAACGGCAGGCACAAAGCAATCAAATTTTCCCCCCTATGACTTTAATGAACAGGGAAATTTTCCTACGGATTTCTTTCCAGAAATCTTGTATCATACAATCATAGACTCATACATCACAGAAGGAGGTAATTCGGACCATCGAGCCTTTGTCGGCTCTTTGAAAGAGCTATTCAATTAGTCCCACTCCCCTGCTCTTTCCCCAATGCCCTGCTATTTTTTCCCTTCAAATATTTATCCAATTCCCTTTAGAAAGTTATTATTGAATCTGCTTCCACCACCCTTTCAGGCAGTGCATTCCAGATCATAAAAACTTGCTGCATAAAACAAAATTCTCCTCATCTACCCTCTGATTCTTTTGCCAATTATGTTAAATCTGTGTCCTTTGCTTTTCTAACCTCCTGCCAGTGGAAACAGTTTCCCCCTGCTTAATCTGTCAAAATCCCTCATGATTTTGAATACTGTAATGTATGTACCTTTAAGGGGAGAACTACTTTTTACAGCTCCTGTATACTGTAGTACCGGCAGTGACCACACCTGTATATAAACCCTGAGTAGTGATCTGTACAGTTAGTTATAGAGTAACCCTCATTCAGTAAACACCTGTTGAATCGTTCCCTGCAGTCTGTTGTCTGATTATTGAAGAACACAACATAAAGATACACGGATCTAACAGTGGTGACGAGCAAGTTCGAACCTACCTGCAACTCTGCATCACCTCCCAGGGATTCGCTCCTGGAGAACAGTGGAAGAAGGTCGAGTCCAGAAGCACGGGCGTCAACCACGGGCAACCGCCCAGTCATCCAACGGAGATTTGAGCATCGCAGGGGAGGCTGTCGAGAGCCAGGCTTGGCTTTCCAGTCACGGTGGGCCAGCGAAACGGGCTGGCAACAGGTACTGCGCAGACCCTTCCCGGACAGCGATGGGCTAGAGCCCGACCGAGCGGCACAGAAAAAGGCCGAGCAGCGTCGACGGGGGAGAGAGAGAGGGCAGAGCGCACAGGGCACAGCCGGTGTTCAGGACCGAGCGGCGTCAACGGGGGAGAGAGATGAGAGAGCAGAGTGCAGCCAGTGTTCAAGGGCCGAGCAGCGTCAACGGGGGAGAGAGACGAGAGAGAGCAAAGCGCAGCCGGTGTTCAAGGGCCAAGCAGCGTCAACGGGGGAGAGAGGCGCACAGGAAAACGCGAGGTGCTGCCATTTGCCACGAGGACCGCCGAGAGCGGCGTTGGCAGCAGCGCGGGAGACGCCATTTTAAGCCGCAGCGGGGAAGAAAGGAACGCACGGGAGACGCCATTTTAAGCCGCAGCGGGGAAGAAAGGAAAGCGCGGGAGACGCCATTTTAAGCCGCAGCGGGGAAGAAAGGAACGCACGGGAGACGCCATTTTAAGCCGCAGCGGGGAAGAAAGGAAAGCGCGGGAGACGCCATTTTAAGCCACAGCGGGGAAGAAAGGAAAGCGCGGGAGACGCCATTTTAAGCCAGTCTAACCACACCCAAAAATGCTGAAGAGTGGCAGTATCACAGCGTTCGACAATGAAGTCGAAGATTGGGCGACATATGTCGAACGCATAGAAGTATACTGCAAGGCGAATGAAGTGCCAGATGACAAGAAAGCACTGGTATTGTTGAATTCAATGGGTGCAAAAACGTATGGCTTACTACGAAACCTAGTAACCCCAGAGAAGCCAGTAGAAAAGGATTTTGAAAACATAGTGTCAATCCTACAGGACCACTTAAACCCTACACCGCTGCTGATAGCAGAAAGATTTAAGTTTCCCAAAAGGAACCAGCATAAAGATGAAAGTAATGCTGAGTATTTAACGGAACTGCGCAAGCTATCGAAACACTGCCAGTTTGGAACGGGACTAGCAGATACTTTAAGGGACAAGTTTGTGTGTGGGCTTCAAAGTGAAGGAACCCAGAAACGGCTTCTATCAGAAAAGGATCTTACGCTGGACAAGGCTTTCAGCATTGCAGTATCACACGAAGCATCAGCACGGGGCGCTGCAGAGATACAACGGAGACCGCAAGAATATGGCACAAATGAAATGTCATACGGAACAGTGAAGTGCTATCGCTGCGGCAGAACAACACACGACCATAATGATTGCTGGTTCAAGGACAAAGTGTGCAGACAGTGTGGAAAAGTAGGACACATTGTCAGGGTTGGTGTCACGGGGCCGTGTAGACACGGGGCCGTGCTGTCCGGGCGAGGCTGGTTCTGGACCCAAGTGCAGACAGACAAGGCGAGAAGCAGATATGCAGTCTTAAATAACAGTACTTTACTAGAATCACACAGGTAAACAGTAACAAAACATAGGAGCTCTAGACAAGCTACCACATAGGCAAATGACTAGTCAAGATAGGAACTCAAGACAAGCTACCGTGAGGCAACCGGCTTGTCCAGACTGAGCTCAAGACAAGCTACCCCAGGGCATCCGGCTTGTCAAGATAGGAACTCAAGACAAGCTACTGTGAGGTAACCGGCTTGTCAAGACTGAGCTCGAGACAAGCTGCCACAGGGCAACCGGCTTGTCCAAACTGAGCACCTTATCAAGACTGAGCAATTTGTCAGCACCTTGTCAAGACCGAGAACAAAGGGAAAAACCACAGAACTTAATACAAGCAAAACATAACACAGATAAACAGTTATAGACATAGGAGCTCAAGACAAGCAACCACTAAGGCAACCGGCTTGTCAAGGCAAGCTACCACATAGGCAAATGGCTTATCGAAACAGAGCACCTAGTCAAGACTAATTCCCTTGTCAGGACTGAGCCCAGAGGGAAGAAACCACAGAACTTAAATACAAGCAAAAACAGGTGAAACCAATAAACCAGATGAAAGGCAGTTAAGTAATAAACAGGAGAAACAAATAACATTTAACAAAGGGAAACCAACCAGTGAAGGTGCCATCTAGGGGTTAGTGAAGGAACTGACCGGCACCCTCACACTCATTCCAGACCTTGCTGTCTGTGGAGCAGGTTGTGCTGCAGCAGCTGTGTGGGAAGTGGTGGTCGCCTTGACCTGGGAGTGGAGGGGAAGGAGAGACCCCAGGCCACCACCACCACCATCATCCATCTACTAACATCATCTACCGAGGTGCCTGGAGAGAGAGGAGGAGAGGGAAAAAGGAGGCCAGCATTTACAACAAGAGAGGCTTTTCCATCACTGCCTCCCCAAATTGGCCTCCATTCCAGGAGAGGGAGAGAGGGGAGAGGAGCAGCGCTTAACATCAACTGCTTGGAAGGAGGGTAGGATCAACTTCCTTTCTATTTGAACTTCTGCAGGGGGGTGTCATTCGGTGCATTCCCCAAAGACTTTGTATTGTGGGTAGGGGGAGGAAAGAAGACCGGGCCGGAAGACCAAGGGGTGTCTAAAGACCCCTTCCATTGCCTGGCCTGGGTTAGCTGGAGCTGCCCAGGTGAAGCCTTCATCGCGAAGACCTGGTGTGGGGCTGAGTCTGGGCTTTTCTCCAGCTTTCCCAGGCGAAGACATCTTCTCCCCCTGCCTGAAGACCACCCGCAGAGACTTTATTTTTCCATCAGGGAGCGCACCCCTGCCGACGCCCACCCACCCACCTACCATCCTGAGTGGCGCCCCTGCCTTTGCGGCCTCCCTCCTTCCCCCCCTCCCTCTCTTTGTCTCTCTCTCTGTCTCTCAGGAGGCACCTCTGGTTCAAAACTTCCTTCTTACTAATTGCCACTTGAGCAGAGGGGAGTAGGCCCCTCTCCCAATTATTTCCAACAGGGGGAGAGGCGGGCCTTTAGTTTAACAGCTCCCTCTGCTCAAGGGAAGACTTAAAAAAACCTGAGGCCTTTTAACACCTTCAGGCCTGTGACTTGGGGTGAGTGTAGCTTTTTCTTTTTAAAAAAGAGAACCACCCCATAATGGCGAGTACATCTTCGCCGGTGGCGGGGTCAGCCAGGTCGTACGTGAGAGTGGTAGACACAGCCACATCCGCTCTCGCTGCTTCTGCTGCCCCGTCACCTTTTAAACTTATCACCAAAAAGCTTGGGGTGAAGAGCTACACCCACCCCAATATGACAATTGAGGCGTGCGTTAAGGCCATGGCTGGGGTTGTCGGCCCTTCAGCCATCCTTGCCGCCTCAAAAATGTACGGGAAGGCTGTGTTCTTCCTGGGGTCAGAGCGGGCGGTGTCCCTGGCCATCACAAAGGGGCTCACTGTGGGCGGGACCTTCCTGGCGGTGGATCCTCTCGAGGCCACCACGAGGAGGATCGTTATTTCTAACGTCCCGCCCTACATTCCTGGTGAGCTCCTTCTCCCCCACTTGCACCAACTTGGGGAGGTGAGGTCGGGGATTGCGCCTATCCCACTCGGCTGCCGGGAAGCCAGCCTTCGGCACGTTTTCTCCTTCCGACGCCAGGTCTACATCCAGCTGGCGCGGGAGGAGGACACCGACGGGGCATTTGTCGTCCTCCATTAGGGGACCACTTACCGCGCCTTTTGGACGTCGGACGGTGTGCGGTGCCACGCCTGCAAGGAGGTGGGGCACATTAGAAAGAACTGCCCCGCCTCCAAGGCCGCCAGATTGTCTGGCGTGGCCGAGGCTGGCGCCGCCACCGCTCCTCTCCCCGGGTCTGGCCGCGCCCCTCAAACAACTGATGCGCGGTCGTCGTCGGAGGCCGATGCCACCGGGGCCTCCGGCGGGGGGGAGGGAGCCCATCCGGGCGGAAAGAAGGCGCGGGACAAATCCAAGCATTTCAGGGCGGGTCCCCCCGCGGAGGGCGAGCCCCTGGACTTAGATCCCCTGACACCCGCGCGCATTGCGGAGTTGGTCGGGACAGACGAGGGTGGGAGGGGCCGGGTGCCCGAGCCTGTGGCCGCCGCCGCCGAGGCGGAAACGTTAATACCTGCCGCCGGGCTCGGGCCCGAGGAACCCGACGAACCTGCCCCGCCGGAGGGAGCAGAGGAGGAGGCCCCTGCAGGCATGGAGGTCTCCCTCGCTCCCTCCGCGCTAAAAAGAAGGCGCGAACCCCTGGACGAGGAGGAGGACCAGGAGGAGGAAGGTCCCTCCGAACAGGGGGAGTCGTTGCCCGCCGCGGGTACTGCGCCCCCCCCTCCGCTGTCACCATCTCCGGCGTTCGGCAGGGGTCGCCTGTCCCTCGGGAGGCTGAGGCAGATGTGTCTGTCCAGCACGCGCCTCCCGGGGATGGGGACGAGACCCTGCCCGTGGGGGGGGTCGCGGAACAACCCGCGGCAGATGTAGATTGTCTCTCGGTGCCATTACCCCTCGACGGGTCGGGCGGCCTGGGGTCTGGGTCGGGCGAGTTTGATGAAAGTGAGCTAGCCCAAAGCGACCCGAGCATTTCCCAGGGGCTGCTCGACCTGGTCGAGGGTTTAGTTAAGGACACCCCATCTGCTGGGTCGGAGGCCGGTGGCAGGGAAGAGGAGGGCCCTCTGACTGTGTCTCCGGTGCCGGACGTCTTGGAGGAGTTGGGTTTTGTTTTTTCCCCGATTCCTCCGGCGTCTGAGGCATCTGAGGCGGAGGGGGGCTTCAAACCGCCGCCGTCTTCTGGCCCGGCGCCCCCAGAGGAGCCCAGGAAGGATTCCTCTGCCATCGATCCTGGGGGTGGGGGCCGGGCAGAGGCGGGGCCAGCTGTTGCGGCCGAGCCGTTCGCTGCGCACTGCGCGACGGACGGGTCGGCCACCGGCGACGACCCCCCGGAGGAGGATGGGGACTCGGTGATGGGCATGGAGGACGATTTGGATTCCATCGCCGACGAGGCGATGGATGACCCCGTGCCCCTCGCCGGGTCTCCCCTCATTCCCGTCAAGGAACTCCGGGATTTTGTGGCCGTGCGCCACGGTCGTCAGAATAAGACCCAGCTGGCCCTCGCCAGGTGGTCGGAGCTGTCGCTGCTCATCGGGTCGGTCCGCGCCGCCATCAGGGCCGTGGGCGCGGACGCGGACGTGAGCCCGCTCGAGCTGCGTCAGCTCAGGTCATTCCTCACTGGTCTCCTGAGGGAGTGGCGGTCGACTAGCGGCTGCGCTCCCTCCCCCCGTTAGTTGTAGGTAGAGGTTGCACTATGCTTCTGAGATGAAGATAACCATAGCCAGCCTCAACATCAACGGCAGCAGGGAGGCTCGCCGCAGATTTAATAACCTTTCGGTCCTTCGGGACGGGAAGTATGCGGTGTGCTTCCTGCAAGAAACCCACACCGTTCCGGGAGACGAGGCCACGTGGCTCCTGGAGTGGCAAGGAGGGGTCAGCATGAGTCACCTCTCCAGCGTTTCCAGCGGGGTGGCTATCTTGCTGGCCCCGCATTTTCAGCCGGTGATCTTGGGGGTCAAGGAGCTCGTGCCGGGCCGCTTGCTCCAGGTCACTGTGCGCCTGGGGGGCGTGCCGCTCCATCTAGTGAACGTGTACGCCCCTCAGGCCGGTGCGCAGCAAGTGCGCTTCTTTGAAGAAGTGTCCGCTCTTCTGGGCTCCATCGACGCGGGCGAGTGCGTCATCCTCGGGGGGGATTTTAACTGCACCCTCGAGGCGAGGGACCGTTCGGCCCCCCAGCGATGCCCAGCGGCGATGGAGAAGTTGAGGGACCTGGTTGGGTCCTTCGACTTGGTGGACGTCTGGCGACATCGCCACCCCGACTCCAGCGCCTTCACTAGCGTGAGGTCTGGAGGAGGATGGTCCAGAATCGACCGCTTTTATATTTCCCGGGCGTACGTCTCCTGCGTTCCGGCAGCTTCCATGCGGCCGGTGCCGTGCACGGACCACCACCTGGTGTGGGCGGAGCTCGCTCTGCTGCGCGCACGGGGGGGGTCCGCGTACTGGCATTTTAATAACCGGCTGCTGGAGGATGCGCGGTTCCAGGATTCGTTTCGCCGGTTCTGGGCCGACTGGAGAAGGAAGCGGGGGGACTTCCCCTCCTTGAGGCTATGGTGGGACGTGGGCAAGGCTCACGTCCATCTCTTCTGTCAGGAGTACGCGAAGGGGTCGACCAAGAGGCGGGAGGCCCGGGTCGGGCGGTTGGAGAAGGAGGTGCTCGACCTGGAGTCCCGTCTCGGTCAAGTCTTCAAGGACCCGGCCCTGCAGATGGTGTACGAAGAGAAGAAGGGCGCGCTGAAGGACCTGCAGATTGTCGGGTCCCGAGGCGCGTACGTGAGGTCACGGATCCAGTTCCTGCGGGACCTGGACCACGGCTCCCCCTTCTTCTACTCGCTGGAAAAAAGACAGGGGGTCCGTAAGCAGCTCTTGGGGCTGCTGGCCGACGACGGATCTCTGGTCTCGGATCCGGAGGGAATCAGTGCGGAGGCCCACGCCTATTACGGGGCTCTGTTCTCTCCGGATCCGTCCAGCGAGGCTGCGCGCAGAGTTTTGTGGGAGGACCTGCCGAAGGTCGGCCTGGAGGGCGCCAAAAAATTGGACGCTCCTCTGAGTCTGGAGGAGCTGACCGGCGCCCTCCGCCAGCTCTCCAGGGGAAAGTCCCCGGGGCTGGACGGTGTGGTAAACCATTGTTTGTATTCCTGTTTGTCCTGTTTGTATTCCACTGTGTACATGCCTGGACATGCCTCGGCTGACTCCTCCCACAGGTCCTAGTATAAAGGTGACTGCTCCCCAGCCCTTTGTATCCTGGACCGGTCGACCACGCGAGGCAGACCTCCATTCTGTTGTTAATAAAAGCCTTTAGTTACTCTTCTAACTCTCAGTCTTTTATGAGTAATTGATAGCGCATCAATTTTATTAACAACATTTTTATAATGATCCTCACACCAGCATGCCTGGACTTAGATCATCGGGAGGTGGACTCATCCACCAAGTTTACTCACTGGCTTAAGTGTTTCGAAAAATTCCTGACCGCCTCCAAAGCAATCAAATCGGACGAGGACAAACTGGATGTCCTGACCTCCAAAGTGAACCACCGAGTGTACTCGGTCATCCAAGACGCGACCTCATACGCGGACGCTATCAAGCTCCTCAAGGACCAGTACACGCGCCCAGTGAACGAAGTGTACGCCAGGCACCTCCTGGGGAGTCGTAAACAACAACCTGGGGAATCGACCGTGGAATACCTTCAGGCACTGTCTGTGCTTGGCCGGGCCTGTGGTTGTAAGGATGTAAAGGCCGCCGTGTACACAGAGGAACTTATCCGGGACGCTTTTGTAGCGGGCCACAGATCCAATTACACCCGACAGCGACTGTTGGAGCAGAGTAACCTCGACCTCAACAAGGCCTCTGAACTCGCACTATCGTTGGATGCAGCCTACCAGGGCATGGATGCCTACTCCTCTGCACCGTGGATGCCGCGGGGAATGACAGCCTGGGACACGGTAGGACCGCCTCATAGCGCCGTGCCACCCCAGCCACACCCCAACAATGGCCCAACTACCGCAGCAGTGTCCCAAGGCCAGACAGCAGTGCCCCAAGGCCAGAAATGCTACTTCTGTGGCCAGGCAAAACACCCCAGAGTGCGCTGCCCGGCAAAAAACGCGATCTGCTCGGGCTGCGGGAAGAAGGGACACTACGCTAGCGTCTGCAGGGCCAAAGCCACCCCGAACCCCAGCAGCGCCGCGTGTGGGCCATGCGGGCCGCCATCTTGGACCTCCCCGGCCATGTGCGAATCACCGGTACAGCAGCCATTTTGGGCGCCTCCAGCCACATGGGGATCATGGACGCCGCCATCTTGGACGACAGCCGGGACGCAGCAGGCCCCCGACACCGCCTCATCTGATACCCGCAGCGACACACCGACCCCTACGCTGGCATCCATTACACTGGACCAAGCGAGACCGCACCAACTGGCCAGTTCCACAATGGACATTAAGGTAAATGGTCACGATACAATCTGCCTTTTTGACTCTGGGAGCACGGAGAGCTTCATCCACCCCGACACGGTGCGGCGTTGCTCTCTCCCAGTCCTGCCTGCGCAACAGCGGATTTCTATGGCCTCCGAGTCCCAGTCGGCGGACATCGGCGGCTACTGCGTGGTGACACTCGTAGTAGACAGGACCGTGTATGATCATTTTAAACTTCTGGTCCTGCCTGACCTCTGCGCTGCCGTCCTGCTGGGGTTAGATTTTCAGTGCCACCTTAAAAGTGTTACGATGGCGTACAGTGGACCCCTACCCCCACTCACAGTCCGCAGCCAGCAGCTTCCAAATTGCCCGCCGCGCACCAGGTGCAACCTCTCCACACTCAGAGTCACCCCCCCACCACTGTTTGCTAACCTCACCCCCGACTGTAAGCCCATCGCCACAAAGAGCAGGCGATACAGTGCCGGGGACAGGGTTTTCATTAAAACCGAAGTGGAGCGGCTCCTGAAAGAAGGGATTATTGAGGGCAGCACCAGCCCCTGGCGAGCCCAGGTTGTGGTCGTTAAGACCGGCGAGAAGCAGCGCCTGGTCATCGACTACAGCCAGACAATAAATCGCTACACCCTGCTGGACGCCTACCCACTCCCCCGTATAGCTGATATGGTCAACCAGATCGCGCAGTACCGCGTCTTCTCGACCATTGACCTGAAATCAGCGTACCACCAGCTCCCCATCCACCCTGAGGACCGCCAGTACACTGCCTTTGAGGCAAACGGCCGCCTCTATCACTTCCTTAGGGTTCCCTTTGGCGTCACCAACGGGGTCTCCGTCTTCCAAAGGGAGATGGACCAGATGGTAGATCAAAATGCGTTGCAGGCCACTTTCCCATATCTGGACAATGTGACCATCTGCGGCCGTGACTTGCATGACCATGACGCAAACCTCGAAAAATTCCTCCGCACCGCCCAACTCCTAAACCTGACATATAACAAGGAGAAGTGCATATTCCGCACAAACCGCCTCGCCATCCTTGGCTGTGTTGTGGAACACGGAGTCATCGGCCCCGACCCCGACCGGATGCGTCCCCTTATGGAACTTCCACTGCCCCACTGCCTCAAGGCCCTGAAGAGGTGCCTCGGGTTTTTCTCCTATTACGCCCAGTGGGTCCCCTACTATGCGGACAAGGCCCGTCCGCTGATCAAGTCCACCTCTTTTCCCTTGACGGCAGAGGCCCGCTTAGCCTTCCACCGTATCAAGGAGGACATTGCCAAAGCCACCATGCACGCAGTGGACGAATCCATCCCCTTCCAGGTGGAAAGCGACGCGTCCGACTTTGCCCTGGCCGCTACCCTCAATCAGGCGGGGAGACCCGTGGCCTTCTTTTCACGAACCCTCCAAGGCCCGGAGACCAGACACTCCGCTGTTGAGAAGGAGGCCCAGGCGATTGTGGAGGCTGTGCGTCATTGGAGGCACTACCTGGCCGGAAAACGATTTACCCTGCTCACTGACCAGCGTTCAGTTGCTTTTATGTTTAACAACAAGCAGAGGGGCAAAATCAAAAATGACAAGATCTTGAGGTGGAGAATCGAACTTTCCACCTACAACTACGAGATCTTGTACCGGCCCGGGAAGCTACATGAACCCCCGGATGCGCTATCGCGTGGCACCTGCGCCAGCGCGCAGATCGATAGACTGCGGGCCCTCCACAATGACCTCTGCCACCCGGGGGTCACCAGGTTCTTCCACCTCATCAAGGCCCGCAACCTGCCTTACTCTACTGAGGAGGTCAGGACCATGACCAGGAACTGCCAAGTCTGCGCTGAGTGCAAACCATACTTTTATAGACCAGACAGGGCCCACCTGATAAAAGCCACTCGCCCCTTCGAGCGCCTGAGCGTCGATTTTAAAGGGCCTCTCCCCTCCTCCGACCGCAATGTGTACTTCCTCAATATTATTGATGAGTACTCCCGTTTCCCGTTCGCCTTCCCCTGCCCGGACATGACCAGTGCCACGGTCATTAAATGTCTGAACAACCTCTTCACCCTGTTCGGCTTCCCCAGCTATATCCATAGCGACCGGGGCTCATCGTTTATGAGCGACGAACTCCGTCAGCACCTGCTAACTAGGGGTATTGCCACAAGCAGGACCACCAGTTACAACCCCCGGGGGAACGGACAGGTGGAAAGAGAAAATGCGACAGTTTGGAAGGCCGTCCTGCTAGCCTTAAAGTCTAGGGGTCTTCCAACCTCCCGCTGGCAGGATGTGCTCCCCGATGCGCTCCACTCTATTCGGTCACTGCTCTGCACTGCCACTAACGCCACCCCTCATGAGAAAATGTTTGTCTTCCCAAGGAAGTCCACATCGGGGACATCACTACCACCATGGCTGACGTCCCCAGGGCCGGTCCTACTGAGAAGACACGTGAGGACCCATAAAACGGACCCCCTGGTCGAGAGGGTCGACCTCCTCCACGCCAACCCCCAGTATGCTTACATCGCATACCCGGACGGGCGGGAGGACACAGTCTCCATAAGAGACCTTGCACCCTCGGGGGCCGCAGTAACCCACTACCCACTACCACCCCCCCCCACGATCCGATATCCAGCCCCAGCAGATGGCAGGCCTGGGCCCCGCGACCCGCTCGACATCTACGAGGACGACACGCCTGTGCCACAGCCTACGCTGGACTCGACGCCGGAAGCTTCACTACCCCTGCCGTCGCCACGCCGATCACAGCGGCAGACAAGACCTCCGGAGAGACTCCAATACACTAACTTTTAATACACTTCACCCCGCCGGACTCAATTTTAAACAAGGGGTGAATGTGGTAAACCACTGTTTGTATTCCTGTTTGTCCTGTTTGTATTCCACTGTGTACATGCCTGGACATGCCTCGGCTGACTCCTCCCACAGGTCCTAGTATAAAGGTGACTGCTCCCCAGCCCTTTGTATCCTGGACCGGTCGACCACGCGAGGCAGACCTCCATTCTGTTGTTAATAAAAGCCTTTAGTTACTCTTCTAACTCTCAGTCTTTTATGAGTAATTGATAGCGCATCAGACGGGCTGACCATGGAGTTCCACAGGGCGTCCTGGGACGTCTTGGGGGGCGACTACGCGCGGGTCCTGGGGGAAAGTTTGGCGACCGGGGAGATGCCCCTCTCTTGGCGCAGGGCGGTTATTGTCCTGCTGCCTAAGAAGGGCGATCTCCGCCTTCTTAAGAACTGGCGCCCGGTCTCCCTCCTCAGCACGGACTATAAAATTTTTGCCAGGGCTATGTCTGCTCGCCTAGGCGCCGTGCTGGCCCATATGATCCACCCCGACCAGTCCTACACGGTCCCGGGCCGGACCATCCACGATAACATCCATCTGGTTCGGGACCTGGTCCACCATTCCCAGAGGGCTGGTCTGTTGGTCGCCTTCCTTTCCCTGGATCAGGAGAAGGCGTTCGACAGGGTGGATCACGAGTATCTCTTCGGGACTCTGCGCGCATTCGGGTTCGGGACGCATTTTGTCGCCCGGATCCGACTTCTGTACGCTGCTGCAGAGTGTCTGATTAAAGTTAACGGGCCCTTGACGGCGCCCCTTCGCTTCGGGAGGGGGGTGCTTCAGGGATGCCCCATGTCCGGCCAGTTATATGCCGTTTGCGTAGAGCCTTTCCTGCGCCTCTTGCGGAAGAGGTTGACGGGACTGGCTCTGCAAGGGCCGGGCGTGGAGGTGGTCCTCTCGGCTTACGCCGATGACGTGCTCCTCACGGTCACGGATCCCGCTGACTTGCGGAGGATGCGGGAATGCCAGCAGATTTACTCGGACGCATCCTCCGCCAAGATCAACTGGGGGAAATGTTCTGGACTCCTGGTGTGTCAGTGTTAGGTGGACTCCCTGCCGGAGGAGTTCAGGCCCTTCGCCTGGAGCACCACGCACCTCCTCTACTTGGGAGTCTACCTCAGCCCTGCCGAGGACGCCTGGCCGGCGAACTGGCAAGAGTTGGAGGCCAAAGTCACCACTCGCTTAGGACGCTGGACAGGATTGCTCCGAGTGTTGTCCTACAGGGGTCAAGCGATGGTCATAAACCAACTGGTGACCGCCATGTTGTGGTACCGGTCCGTCACTTTGATTCCTCCCCCTGCGTTTGTCGCCAAGATACAGAAGAAGCTCGTCGACTTCTTCTGGGACAAAAGGATGCACTGGGTCTCTGCCGCGGTTCTGAGTCTCCCGCTTAGGGAGGGCGGTCAGGCGTTGGTGTGCCTCCGCACCCAGGCTGCGACTTTCCGTCTTCAGACGCTGCAGAGATACCTGTACGTCGAGAATCCTCCGAGATGGTGTGCGCTGGCGACGTACTTTTTCCGCCAGCTGCACGGCCTCAATTACGACATGCAGCTCCTGTTTTTGGAAGTGGGCGGCAGGCGTATCAGCCTGCGGGAGCTGCCTGTCATCTACCAGGAACTGCTATGGGTTTGGAATTACGTCGCCTCCAGGCGGAGCTCTCCCCCGTCAGGAATGGCGGCTGTCCTTCGGGAGCCGCTGTTCAGGAATCCGCACCTCCACGTCCGCGAGTTCGGGTGGCTGGCGGAACGCAGGGCTGTGCCTGGCAAGGTGACTAGAGTCGGGGACCTCCTCGATGGCGGAGGAGCGGGCTGGATGGCGCCGGAGGAGTTGGCGCGGCGCATGTCTTGGGACAACGTCCGGCTCGCGGTCGATGCCATCGAGTCGGTGAAAGCGACGCTGCACCCCGGCGCCACGAGGTGTATCGAGGCGGCTCAAGCGCGTGGGGCAATCCTGTCCGCGCTTTCCCCCGTTCGGACGGAATTCCTTATCGGCGCCCTGCCCCGAAACCCCCCTTGGGAACCGGCGCCTCACAACTTGAGCCATCTCAAGGAGATGCCCTCCGTGCCTTTTCATTCTGCACGGAGGGGTTTCCTGTACGGGCTGCTCCTGCACACTTTCCACTTTGTCATCTTCGCCTGCCGTCCGGACATGCCGTGGCGTGCCGTTTTGCCTTCCGGCGGAGGCGGAGGTCCCCAATGGAGGGCTCTCTATGCGGGAGTCCTCCCTTGTTCTATTGGGGACTTGGCCTGGAGGGTGTTGCACGGAGCAGTCCCGTGCAATATATTGTTAAATAGGTTCACGGACTCCCAGACCACCTGTTTGTTCTGCGGTCTGGAGGAGTCCGTTTTTTCATGTTTATGTTGAATGTGAGAGGTTGCAGCCCCTCTTCCATTATTTGAAGGGGCTGCTCCTCGATTTTTGGTTGCACTTCAGTCCCACGCTCTTGATCTATGGTCACCCGGTGCGGAGGGGAGCGGGCAGGTTGGAGGACCTCCTCGTGGGTCTGCTCCTGGGCCTGGCGAAAAAAGCCATCAATTGGTCCAGGCAGCGGGCAGTCGAGGGGGTCATCCAGCCAGATTGCTTCCCTCTCTTCCGCGGCCATGTTCGCGCCCGGGTGGCCCTGGAGATGGAGCACGCGGTGTCCGCCGGCGCGCTCGAGCACTTCTGTGACCGGTGGGCGCCGCGGGGACTGGAGTGCATAATTGGATTGGACAACCAAATTTTAATTTGATTTGTTAAGGTTTATTTAAAGATTTTTTAGAGGTTTAGTTACAGTTTATTTGTTCAATTTGTTTATTTGGCCCTACCAAAAGAGGAGAAACAAGTAACATTTAACAAAGGGAAACAAACAAGTGAAGGTGCCATCTAGGGGTTACTGAAGGAACTGACCGGCACCCTCACACACATAGCAAAAGTCTGCAGGTCGGGAAAGAAAACCAGCAGCAAGAAATCTCCACAGGAGAAGTACAAGAAGGTACATAAGGTGACGGAGAGTAGTTCAGACGAACAGAAGAGTGATACAGACTCCGGAAGCAAGGAGCTGGGTTGTCTGAAACTACATAATGTGATCAAAACGGAGGATCACCAAACTATCTGGGTCACGCTCAAGATAGCAGGAGTCCAAGTGAAAATGGAATTGGACACAGGATCAGCCCTAACAGTCATAAACCGAAGGGACTACAAGCGGCTATTCTCACATATACCCTTGAGAGATACAAAGATTGTCTTGAAGACGTACACGGGGCAAAAAGTCTACCCCAAAGGAAAAATAAGGGTGAACGTTATATATAACGGCAAGGAAACACCAAAAATGGACCTATATGTATTGCCAGATGGAGGACCACCACTACTAGGACGTGAATGGATCCAGAAGATACAGCTAGATTGGCATTCCATACAGGCACTGACTGTGGCTGACAAAAAGGATGACGACGTCACACCTGGGCGACTGTCAAAGATCCTAACTGACGTGAAAGAAGTGTTCCAGCAAGGACTCGGAACACTAAAAGGCATGACAGCGATGATTAAAATTGAAGAAAACGCAAGCCCAAAATGTTTTAAGGCCAGACCGGTACCTTATGCGATCCGCCCAGCCGTCAAAGCAGAGCTGGAGAGTCTGGAACGTTCAGGTGTACTGTCCAAGGTAGACTGGAGCGAGTGGGCTACACCCATCGTCCCTGTGATGAAAAAGTCGTTGAGCAGCACGCCTGGGGAACCAAGGAAGGTTCGCATCTGTGGGGACTTTAAGGTAACAGTGAACCCGGTCCTTCACACCGTACAATATCCACTTCCGCGGATTGAAGATATTTTCGCCTCGCTATCTGGAGGGAAACGCTTCACTAAGATTGATCTGGCCCAGGCGTATCTGCAAATGGAGGTAGAAGAAGCATCAAAAAAATACCTCACAATCAACACCCATAAAGGTCTCTACCAATACAACCGGCTGGTATTCGGGGTAGCATCAGCTCCGGCTATTTGGCAGAGGGCAATAGAACAAGTCCTGCAAGGGATCCCAGGGACCCAGTGTTATGGTACTGTTAATCTAAAAGGGGAGGAATTGTAATGTATGTACCTTTAAGGGGAGAACTACTTATGTACCTTTAAGGGGAGAACTACTTTTTACAGCTACTGTATACTGTAGTACCAGCATTGACCACACCTGTATATAAACCCTGAGTAGTGATCTGTACAGTTAGTTCTAGAGTAACCCTCATTCAGTAAACACCTGTTGAATCGTTCCCTGCAGTCTGTTGTCTGATTATTGAAGGACACAACATTAAGATACACGGATCTAACAAATACCTCTATTAAATCTCTCCTTAACCTTCTCCGCTCTAAGAACAACCTGGCTTAGAATCATAGGGGGAAAAATTCAGTATCGTCCCGTTTGGGGCGCCATTATCGGCCATGCGCAAAGTTTAGCGCCTGGCGCTAATTATCGCCACCGACGGCAAACTTGGCTTTTTATCACCCCTGGAGGTGATTGGAGCGCTAAATCAGGCGCTTCACACCTGTCTTAAGGCACAAAGGCCGAGGAGCGAGGCGCTACCTCAGAGCGCTGGCGAAGCTCATGTGATGTCAGTCAGCAATGGAACACAGACACAATGGCGCCAGCTAGTTCTTAAAGGGGAGGGTCGATCTTGCTCTCCATCCACATCCTGCTCATTGCAGCCTTGAATCTCGGCCTGGAGAGACCTGTACATCAAATCTGCTGGAAAGAACAATGCAGAGACACAGGGAAAGAGCTCAGAGTGCAGTCCCCACAGTCTCTTCTAAATCGATACAAGGAAGGGCAAATCAAACTGAACCTGCAAAGTGCTGCTCAGTACCCAAAACTACTTCACACAGTGTTGAATCTCTCCAGAAGTCTCTCTCTCTCTCTCTCTCAGAATGCGTGGTGCAAAAATGTCACCAACAAAGTGCTGCTTAGTCCCACATCCCCGCTTTTTGTCCGTAACCCTGTAAGTTCCTCATCCTCAAGTACCTGTCCAACTCCAAGAAGGTTCAAATGATCTGCTCCTGAGCTCAAATTTCTATGTTTTTATTATACAGGCAATAAAATGAACACAGGGCTATGCTGAAAGTGATGTCTCCAAGTAGGTCAGTAAGTAGGCCAACTGCATTGGAAATCAATGTCAGCTAGTACAAATGCTGCATACAGATCCCCTTGACTGACAGCAAAGTCGATCCACTTTACTCTCCTTTAATTGAAATGTTTCTCTTCTGGGCTTTATAGTGGAGTCCCTTAACTATGGATTACTCCAAAGAAGTTCTTCAAGAATAGGAATGTGGAAAATGTAAAGATAAAGGCCTAGAAATTCAGTTGTTTGCACCAGCCGCTAGCGCCTTAGGAGGAGGAGAAGTGGGGCGCGAAGCGGCTAGCGCCCGGGCGCGGCGCAATCTGCGCCTCTCGCAAACTTCAGTCAAGATTTAGCAGCGGCACAAAACCGCAGCGCCCGCTCAGCTGCGCGCGCAGATCCTGACGTCATTTGATGGTGCAACGACCTTGGTGCGCCCCGAACCAGAACTTCAGTGGCGCCCCCTTCTGTGTGCCTGGCGCCCCCAGCGACTGGTTGAGTGGAACGGATCCCAGTCGCTGTGGGGCGCGGGGGGCGCTATTTAAAGGGGACTCTTCCTGCATTCTTTGTGGCAGCCATTTTGTTCCACTCCTTCTGTGTGAGAGAGAGAGATTTGGAGAGAGACAAAGGGAGAGAGCTTTCTGCTTTGACTCAGCGCTCGCACAGGTACTTCTGGCTTCAGGCCAGAGCTTTGCACTTGGATTTAACTTTCAGTGCCATAGCCTTGAGTCGCCACATATAATGGGGGCTGCAATGGGTGGAAACGTTGGGTTTCTGCATTGCATTTAAGGGGCTCAGAGGCGCCGAGAGAGAGTGCCACTCATGGCCAGACAGAGAAGGGCCAACAGGCGTCGGCTCAGGAGGCCTTACCCACCCAGGGTCTACCGCCAGCAGTTCTCATATCTCAACATGTCTGAGGAGCAGTGTGTTCGGAGGCTGCAATTCAGAAGGGAGGTGGTCACTGAGATCTGCCACCTGCTTCAGAGAGATCTGCAGCCACAGCTGAGGAGCAGGGCGTCTCTGTCGGTGGCAGTGAAGGTGACAGTGGCTCTCAACTTCTATGCCACCGGTTCCTTCCAATCCGCTACTGGCGACATTGCCAATATCTCCCAGTTCGCGGTACATTGCTGCAGCAGCCAGGTGACGAATGCCCTCTTCAGAAGGAGACGTCAGTACATCTCCTTCCCCATGACCCCGGACAAGCAGCAAGAGCATGCAATGGGATTTGCAAGAATAGCAGGCTTCCCCATGGTCCAGGGCGCCATTGACTGCACGCATGTGGCTTTGCGGGCACCTCTACAGAATGCCGAGGATTACCACAACCGGAAGGGATACCATTCGCTCAATGTCCAGTTGGTGTGTGACCACAGGCAGCTCATACTAGCTGTCAATGCCCGCTTTCCAGGCAGCAGCCACGATGCCTTCATCCTGTGCCAGACTTCTGTGGCAGACATTTTCGAAGCCCCGGCTTACCCAGGAGGCTGGCTTGTCGGGGACAAGGGCTATCCTTTGTGCACCTGCCTGATGACCCCGCTCCGTGCACCCAGCACCCCTGCTGAAGAATGATACAATGACAGCCATCAAGCGACCAGGAACATCATTGAGCACACAATCGACGTGCTCAAGCAACGGTTCCGCTCTCTGGACCATTCCGGGGGAGCCCTTCAGTACTCTCCCATTTCGTTGTAGTGTGCGGCATGCTGCACAACCTGGCTATCCTCAGGACTCAGCCACTGCCAGCAGACATTGGAGGACCACCAGAGGAGGAGGAGGAGGAGGAGGAGGAGCACCAAGACGGGAGGGAAGCACAAAGTGCAAGGGCGTCCGTCGGTGGATTATTGCAAGTCAGTTCTAGGCCCCCTCTCAGGGAATGGCTTGTGACATTGAAAGAACATGAATGGAGCCGCTCCGCAAACCCTCAGCCGGTCAAGGCAACAAATAGTTCAAAGTGCAAACATGGACAAGCTGAATAAAGACAATTTTTTATTTTACAAACTCTGTGCCCTTCCTGCATGACAACCAAATACAGAGAAACTCCCCAAAAAACAGTCAGGCACATAACTGGCTCTCACAACCTGGAGAAAATGAAAAAAACAGTTAAACAAAAATGACCATGATCCTCGGACTTCATATAAAAAACAAACACAACATTGTCGGCCTTCATATAAAAAACAAACACAACATTCTCAGCCTTCATATAAAAAAAAACATTTTGCCACACCTTCTACTTTTTCGCCTGCGAGGGTGACCCGCCTCGCTTGCGCGATTTGCCCCTTCCCGCCCTGCAGCTCCTCTTCAATGGGACCCCAGTGGCTGCAGCAAGGCTGGGGGAAGGCTGCTGAAGGTCAGATGGTGAGTCGGCAGATGCCCTTGGACGGCCTGGACCAGCTCTGGGCCTGGAGGGCCCGGCTGCTGACTGCTCCAACTCTGCTTGGGCGGCAGCAGTCTGTCCTATGGGTGGTGGCAGCTGCAGTGGAGGAGTAACAGTGTTGGCAGCAGGAATGCTGCCAACCTGACAGAGCACAGGCACTCCCTGGTCGGCCGATACACTGGCGCTCGCACGGGCCAGCACTGCAGCATGTGCAGCAATCTGCTGAAGCACAGATTGCTGGGCTGCTGCGGCGCGGCAAGGGCCCCGGTGATTCCTGGCCAATCCAGCGAGGGTGGCAGCAGTTAGTGCCCGTGTGGCCCTGATCTGTGTCTGCATCAGACCAGCCAGTGATTGCATGGCACGACTAAGCACTTGGCTGGAAGCCGCCTGTGCTGCCCCGAAGTCCTGCAGACTCCTGGCCTGTGCTGCCCCGAAGTCCTGCAGACTCCTGGCCTGTGCTGCCCCGAAGTCCTGCAGACTCCTCACCTGTGCTGCCCCGAATTCCTGAACACTCCTTGCCAGTGACTCTATGGTGTCAGGCATCCTTGCCACTGCAGCCATGAGCTCAATGTGCCTGCACTCAGCCTGGGCGCCCATTTTACCAAGGAGCTGCACCTCCTCTGCGCTCACCGTAGCAGGACTGGAGGCCGCACTCACCCTCCGGGGAGAAAGCCGCCGAGCTTCCCCACCCCTCCCGCGTTGCTGCAGCCCGCTGGACCCCGGAGCTTCACCGTCATCAGAACCTTCCCCCCTGCTCCCCTCCAGGGAAGACATGTCCCCATCATGGCCATGGGCTGCCTCGGCTGAGGGTGGCACTGATGGGCCGACTTCCTCTTCCTCCTCCTCGAATTCCGAATCAGTCGCAGTGCCAGCTTGAGGGCCCGCCTCCTCACCTGGCGATTCATCATCTGAAAGCAGGGAGGCACAGGAGTTGCTTTAGAGTGAGGACAGGGCAGCAGCGAGGGAGGCATGAGTGCTGCAATGCACTGCATTGGTTCGAGAGTGGCAAAGGATGCTGGTGTGAGGCACAAGTGGAAAGAGAGCAGTCAAAAAGGTGATGACCTTACCATTGCTGTCCAGAACGGGGTCAGCATCTCCAGTGGCAATGGGGCCAATCAGCCGGCCTCCCATTATCCGCTCCACTCGCTGCTCCAGGTCGCTCAGGTCTTTAAGGTCAGGACGGCCTCCCCCGGTCGGTCGCTGCTGCCTCCGATTGTGGGCCAGCTTGCCCTGCAAGAGAAAGGACGGCCTCTGAGTACAGTGTCAAGCCCTGATCTTGCCTGCACTGTCTCCCATGGTCGAATAGCCCTGACAGTGTCAACCCCTGAACTTGCCTGCACTGTCTCCCATGATGGAATAGCCCTGACAGTGTCAAGCCCTCATCTTGCCTGCACTGTCTCCCATGGTGGAATAGCCCTAACAGTGTCAAGCCCTGATCTTGCCTGCACTGTCTCCCATGGTCGAATAGCCCTGACAGTGTCAAGCCCTCATCTTGCCAGCACTGTCTCCCATGGTGGAATAGCCCTGACAGTGTCAAGCCCTCATCTTGCCTGCACTGTCTCCCATGGTGGAATAGCCCTGACAGTGTCAAGCCCTCATCTTGCCTGCACTGTCTCCCATGGTCGAATAGCCCTGACAGTGTCAAGCCCTCATCTTGCCTGCACTGTCTCCCATGGTCAAATAGCCCTGACAGTGTGTAAAGTGGTGAATGTGCATGTGATTTTCATGAGAGTCCCATAGCTATTGGATGAGGGCTGGGCATTGGGGCTTTCAGGACCCTTTGGCCGTAAAGTGAGGTGCCCATGCAGGGATGAAGAGGATACTGGAAAGGGTTCTCACCCTGACAACCCGAGTGAGGTCGTTGAACTTTTTTCTGCACTGCGTGGGTGTCCTGGGGACCAAGCTGTTGGAGGTCACTCTGTTCGTCACCTCCCTCCAGGCTTTTCTGTACTTGCTGGGCAGCGGCCTCCTGCCACTGTCAGGGAAGAGGACAGGTCGCCTGCGCTCCACTGCGCCAACCAGAAGCTTCAGGGCACCCTCGCTGAAGCGCTGCACTCGCTCCCTGGCCTTCTCCATAGTAGTGGGCGTAGCGTTCTTGAAGCAGCTCTGTTTAGGCCTAGATTCAGGGCTGCAGTGTGCAGGGCGTGGGTGCAATCCAAATTGATCCTCCCCCTTTAAGAGCTGACCGGCGCCAGCGTGTCTGCCTTCAATCAGTAACTCGCCGCACCTGCGCTGCGCCCGCCCTCGGTGGTAGCGCCTCGGCTCGCCGGCTTAGCGCCTTATGATAGTCGTGCACCGCCTGCTTTAGCGCAGCAGCAACCTCTTGGGGCGATGCAACTCAATTTCGGCGAAGGTGGCGCTAAGTTGCGCCGGCCGCTAAATTTAGCGAACGCCCGGCTGTAGCGCCTCAAACGTGGCGATACTGAATTTCTAGGCCAAAGTATTTAACTATATAAACTACTAATTATAAGCCTTCTGACTTTCATATTCTATCATATAACACTCCAGCACCGTTACATTACATCATTTTTTCCACCAAATAAGGAAAGTCCTTCTTTAATAAAAAGTGGACGGATTCCTGATTTTCTTTGTAATTAGTGGCCTACTAACAAAATTGCAGCAACATGCAAGTTTGAAATGTATGATTCTGTTTGTGGGTCATTCATTACAGAGAGAAATATTTTCCCATTTCTTGTTAAAGGAGGAATTTCACCCAGAAAATATGTTTAAGGTAGTAACAATACATTCACCATCACATTATCAACTGGTGACATTTGGATTATTTTAAGCATTTTAATTAGTTTTTGCTTCCTGCTATCATTAGTACTATACTACCAAGTTACAAAATAAATTACCAACATTGTCGGTTAATTTGCTTAAACTGCACAATTTATTTCATTATTGTGCCATACTAGCTCTTAGGTACAAGTCTCCTGTAATTCTCCTTCAACTTTTAAGTACATTGCCTCCACTTTCCATGTATTTCATGACTGACACGTGCCAACATTTTCTCTTCATTCTTTTTTGTATTCATTCATTCATGAGATGTAGGCGTCGCTGGTAAGGCCATCATTTATTGCCCATCCCTAATTGCCCTTGAGAAGGTGTTGGTGAGCCGTCTTCTTGAACCGCTGAAGTCTGTGAGATAAAGATATTTCCACAGTGCTGTTAGGGATGGAGTTCCAGGATTTTGACCCAGGATGGTGTGTGACTTGGAGGGGAACGTGCTGGTGGTGGTGTTCCCATGCTGCCCTTGTCCTTCTAGGTGGTAGAGGTCGTGGGTTTGGGAGGTGCTGTCGAAGAAGCCTTGGTGAGTTGCTGCAGTGTATCTTGTAGATGGTACACACTGCAGACACGGTGCACCGGTGGTGGAGGGAGTGAATGTTTAAGGTGGTGGATGGGGTGCCAATCAAGCGGGCTGTTTTATCCTGGATGGTGTCGAGCTTCTTGAGTGTTGTTAGAGCTGCACTCATCCAGGCTAGTGGTGAGTATTCCATCACACTCCTGACTTGTGCCTTGTAGATGGTGGAAAGGCTTTGGGAAGTCAAGAGTTGAGTCACTTGCCACTGAATACCCAGCCTTTGATCTGCTCTTGTAGCCATAGTATTTATGTGGCTGGTCCAGTTAAGTTTCTGGTCAATGGTGAACCTCAGGATGATGAGAGCTTGCATGACAAATTAAGTGAAAGCATTAGTAAATCTGGAACATTTTAGTTATCATTCTAAGTTAGAAAATCAATGGTAAGTATTCGAATACAAAGGAAAAACTGAAAATACTGTAAACAAAAAAACTTGCATTTATATAGCGCCTTTAATGTGGCGATAAGGCTGAAGGTGCTTCACAGAGACATAAGGAAATGGATGGATATCAAACCAAAGAAGTAGCAAGTAGAAGGGCTGTCCTAAAGCTTGGTCAAAGGAATGGTTTTAAGGTGGGGCCTAAAGGAGGAAGGAGGGAGGGAGTGGCCCTGGCAGTCCTCAAAATTGACTCCGGACCCCATGAAGTCTCATGGCATCAGGTCAAATATGGGCTAGGAAGCCACCTGCCACCCTCCCTCAGCTGTTGAATCAGTACCTAATGGCCCTGCATATCCCCCACTCCACCATTACCATCAAGCCAGAGGACCAACCCTGGTTCAATGAGGAATGTAGAAGAGCATGCCAGGAGTAGCACCAGGCATACCTAAAAATGAGGTCCCAACTTGGTGAAGATACAACACAGGACCACATGCATGCTAAACAATGGAAACAGCATTCTATAGACAGAGCTAAGCGATCCCACAACCAACGGATCAGATCAAAGCTCTGCAGTCCTGCCACATCCAGTCATGAATAGGTGGGCAATTAAATAACTAATGGGAGGAGGAGGCGCCATGAATATCCCCATCCTCAATGATGGCAGAGCCCAGCACGCAAGTGCAAAAGACAAGGCTGAAGCGTTTGCAACCATCTTCATGGTGAAGTGCTGAGTGGATGATCCATCTCGGCCTCCTCCTGAGGTCCCCACCATCACAAAAGCCAGTCTTCAGCCAATTCGATTCATTCCACGTGATATCGAGAAATGGCTAAGCACACTGGATACAGTAAATGCCACCTCACCTCACCTCTGGAATTCAGCTCTTTTGTCCATGTTTGGACCAAGGCTGTAATGAGGTCTGGAGCTGAGTGGTCCTGGCCAAACCTGAACTGAGCATTGATGAGCAGGTTATTGGTGAGTAAGTGCCGCTTGATAGCACTATCAACAACACCTTCCATCACTTTGCTGGTGATTGAGAGTAGACTGATGGGACGGTAATTGGACGGATTGAATTTGTTCTGCTTTTTGTGGACAGGATATACCTGGGCAGTTTTCCACATTGTCAGGTTAATGCCAGTGCTGTAGCTGCTCTGGAACAGCTTGGTTAGAGGTGCAGTGAGTTCTGGAGCACAAGTCTTCAGCACAACAGCCGGGATGTTGTCAGGGCCCATAACCTTTGCTGTAACCAGTGTGCTCAGCCGTTTCTTGATATCACATGGAGTGAACCGAATTGGCTGAAGACTGGCTTCTGTGATGGTGGGGACCTCAGGAGGAGGCCGAGATGGATCATCCACTCGGCACTTCTGGCTGAAGATGGTTGCAAATGCTTCAGCCTTGTCTTTTGCACTTGCGTGCTGAGCTCCGCCATCATTGAGGTTGGGGATATTCATGGAACCTCCTCCTCCCGTTAGTTAATTGTCCACCACTATTCGCAACTGGATGTGGCAGGACTGCAGAGCTTTGATCTGATCCATTGGTTGTGGGATCACTTAGCTCTGTCTACAGCATGCTGCTTCCACTGTTTAGCATGCATGTAGTCCTGTGTTGCAGTTTCACCAGGTTGGCACTTCATTTTTAGATACGCCTAGTGTTGCTCCTGGTATGCTCTTTTGCACTCCTCATTGAACCAGGGTTGGTCCCCTGGCTTGATGATAATGGTAGAGTGAGGGATATGCCAGGCCATGAGGTTACAGATTGTGGTGGAATACAATTCTGTTGCTGCTGATGGCCCACAGTGCCTCATGGATGCCCAGTTTTGAGCTGCTAGATCTGTTCTGAATCTATCCCATTTAGCACAGTGGTAGTGCCACACAACACAATGGAGGGTGTCCTCAGTGTGAAAACGGGACTTTGTCTCCACAAGGACTGTGCAGTGGTCACTGCTACCAATGCTGTCATGGACAGATACATCTGCAACAGGTAGATTGGTGAGGATGAGGTCAAGTAGGTTTTTCCCTTGTATTGGTTCTCTCACCACCTGCCGCAGGCCCAGACTAGCAGCTATGTCCTTCAGGACTCGGCCAGCTCGGTCAGTAGTGGTTGTACCAAGCCACTGTTGGTGATGGACTTTGATGTCCCCCACCCAGAGTACATTCTGTGCACTTGCCACCCTCAGTGCTTCTTCCAAGTGGTGTTCAACATGGAGCAGTAGTGATTGATCGGCTGAGGGAGGGTGGCTATCAGCAGGATGTTTCCTTGCCCATGCTTGACCTGAAGCCATGAGACTTCATGGGCTCCTGAGTCAATGTTGAGGACTCCCAGGGCCACTCCCTCCTGACTGTATACCACTGTGTTGCCATCTGTGGTATGACTATGTCAGGCTGTTGCTTGACTAGTCTGTGGGACAGCTCTCCCAATTTTGGCACAAGTCCCCAGATGTTAGTGAGGAGGACTTTCCAGGGTTGACTGTACCATTGTCGTGTCCGAAGCTGGTGCCTAGGTCGATGCTGGGTGGTCCATCCGGTTTTGTTCTTATTATTGTTTTTCATAGCAGTTTTTTACAACTGAGTGGCTTTTCAGAAGGCAGTTAAGAGTCAACAACATTGCTTTGGGTCTGGAGTCGCATATAGGCCAGACCAGGTAAGGACGACAGATTTCCTTACCTAAAGGACATTAGTGAGCTGGATGAGTTTTTATGACAATCCTATAGTTTCATGGTTACCATTACTGGTACTAGCTTTTTATTCCAGATTTATTTAATTAACTGAATTTAAATTCCCCAGCTGCCGTGGTGGGATTTGAACTCACGTCTCTGGATCATTAGTCCAGGCCTCTGGATTACTAGTCCAGTAACATAACTACTATACTACTGTACCCGATAACTTGGAAATATATCGCCGGTCTTGCATCGTTGCTGGGTCAAACTCCTGGAACAACCTCCCTAACAGCACTGGGAGTACCTTCACCACACGGACTGCAGTGGCTCAAGGCCAATTAGTAATGGGCAATAAATCCTGGCCTTGCCAATGTCGCCCAGATCCCATTAATGAATAAAAAAAGTGAAACAAAAGCAAAATACTGTGGGTGCTGGAAATCTGAAATAAAAGAGAAAGATATGGAGCGATTTAGGGGCATCAGTTCCAGAGCATGCAGCCTAGGTGGTTGAAGGCACGGTTGCCAATGGTGGGATGGACAAGAGGCTAGAGTCAGAGGACCGGAAAGTTTGGATGTGGGAAGTTACAGAGATAGGCAGGGATAGCGCCATGGAGGGACTTAAACATGGGGATGAGAATTTCAAATTTGAGGCACTGGGGGACGAGGAACCAAATTAGTTCATCATGACTTGGATGAGCTGAAGTTTACGGTGGGTGAAGGATAGACTGGGAGAGCATTGGAATAGCCAAGACAAAAGGTGACAAGGCATGGGTAAGGGTTTTAGCGGTGGGGGCGGCTGCTGTAATGGAGGTGGAAGTAGGGAGTCTATGTGATCAAGAGGATATGGGGCCCAAATCGGAAAAAAAAATGTTGGAAATACAGAGCAGGTCTGTGAAGAGTTAAGACAGGTTAGGACACTTCATCAGGCTTGAAGAAAGGAAATGGGGGAGGGAGCGGGAGAGACTCAAAAGATAAACTAATCACAAAGATTCAGTTAATTGGGTAAATGACCTGCAAATTGCGAGATAAAAATGTTAGGTTATATAAATGATCATCAGTGAGATAATGCACAAATATAAAAGGACAAAAGAATGTGCAAATGGGAGGGTGGGGTAGAGACACAGGAGAGATCCCTACAACAAAAACGTGAGAAAATAGTGGTTATAGCATCCAGTAAGTTTGATTCAGCCAGTTTTTGCAAGCTACAATGAATCACTATTGATTTGAAACTCCGTATCAGTGAAGTATCAATAATATCTCACTCCGGTGAAAACTCCGATGCAGCTCCGAGCAAGTGACGTTAGGCTCAGTGAGGGCGGGGATGGGGACGATTAGCAAATGGGAGCGGCGGATTGGCTGACGGACAGCGCCGAGCCACCAATGAGCGTGTGGGCATGCGCTCGCGTGCCGGGGCTGTGGTGCCCTCATTGTTGGGAGAAGTTTTGGCGAAAGTCAGGCTGGGGACTCAGTGTCCACACTTGGCCACTTACTGTACTGTTGGACGAGGCATGTATTGCACCGCTGCATGAAAGGAAAGGAAGAAAAAAAGGACGGCTTTCATGTTTTCCTCTCCTGAAAGTCTGCGAGCGGCAAGTTTCTTTCAGCAGCTGGTAAGTTTGACACCAGACTGGCTCCTGCAGACCCTTGCTCGACTTTGCTTCTTTCAAAAGCTGCCTTTGTGCTACTCCGGGGTTCCTTTCCAGTCTGATGTCGATCTCTCGGTCCCTCTGGAAGTTGTACGTTGTTTTTTTTTCCCCTCAAACTTTTTGAGAGTACATTGTTTGCCAAGCAGCCTGGATCATTTGAACTGAAGAGAGTAATTCCCAGTTAAGGGAAGGCGTGAATAGACCTGAGCTCCAGCCGGAGCCGCTTTGTGTTGTGTTGTGTTGGGGAAAGTCTCCGAGGTGGGTGCTGGACACGAACTCCCCTCCTCACAGCCCTCCGGCCACCACTTGAGTTCCAAGTATGGCGTTTAATGACAGGAGGAACAACACCAACTCCTGGAAAGAAACCCCGTGTTTCTGTCGGGAGAGCGAGCAGTGAAAGTAGCGGAAAGCCGTGGCGTTACCTGGGGAAGGGGCGATGGCTTTGGTCACCGTGTGTGGGGGATGGGAGGCACTCCCTGGAACTTCAGTGTTCAGATCGATGATTGCCTTTACACATTGACGGGCTGATGGTCTAAAAATTGCGCCTGTGTTTTTTTGTGAGAATCTGAGGTGGTGTTTTCAGAGGTGGCAAACAGGTCCTATTCGTCAGTGCAATTTATTTTTTGTGTTCCATTTTGTGATGTTTGGAATGTCCAAATCCAGTTTCCCCAACCTGTCAAAACTCTCTTTGCCCCCCTCTCCTCCTCCTCCTCCCTCTCCCTGTCTCCCTCTCTGTATTGACCGCGTTGTGAATATATGGAACGAAGAAAAAACGGAAGGAAACCCGTTGAAAAGAGCCTGGTGTGCGTGCGTGTGTTTGAAAGTGCTGGAATGGAGAGAATTGGACGGGTTGGAGCCAGGGACAGTAATATAATGACAGCTGTCTGCACGGTGCGTGCCGAGAGGAAATCCCTCCTCCCAAAAGAACGTGGCAGTACATCAGAACACATTATTCCAATTAGATCTATATTATAGCCTTGAGTGGTGTAGGAAAGATCTAACCAGCATGCAGTCTAGGGATTTCTTAAGTGGTAGTCTAAACTTTAAACGTTATATTTGCCGTGGTTGTATTTTAAAAAAAATCAAAGGTGTCAAGTGACATTCTGTGCTTAAGATACATCCTTCCCTATTGTAGCAGTAGATTTCTTCTCGTTGAAATTCAGTACTGCGAAGCGACTCTTACAACATTTCAGATTTAAAGCAGTTCAAATAGTTAAGCCATTTCAACGAATATTTTTTGTTTTGGCTTTTATCACAGTGACCCAAGTGACGGTCCGGGACTTTGCTTTGGATAATTACAGCTTATATTAGCCTAAAATAAGATCGTTCTCGACAGAAAGCTGCAGACAGACAAGTCTTGCCCCGTCATTGATGAGGGAGTCTGTTTGCATTTTAAAAGCTGCAGTTGTAGAGTTGTGCTGGGGGTGGGCGAGGAGGATTGTGCATTCCAAGTACCCAGTCACCGCCCCGAACACCACTGAAGCAGAAAATGACAGGTTTTGGGGCTCCGTGTCTAAATACAACGTGCGGTGCAATACTGAACCATATGGACCAGGGCAATCTTGGGTTTAATGCCCAATTTGTGCTGAGTTAGCTGATCTCAGCCACTGGGGCATAACAATTGGCTTCAGTATCATAGGAACAGGAGGAGGCCATTCAGCCCTTCGAGCCTGTTCTGCCATTCGTGAGATCAGGGCTGATCTGCATCTTAACTTCACCCACCTGCCTTGGCTCCATATCCTTTTAAACCCTTGTCCAGCAAAAAATCTATCAATCTCCAATTTAAAATTATTAATTAATTGAGCTCGCATCTATTGCTTTGAGAGAGTTCCACACTTCTGTGACCTATTGCACGAAGAAGTGTTTCCTAACTTCTCTCCTGAATGGGCTGGCACTGATTTTAAGGTTATTTCCCCTTATCCTAGACACCCCCACCAGCAGAAAAAAATTCTCTCTCTCTCTACCCTATCAATTCCTTTCAAAATCCTAAAAATCTCAATCAAATCCCCAATGAGCTATATTCCAGGGAATACAAGCCTAGTTTATGTAATCTCTCCTCATAATCTAACCCTTGGAGCCCTGGTAACATTCTGGTGAATCTGTGCTGCACTCCTTCCAAGGCCAGTATATCCTTTCTAGGATACGCTGCCCTGAACTGTACTTCAGATATGGTCTATCCAGGGCCCTACAGCCGACAGAAAGGAATGATCTGGCCAGGATTTCTCATTGTCAACCAACAATTCCCCTGCTGGAAAGTGATCAGGTACACATGTTGGGTGAGGAAAGCATCAAGATTGGTTGTCCCCATATAGCTAGCATGAACAGTACCTGTTTTTAGGTGAGGTATTTGAAGGCTGCCTGCTCCTGTGGAACTATATCCAGCATGAGATGATACAGTCAAGAGAAGCAAGGTAAACTTAAACTGGGGTTGAAAAAAACAATCTCTGCACAGCAATGAGTCACAATGTTTCATTTGGCATTGGAACTCCAACATGCTTAAATGATGTGTGGTTTTTCATGCCTCAACATAGCAAAATTATGTTCCGTGAGATCTTTTAGGTTTTCAAACTCAATAAAAGGATTTTGGTCTATAGTACTAGTTGAAGCCCAAGTTTGAATAAAAGGGATAGTGGTTGCATGGATACGAAATTGTCATAAGTGACGGGAAAGAGAGAGTCGTGGAACGGTTGTTTTTCGGACTGGAGGAAGGAATACAGTGGTGTTCCCCAGGGGTCGGTTCTAGGACCACTGCTTTTCTTGATATATATTAATGACTTGGATGTGGGTGTACAGGGCACAATTTCAAAATTTGCAGATGACACAAAACTTGGAAGTATAATGAACAATGAGGAGGATAGAGATAGACTTCAAGAGGAAATAGACAGGCTGGTGGAATGGGCGGACACTTGGCAGATGAAATTTAATGCAGAAAAATGCGAAGTGATACATTGTGATAGAAAGAATGAGGAGAGGAAATATAAACTAAAGGGTGCCAGTCTAAAGTGGGTGCATGAACACCGAGACCCAGGGGTGTATGTGCACAAATTGTTAAAGGTGGTAGGGCAAGTTGAGAAAGCAGTTTAAAAAAGTATATGGGATCCGGGCTTTATAAATAGAGGCATAGAGTACAAAAGCAAGGAAGTTATGATGACCCTTTATAAAACACTGGCTCAGCCACAGCTGGAGTGTTGTGTCCAATTCTGGGCACCGCACTTTAGGAAGGTTGTGAAGGCCTTAGAGCGGATGCAGAAAAGATTTATGAGAATGATTCCAGGGATGAGGGACTTCAGTTACGTGGATAGACTGGAGAAGTTCTCCTTAGAGCAGAGAAGATTGAGAGGAGATTTGATAGAGGTGTACAAAATTGTGACGCGTTTGGACGGAGTAGTTAGAGAGAAACTGTTCCCATTGACAGAAGGGCCGAGAACCAGAGGACACAGATTTAAGGTGATTGGCAAAAGAACCAAAGGCGACGTGAGGAAAAACTTTTTTATGCAGCGAGTGGTTAAGATCTGGAATGCACTGCCTGAAAGGGTGGTGGGGGCAGACTTAATCATGGCTTTGAAAAGGGAGTTGGATAAGTACCTGAGAAAAATTTGCAGGGCTACAGGGAAAGGGCAGGGGAGTGAGACGAGTTGAGGTGCTCTTGCAGAGAGCTGGCACGGGCTCAGCGGGCTGAATGGCCTTCTTCCATGCTGTAATCATTCTATGATTTGGTAATACTTTCTAACGTTCCAGTGAAGTTGGTTCCTGCCCATCTTCCAAACATGTCAATTCCATCTGCCACCCAGTGGCAAACTAGCAACTTTAAAAGAATGAGGGTGTCTGGATGTGGGGCTAGCGTTTCACAATCTGCCCAGGAGATGCTAAGATCTGTGTGGTGATGTATACATAGTGTTGCATCTTTTCTGACCGGATTGCCTAACAATGACCAATACAAACAGGTGAGTTTGCTCACATGTAATGTCACCTGCAGTACAGGCAGGAAGGGGAGTTCTTTCCTGCTCGATTTGTATTCCCTTCAAAAATCTGTTTAATATAACTTGTGCTGTAGTTACTTTAATAATGTAATGGGTGGAGGGGGTGGAGGAAGATTGGAATGACTACCAAATAAACATTGTACCATGAATCACTTATCCGAGAACAGTTAAACACAAAACATTTTTAATGTGGGGAGAATTGAATATTAAGATGTGCAGTAAATGTCTAATTCATTGGGATCTCAATAAAGCTAAAGGGACATGGCGTAGATTTGCAATAAACCTGGTTGTTTGGCATGATATCTGTATACTTCTTGTGCAAGATGTTTAACACATTTATAACCAGAATATAATTTGGTAATTGCTTAATACATTCAAATGCAATAATTGTTCAATAATTATTCAACTTTCCCCATCTTATGTCATCTTTTTATGCCTTTAGTACCCCTATGAAATGTAGTTGTGGACCTTTTTGAATAAGATTGCAACAGGTTGGCCTGCACTTTGTGCTTTGCTACTCCATGCTCACCTTTCTCAGCAGAGAGGACAAATCGGGTGGCCTTCAATATCTCTCTGGAGACATCAAGTAGCTTGGGTGATTGGTCTTCAAATGTTTTCTCCCTCCAAGTGGGGAAGCACCTGGCCTCTGTCCAGTATTTCCATAGACCCACAGAGCTGGAATGGGGAACTCTTGGTGCAGAGAAATGCAGATGTGACTGCATGTCCTAGCACTCTTGCAGAGTGTCTGAAGATCCAACCCATTACTGCCTGTTCACTTCTGATTTTATTTATTAAATTATTCTCTCTGGGGAAGTATCTTACCTCCAGTTAGCTCCTTCTCTCAGGCACTTGGGCTGATATTTGATTACGTAAATAAGTTGACATTGGCTGAACCATCAAGCCCATTTACGCGAGGGGGGAAATGCAATTAATTTTAACCACCCTGAAGGAAATTGTGATTCATCCATCATGCAAGGTATATCCTATGTGTACAGAGTGGTTGCTGGTGGGACCACAGAAACCACAATAGTCCTGCTATCTGCTTAAAATGATTTAAAGTAATTTTTAATACTGGAAGAAATCTTCACAATTAATGTTTTATTATTTTCTATTATTCCTGGTTCGCACTCCTTCTTCCCCCCTCTTGTCAATACCTCTGTTAGCTGCTAAAAGACATGCTATGCTTGCTTAATGCATTGCTTTTTAAACATTAAATGCACAGAATTATATAACCTATTTACTGCTGAGAGTTTTAACAATGGCTTGTGTAGTATTCCTCACCCAGCTGTTTCTGCTCATGTCTATGCTGTCTTCAGGGTAGGCATGGAGACCCTGGGCAGGAACATACAGCCGTAGTTCCTTCATTCCACACAGAGAAGTAGTGCGAGCATGGCTTCATTTTTAATAAGAGAAAAACGTTAGTTACTCAACTACTAAGAAATGCTGCCTGAGGAAAACCACTCATAAAGCCTAGTACTGAACAAAGTATAGCCACAGACTGCAAAGAATGAGTTTGTGGGGGACCAGCAGAGGAAGCTGAGTGTTATTGGTTGTGTGGTTGGCTCATTATTTTCTGAGTGGTTTGTCATACCCAGCAGGGACAATTGAAAGCTGACAAAATTCTGATATCGATGTGTGCATTGTGACAGGTAGCTGTGAGTAAAAGCACTGCACTCAAATCAATTTTAATTCAGTCCAAGGAGAAATTTTCCCCTTTATCAGGAATGTCAATTTCTGGTGCCTTTTCCTTTTCTCCCAAAAATGTTGATCTAAAGTATAATGTAATGCTGAAATGGGATTGTACTCTCTCTCTACATTCCTACTGCATTTTTAATCAAAAGATAAAACGGTTCATCTTTGACTTGCAACATTGTACTGTAGTTTCTTTTTAAGGGTGGGTTCAAAACACATTTTTCAATCTATCTATATATATATATATAAAGCGGCTCTTCTGTCTGTCTGTCCCGATGTCTGTCTGTCCGTTCTCTATACGTTTGAAAGTTACAGAGCGTACCGACGCGCGCGTCGCCTCAAAAGAAAGCTTGCGATTCCGGACCGGTCATAGGCATATTTACGTTTCGGCCGGACAAAAATCCCGCCCGCGGTATCCCAAAAACGTTCAGTGTTCCGCTCATTAGCATCTCATTAGCGACCGTGTGACGTCGAGGTCCACCAATCGGACGGCGGGTTCCTTCCTACAGTTGAGTGTCGAGTGACTCGACGATTGACCAATCCTACGCTTCGGTGACCTGACCGGTCGACCAATCGGTGCGTGTGTGGGCGGGCCTTATCCTTCTGAACCGAGGTGAGTGGCCGCCATCTTGATTTTTCACAATTTTTTCCCCCACACTTTGTGTGTTAGGGAACTAAGGTAAATATTTTAATGATGTGTTAGGGAATTAAATAACAATTTAATAGGGGGGGGGGCGGGGGGGGAGAGCCGCGGGAAATCGCGGGGGGGGGGAGAGCCTCGGGAAATCGCCGGGGGGGGGGGGGGGAGAGCCTCGGGAAATTGCCGGGGGGGGGGAGGAGAGCCTCGGGAAATCGCCGGTGGGGGGGGGGGGGGGGGAGAGCCTCGGGAAATCGCCGGTGGGGGGGGGGGGGGGGGAGAGCCTCGGGAAATCGCGGGGGGGGGGGGGAGAGCCTCGGGAAATCGCCGGGGGGGGGGGGGAGAGCCTCGGGAAATCGCCGGGGGGGGTGGGGGGGGGGGAGAGCCTCGGGAAATCACGGGGGGGGCGAGCCTCGGGAAATCGCGGGGGTGGGGGAGAGCCTCGGGAAATCGCGGGGGGGGGGGGCGAGCCTCGGGAAATCGCGGGGGGCTCGCGCCGCCCGCACTGACCGCGCATGCGCCGCCCGCCCGCCCACAGCGGCCGTCCATCAGCCGCCCGATACGCGGGGGACCTCAGCTCCGGACCTCAGGCGCTAGGCAGGGGGAGGGGCTGGAGAGAGGGACAGAAGGGAGTGGGGGAGCGGGTGGGGGTGGGCGAGGGGAGGGAGGGAGGGAGACGGGAGGGGAGGGGAGGGATAGGACAGGGAGAGGACATGACCGGGAGAGGGGGGACACACAGGGGCAGGGAGACCAAGCGCCCCAAAATTGCCCTCGCAACGCGGGGCTCCCCAGCTAGTCTAATTATAAAGCGGTGGTTAGGCGTGACAGTATAATAGTGTAATGGTTATGGTACTGGGCTGGCAACCTAGAGGTTCCGAGTTCAAATTGTACCATGGCAAGTTATGAAATTGAATTCAATAAATGTGATCATTTTAAGGTTGGCACCAGAAAAAAACAGTGACCAGACTGAAACTGCCAAACTGTTGTAAAGATCCAGCTGGTTCACAATTCGGGGAAGAGAACCTGTCACCCCAATCCAGTCGGGCCTAGCTGTGATCTGTCTTGCATTATGTGACTGACTCTTAGAGTTACTTTGAAATGGGAACCGGCAATAAATGTGTCAGCCATATAGAAAAGCTTGAATTTATATAGCGCCTTTAATGACCTCAGGATATCCTAATAAGGGCCACAACCAGTCAAGTACTTTCTGTTGTAATGTAGGGAAATGTCCATTTGTACACAGCAAGGTCCCACAAACAACAATGAGATAAATGACCAGATATCTGTTTTTGGTGATGTTAATTGAGAGATAAATGTTGCCTAGACAGGGGAGATTTCCCCTGCTCTTCATCGAATAATGGCATGGGATCTTTTAAGGCAGCCTGAGAGGGTAGACGAGACCTCGGTTTAACGTTTCATCTGAGACCTCCAAAATTGCTGCATTCCTTCAGTAACATACTGGATTTGCCTCAAATCTCTGGAGTGGGGCTTGAACCCATGACCTTGTGACTCTGTGGCGAGAGTGCTACCACTGAGTCAAGGCTGACACCTGATAACCCAAGAAATTATTTATTTCAAAAATGTATTAAAATGACATCTGCTCTCAATCAGGGTTGTGACGGGGGCTTTTATAGTGGTTGTTAGAGTTCCCATACTTGTGCTTTCCAATAAAAGTCACTGAATAAAGCTTAAGTGTGACGACCCTCAGCGGGTTATTAAGATCTGGGATGTACTGTTTGAAAGGGTGGTGAAAGCAGATTCAACAGCAACTTTCAAAAGGGAATTGGATAATTACTCGAAGGGGAGAAAATTGCAGAGCTATGGGGAAAGAGCAGGGGAGTGGGACTAATTGGGTAGCTCTACCAAAGAGCCGGCACTGACATGATGGGCCGAATGGCCAACTTCTGTGCTATAAGATTCTATTGCATAACTTGCTGGTGCTAACTGCCTAGGTTTACAGAGATTGGCCAGTTGGCAAAGTACCAGTGGGTGGCTGGTGCCCATGCATTATTTGGCACTTTCGGGTGAAAAACAAAATACATTGTAATCTATAATGCTTCCATCACAAATGGAATAAGGTGTATACTAGTCCTGAAGTGCATGGAAGAATGTATTTTGCGATTATCTGTTTAATGTGAGGCCTATGCTCTTAGAACATTTGGCCTTGGCATCAAAAATTAGAATCTGCAGATGTGAATGGGTTTGGTTTTTCATGGGTAAAGAATAGAGAAGGCTTTGGGATCCCAGTGCCTATGGTGAATAAAACAACCGGATCCTGGTACTACAGGAAAGCTTTGGCATGCAGCGAGCAGTCAGCCATGGAAAGAAAACCTTATCTTGCAGAGATTCAGCTGTGCAATCACTCTTTTTTCAAGATGTTGCCTTCATCTTTGTTGGTTCATCTATGATCATTTATGAACTACTCGGGCTGCCTGATCCTTGTGTTGGGAGGATATTTACTTTCTCAAGATCTTTTCTGGCTTCTCATGTCATTAAAACATTATTGAAGCTTCTTGGATTTTTTAAGGTGTTCTTGTTTAGTTAGTCTAAACGGGAAATGTGGAAAGCCTTCAAAAATTAAGTTTTTCTCAGAACAAATTCAGTCCTTAAAGATGACAGCAGTATTCATAAATGTAATTATGAAGGGTCTGACGAAGGGTCATCGACCTGAAACGTTAACTCTGTTTCTCTCTCCACAGATGCTGCCTGACCGGCTGAGTATTTCCACCATTTTCTGTTTATTTCAGATTTGCAGCATCTGCAGTCCTTTGCTTTTGTATTCCTGTCCTTACCTGATATGTAAACCAGCTTTCTAGCACAGGTCACTCGATAGTTCAGGAACAGAACCCCAGGTTCTAGATACCTGCCCAGGAGGAAGGAATCGCTAGAGGGATTCTGTGCCACAAAGTGCCCCATCTTGCAGAACTGTTTGAACAACTCCAAATGGGAGCATGGTAGAGTTACCAAGTCACTTCTGTACTGGATGATTTTCACAGCGCAGTGTTTTGTTTTATAATAGATTTCAGCATTGTTAATTCCGTTCAGACTGAGGAGTTAGAAAAGCACATGGAAAAGCTCAGAATCCATCTATTCCACAACGGAAGAGGTGGCTTATTCAAAGGTTAAAGATCATTTTTTGTTGACTGCTTGTGGAAGGTGTGTTGGCAGAAAAGCTCTATATCACCCTGGGCAACTGAAGGATTAGAAATTAATCATTTAAAATGAAATGCAAGAACAAACCCTAGAAGACAGAAAACAGCTGTCCTACTTTGGTGCTAATGAATTTGTCCAGTAATCCCATTAACAACATATCTAGCTGAAGAACAAAATTCCTCTCTTCTCAAGATAGAACAATATTGTACTCATCCTGCAACTGGTCCCTGAAGACCGTGCTAACCCTGGGCCTTGCATTAACCAGCGGGGCTCCAGGCAGTAATGCTGTTGTGTGTTTGTAATTTTAAAACATCATTACATTCCTGATTGATCCCTAAGGTGGTTTTATAAAAAAAAATACTCAATTAACATTCTTGAGCAGGTCAGCATAATAAGATTAGTCTAGACTAAATTGAGTTTCATCTGTCCAGATTTTAAATTTTTCTGCTACTGATTGTTACACTCTGACATTGTTTACAGCTGAATTGGGATCATTATATGTTTTTTTTTATATATTCGGACTCAGTTTTATGACCCTAAACTACAAGGATTTTGCCTATACTATAGATGCAAGACTTGCTCCGATGTGATCCAGGAGAGTGAATGTACAGGTACAATGCTGCAGTGTACAACAAGAGTCTTAAAAGTTGAAACTAGAAATACGTTTGAATTTGCCATAAAATATTTAGATCTCTAAATAAAATTAGTTCTGAGGAAAACTGGCCTGTAAAGATAATTTAATTGCTTGATGTACCTGTATATAGATATAATAAAAAGATTGTTTGATGTACTGTATTCAGACCCATTGTTGAAAAATAATGAAAAGACTTTGAATCTACTTGAGTGTTCCTGCAATCTTAAAAATTCTCAAGTGACATCTTGTTAAATTTTGACAAGTCAGATAGATTCCCATTTAAATGACCCGAGCAAAATTCAGGCTCCAGTATTGTTCAGACCTGGTTCCTGTCAGAGGGCAGTGTAATCCCTTGTCTGTGGGTTTGGGGGTGGGGGGAGGAGAGAACAGGAAGATTTATCTGACCAGTACAGATTTAACCCACAGAAATGTCAATCACAGGCCAGCACAGAAAGCAGACCTTGAGCTTTAATTTTCAGAGGATTATAAATCAAACCAAACTCACCTGAAACTAAAACCATTAGTTTACTGAATAAGGGTTAAGAAATGTGGAGTTTTTCTACAGCTGCCTTGTTCAGTATTCAGGTTGCAGAAGATGATAAATGCTAATGATGTCTCTTCAGTTGACATTGGGGTTGATCAGTCAGTCTGTGTAATGGCAGAGGTCAGATGTACTCATTTTAAACTGTAATGAGTTCTGGAAGGTTTACCTTGGTAATGAAGAATGATGACTATCCTCCGTCATTTCTAAAATTAGCCTCATTATGTTCAGTCACATTTGACAATTTACACTGGTTAGCGGTACCAATCCGGCTAGGTGGAGGGGGTGGCTAATCCATCCTCTCCAGCAAGCTCCTTGTTTTCAGTCATTTGCATAATTTTAATTCCATGCACGCTGCCTGCGTTAATGTCATTTTGTTCATTTTAATGCCTCACTTCTTTTCTGGAACTCTTCACTGTTGCATTTTTACCCTTGCACTTGTATTATCTGGTCATGCTTGTGTGTGTGTGTGTGTGTGTGTGTGTGTGTGTGTGTGTGTGTGTGTGCAACTTCCTCTAAATGAGCAGTGTAATCAAATCTCTACAGGTGCCTGACTTTTACTAACTTCCTTACTGGAATTAAAATAAACAAATTCTCTTCGGGATGGCAAACCATATGGTAATAATGGGCTTCCAGCGTGGTGCTGCAGAGGTAACACCATCAATGCATGGGACTTCCTTGGGAAAACGTAAAATAAGTTTGAAGTTATTGCAGCTTGAATTCCAATAGTGTTTTGAATTAGATGGTTGCCTTGTAATTAAAAGGTACAAGGTAAAAAATATCCTTCAGATGGACACAGAAGATTCTTTGAAGCCTAATAACATTTTATTGAAACATTACTTTGCCCAACCTACTTTGTCAGTCACCTGTAATTACTGTTTGTCTTGGAATAACTTTCCTCAGTTTGTACCTTTTTTTTTGTATGTTTGGAATAAGACTAATAATTGACTCGTGTCACACTTGCAATATTAAGATTGCTATAAGTAGCTGTTATTTCTTGCCCCGCTTTTCATAGAATCATACAGCACAAGAGGAGGTCATTCGGCCCATCGTGTCGGCTCTTTAAATGTCGTCTCCTCTCCCCTCTTTTTTTCTTTTGCCAATTACTTTAAATCTGTGTCCTCTGGTTACTGACCACCTTGCCAGTGGAAACAGTGTCTCCTTATTTACTCTATCCAAACCCATCATAATTTTGAACATCTCTATTAAATCTCCCCATAACTTTCTCTGCTCGAAGGAGAACAACCCCAGCTTCTCCAGTCTCTCTACATAACTCATCCCTGGTACCATTCCAGTAAATCTCCTCTGCACCCTCTCCAAGACCTTGACATCCTTCCTCTAAAGTGTGGTGCCCAGAGTTGGACACTGCAGCATAACTTCCTTGCTTTTATGCTCTGCCTCTATTTATAAAGCCTAGTATCCCGCGTGCTTTTTTAATAGCCTTGTCAACTTCTCCTGCCATCTTCAAAGATTTGTGTATGTGAACCCCCAGGTCTTTCTGTTCCTGCACCCCCTTTGAAGTTGTACCATTTAGTTTATATCGCCTCTCTACATTCTTCCTTCCAAAATTGATCTCTTCTCTGCATTAAATCTCATCTGCCATGTGTCTGCCCATTTCACCAGTCTGTCTGTGTATATCCTCCTGAAGTCTGCTACTATCCTCTTCACTGTTTACTACATTTTTGAGCTTTGTGTCATGTGCAAACTTTGAAATTATGGCCTTCATACCCAAGTCTACGTCATTAATATACATTAAAAACAGCATTGGTCCTAATGCTGATCCCTGGGGGACGCCACTGTATACTTCCCTCCAGTCTGAAAAACAACCATTCACCTCTACTCTCTGCTTTCTGTCTGAGTCAATTTTGTATCCACACTGCCACTGCCCCATTAATCCCATTGGCTTCAATTTTGCTAAAAAGTCTATTATGTGGCACTTTATCAAATGCCTTTTGAAAGTCCATATACTGTACACAACATCAACTGCACTACCTTCATCAACCCTCTCCATTACTTCATCAAAGAACCTGATCAAGTTTGTCGGACACAATTTGCCTTCAACAAATCCATGCTGACTTTCATTTATTAAACCGTGTTTAATCAAGTGAGAATTAATTTTGTCCCAGATTGAGACCTGAGTTACCACACCACTGACATTGGGCTGACTGGCCTGTAGTTACTGGTTTTATCCCTCCCCTTTATTTTGAACAGGGATGTAACATTTGTAATCCTCCAGTCCTCTGACATGACTCCCATTTCCAAGGAGGATTGGAAGATTGTGGCCCAAGCCTCCACTATTTCTACCCTTGCTTCCCACAGAAACCTAAGTTACATCCATCTGGACCAGGTGACTTTTCAACTTTGAGCGTTGCCAACCTTTTAAGTACTTCCTCTTCATCTATTTTTATCCTATCAAATTTTGCTACTACCCCCTCTTTTACTGTGACATTGACAGCATTCTCTTTTGTGAAGACTGATGCAAAGTACTCATTTCGTACCTCGGCCAGACCATCTGCCTCCACAAGGAGATCTCCTTTTTGGCCCCACCCTTCCCTTCACTATATGTTTATTATTTATATGTATTTCAAAGTCTTCAATGTACTCTTTTATGTTGCCCGCTAATCTTTTCTCATACACTCTCTGCCCCTCTTTTTTTTTCAGTTCTCCTCTGCACTTTCTGTTTTCTGCTTGATTCTCTACTGTATTATGAACCTGCCATTTATCATAAACCTCCTTTTTCTGTTTCATTTAAATTTCAATAGCCTTTGTGCTAGTATCAGCGCAAAATAGATTAAATCGGCTTAACCAGTGCAAAAGGTCGGGGAATTTTTAGTGCATGTTATGTCCAGCATAAATCGAGTTTCCGCGACCTTTAACACAGGTTTAAAAATCATTTCACCTGAAGCCAGCCCCGCCCACAAATCTGGCTGTGCCCCAGGTCGAAATAATGAGGATGGCAAGTTTTTGCCGCTTGCAGTTGTTTAAGGAGGCTCTTCAAATTGAGGTTTGTTTTTAGGCGCACATGCAGTAGAAGCACGTTTTAAAAGTTTTTTCATATTAAATATTTTTAATTGATAAGGAAACTGACTAGTGTACGCCAATGAAACTAGTAAATGGTTCTGTATAGTGTTTTTTAAGTCGTTTTCAGTGATTTAATGCCATTCTACTCACAGGTGGTGGACTGGACACTTATTAAAAATGCTTAATTTTGTGATGAACCCATTTTCAGCTGTATTAATAAAACTGCACCAGGTTACCACTGTTAAATACATCAATTAATATTTTTTAATGCAAAGTAAAAAACGAAACGATTATGTTCTATTACGCTGCCCGATTGGGCTGGTTCATGGAAGATTTACGTTTGTGATTATGCAATTGAGTTGGGCAGAAACTTGAACCATAACTTCACTTCGGAAAAGCAGTGCAATTTTTGCCCAGGTTCCCGATTGCGCCCAAAGCGGAAACTCTACCCCAGTACCTTTAGTCATCTAGGGAGATCTAGCTTTTGATGTCCTTCCTTTACCCCTCATAGGAGGAAGAGAATCTAATGTAGTCTTAGTCTTTGGGGTAGAGTTGCCGCTCACTTGCGCTGGTTATTTTGGGCATAATTAGTCCAAAATCGGAGTAACTGGCACAAAGATTACTGGATTTTAATTACGTTCAGCACAAATTTAGTTTCCGTGATCTTTTGCGCTAGTTTAAAAAAAATCACACTGGAAGCCGGCCCCGCCCACAAAAACTGGCCATATCCCCAGGGTGAATTAATCACCATGGGGAGGTTCCGCTAATTGTTCTCGTTTGCAGGTCTTCGAGGAGGCTTTAAAAATTAAGCTGCAGCTTTTGGGTGCGAGGACACTTCTAGGCACGTTTTAAAAGCTCTTGAATGTAAGTTTTTTTTTAAAAATGACTCGAACTGATTACTGTACCCCAATATAACTAGCAAATAGTTCTGTATATTTTTTCAGTAATTTAAAATCGGGTTACTTGGCAGTGGTGGTGGATTGACACTGTGATTAAAAATGCTTTTTTGTGATAAACCCATTATTAGCTGTATTAATCAACCTGCACCAAGTTACCACTCTTAAATATCTCCAGGAGTATTTTTGAAAGTAAAATTTAAAAAAAATTTAAGTTTTAAAACGCTGCTCGATTGCGCTGGTTCATAGCAGATTTTGCGTTCGATGATATGCAAATGTTTGCGCAGCAACTCCCGGGGTGGGGTGGCGGAGGAAAGGGAAGCATTTTTCAAAGTGAGTGCAATTTGCACCCGGATCGCCGATTGCGCCCAAAGCGGAATCTCTTGGCTTTTGTCGCTATTCTGCCAGAATAGCCAGATTAATATTATTTGAGATATAAACAGAAAATGCTGGAGAAACTCAGCAGGTCAGGCAGCATCTGTGAAGAGAGAAACAGAGTTAACGTTTCAGGTCGATGACCTTTCGTCCGAACTGGGGGAAAAAAGCAGGAAATGGAACAGATTTTTAAGCAAGTGTCGTGGCTGGGAAATGGGGGGAGGGGATGAAAGAACAAAAGGGAAGGCCTGTGATAGGATAGAAGGCAGGAGAGATTAAGAGACATAGAGAGACATTAAGAGATATTTAAGGCAAAAGGAGATGGTAATGGGACAGGTTAAGAAACAACAGATGGCTCTGGATGAAGTGTAAATTGCGCTGGCAGAATGGAAGACAGCTGCCACGTGGGAGAGAAGAACAGAACAAAAGTGTGGATAAAAAATATATATATGATCGGGGCCAGGGTTATGATCTGAAATTGTTGAACTCTATGTTGAGTCCAGAAGGCTGTAAAGTGCCTAATCGAAAGATGAGGTGCTGTTCCTCGAGCTTACGCTGAGCTTCCGTGGAACAATACAAGAGGTCGAGGACAGTGAGGTCTGAGTGGGAGTGGAGCGGTGAATTAAAGTGACAGGCGGCCGGAAGCTCGGAGTCCCCCTTACGGACTGAACGGAGGTGTTCCGCAAAGCGGTCACCCAATCTGCGTTTGGTCTCCCAATGTAGAGGAGACCACATTGTGAGCAGCGAATACAGTATACTAAATTGCAAGAAGTACAAGTAAATTGCTGTTTCACCTGGAAGGGGTGTTTGGGGCCCTGGACCGTGGGACGTGGGGAGGTATAAGGGCATGTGTTGCATCTCCTGTGCTTGCACGGGAAGGTGCCAGGGGAAGGGGTGTTGGGGGCAATAGAGGAGTGGACTAGGGTGTCGCAGAGGGAGCGGTCCCTACGGAATGCTGAAAGGGGAGGTGAGGGGAAGATGCGTTTGGTGATGGGATCACGCTGGAGATGGTGGAGGATGATCCGTTGAATGTGGAGGCTGGTGGGGTGAAAGGTGAGGACAAGGGGAACTCTATCATGGTTCCGGGAGGGAGGGGCAGGGGTGAGGGCAGAAGTGCGGGAGATAGAGTAGACACGGTTAAGGGCCATGTCGACCACTGTAGAGGGGAATCTTCGGTTGAGGAAAAAGGAAGACATGTCGGAAGAACTGGTATGGAGGTTGGCTTCACAGAACATTATTAATTTCTGTGGTCAAAAAAAAAATGAAGTTTGAGTTTGAGAGGTTGAGTATGAAGAATGGGCGGAATTCAAATTTCTGCCCCATTGGGAGATCTGTGCCAAATCTCGCCATTGAATTAGTTCAACACATTTTGCAATGTGGACAAATTTGTTAAAATTAACACACACAGGAAAATATTGAGGCAGCTGTAATACCCACAGGAAGTTTAAAGGGCAGTGTTCCTACTATCCGTATGGAGTGAATGGCCAACACTTGATTATCATCAACATATCCTGGCCTATAAAATTGTTCTTGGCTAGAGAGGGTGACCTCTGCTGCTCCTCTTTTTAAATAAGATATTATTTGTCATGCTCCAGTTTCTGGAATCCACTGTTTAATGCAGATACTCTATTGATCTTGAGGGCAAATGTGGGGACCAGCTGCTCTCATTTGCAGGAGCAGGCAGCAGGGTTAACACTCGGGAATTCACTCGACAGAGGGAAATTGACTCCTTTTATATAATAGTACCTATCTCCATCAACTAGAATTTGCATTGAAAGGGACTATATAAATATATAACATGTCCCAAGATGCTTCAAAGTGGGGGGTTTAGACCTGACCAGGGGAGGTTGATGGCCGTGTTTTCAAAGAGGCTTTCAGGAGGATTTGGGGAAGAGAGGCAATAAAATGAGAAGTTCAAGAAGAGAATTTGAGAATGCAGGGGCATAATGGCTGAAGGCTCTGCCACCCATGATGGAGCAGAGAGGGGGGGACACACAGTAAACCAGAAATGGAAGATAAAAAGGTGTGAGTGGGGTCATGGGGCTGGAGGAGGTTGCAGAGGCAAGACCGAGTGAGGCCATATTGGGATTTGTAAACAAGGACAAGAGGTTGGGAGATGAGGAACCGGTGGAGGTTGGCGAGGACAGAGGTGATCGTGAGTAGGACTTGGTACAGGACAGCTTGTGCAGGATGAAGCTTGTAGGTCAGCAAGGAGAACTTTGGAGAAGTTGAGCCTGCAGGCGCCAAAGATGTGGATGATAGTTTCAGAGGAGGTGGGATTGAGGTAGGGACAGAAATGGGTAATGTTTCAGGATTGGTAGAGGCAGCCTGGATATGGGGTTTGAAGCTCATCAGTCAAACAGAACACTCTTTTCAGTTTTCACACCATTGGGTCCAGCCTGAGCAAGGAATGGAAGGTGGAGGAAAAGGAATGGCTTGTTTGCAAAGTTTCTGAGGGCTTTCCACTGCTGAGCTGGAGAAAGTTCTGAATCTCCCATAACCTGATGTCAGACAACGCAGTAAACATTGTGCAATTGAGGGTGGTGGCAGAGAGGTAAAGATGACATTGTAATGTTGGTTCAGTCAGTTGTCTTAAATTCAGAAACCTGAATAAAATTACACCAACCTTCACAATCTAACCTCACTCCACTATATTTGGAATTAATAATGGAAATGTAGAACCTGTTTGTGTAGGTAAACAATGGATCTGTATTTGTGCCTTTGGCCAATTTTGTACTATGTAGATGGCATATGTGTTTAATATTTGATCAAAGAGCTTCTGACACCTCCACATGGGATGATTGACTTTCATAAATTGTGTTGCAGTTCAAAGGAATTAAACGCTCCAGTTTACTGCTGAACACTTGTGTTGAATTCTGCAGTTGTTCTGAACCTCGAACATAGGTCACTTAAACGAGGATCAAAATAATTTTGAAGGCAACTATTTAGATTGTATGGGTTTCATTCTTGGTATTTATTAGCCGGGATTTAAACTGAATTAATTAGGTTTTTAAAAAAAAAAAATCCTACTTTCATTGATTTCTGAATTAGAAATGGTGTAGTAAAGGTAATGTGATCTGATATTTTTTAAAACTTCACCACAATACAGTTTTTAAAAAATAGTTTGAACTTGGGGATAAATGACCCGACTGCAATACCTAAATATTTCCTGAGCAGCATGAGCACATTTTTCACCTTATATGGAATGCTGCCTGCGACTTATCTCGGGCGTATGTAATATTTGTGTTTATTGTCACATTCCTCGAAGTTCAGTTGCAAGAAATCATTTCACTCCATGTAATGAATAGAAGAGTCAGTGCACTGCCAAAGACCCTGAAGATTTTGGTGCTGCTTTCCAAAGTGTAAACTTTCATAATATAAGCTTTTAAAATTACACTCGTCATGAGGCTAAAACAATAAGGATTGGATTTGTTTCCCTCATTGTTTTCCAGTGCTTTTAATACAGTAGGGAGGTACAGGTAAAGGTGACAAACAATGATCATACTATCAACTAGCTAATAATCTTTTGTCTGCATGTACTTTTGGTTTTTATTATAAATTCCAATGTATTTATTTATAATAGTAACTGCCCAAGTAAACTTGTGCTTTAACTCCACCCTCCTGGTGGTAGTGGCAGGAGAGTATAATTAAAACGTGGCAAGTTTAATTGGGCGTTTTTCGTTCTGATTGTGGACATAGGGATTTATAATAGGAACTGGATTATGTCTCTATGCCCTGGTCTTGTTATCTCAGCCGTCTAATCCTGAAGACTACACTTGATTATTTTACTCCTCGTGCAGTTTCACAAGAGATCTGCTCGTCACTTGTAATGAATCAACTTAATAGTTGAATTAAAGTTGGTACATAGTTTGTCTTAATGATCCAAGTTTTTATACTACCATTGTTGGCTCTCCGATAGTTGAGGGGTAAAGTAAAAAAATCTATTAATATTTTCATTTTCCTGCTCCTGTAGGTATACTCCCACTTTTTTTGGGGAGGGAAAGAGTTTGTGGTGCTCATGCACTCAGTTATTCTACACTAAAAGATATTACAACTTTACCCTAACCTAACCTACTGGTATTTTACCTGTAGATCAAAATATAGGTAGGTCCTTGTATCATAACATTTATTTACAATTGCCCTGTCCCTTTCACAGTTTTAAATCCTACATCTCGTACTTGATATTTTTAATTTATACCCTTGTGTAGCAATTCTAACTGAAAGCAACAAAATACTTGCACTTAAGCCAGATAACTTTTTTTATACAGTTAAAGCCCTATGATCATGACTAGTATGTGAATATATAACATACTTTAAATACAGAATTTTTATTTAACTATGACATCAAAATCTGTGTTTGCTCAAGAGTCTTAAACGTATCCTTCAGTAATGTTTGTGGTGCCTATTAATTTCCCCATTTCTAAGCTTTACTGCATTTTGAACCTGCTTATAACCAGTCCTCTGTGTGTAGGTATGTAATGAATAGTGTTGATTATTCATTACATACTAGAAATGGTTTATGAAAGTATTATAAACATACAATAATTACACTTCAGTAATTCTGGTGCTGAAATTTCTGCTTATGACTAATTTTGATACTGGTCATTTCATTTGTCTTGGACATCTTCAGAATGCTTGGAGATTGGCACTATGCGCTTCTAAACAAGTTACCCCAAGGGCTGCTAACAAATTCAGGGCTAATTTACTGCCAAATATTTCCAACTATGTTCCAGTTGATGGATGATCCTCTGGCTCACTTTCCTAATACTTGGATTCCCAAAACGTTTTTCTCTTTCACTGTTTATTCGCTACATCAGTGACCTGCTGCAATTATCATTCAGCTCTTCTTCCCTCTGTTCATCACACCTTCCTTTTAGATTGTGTCTTCAATAAATAGTGTTTATTTCTCTGATCTGTTTTTCAAACACTACATCCTGATCTCCAATCCATTTACGATAGCAAAATACTGCAGATGTTGGAAATCCGAAATAACAACAGAAAATGCTGGAAAAACTCAGCAGGTCAGGCAACATCCGTGGAGAGAAATTTGAGTTGACGTTTCGGGTCGAACCCTTCTTCAAAACTGGAAAGAAAAGAAACTAGATCGAAGGCAGGGCTGCGATCGGACAAAAGAATAAAAGAAACAAAAGAAGTAAAAGAGATTAGAAGCTAGACGAGATGGTAATAGGCTGAGATTAGGTGTAAAGTGTACTGGCAGGGCAAAAGATAGCTGCCAGGTGTGAGAGAGAAACAAAAGGAAAGTGGGGGGGGGGGGGGGGAGGGGGAAAGGAGTGGAAAAATTACAAGAAAAAATGAAATGGGGGCCGAGCTTATGATCTGAAATTGTTGAACTCGATATTGAGTCCGGAAGGCTGCAGAGTGCCTAATCGGAAGATGAGGTGCTGTTCCTCGAGTTTACGTTGAGCTTCCGTGGAACAATACAAGAGGCCAAGGACGGTGAGGTCCGAGTGGGAATGGAGCGGTGAATTAAAATGACAGGCGACCGGAAGCTCGGGGTCACCCTTACGGACTGAACGGAGGTGTTCCGCAAAGCGGTCACCCAATCTGCGTTTGGTCTCCCCAATGTAGAGGAGACCGCATCGTGAGCAGCGAATACAGTATACTAGATTGCGAGAAGTACAAGTAAATCGCTGTTTCACCTGGAAGGGGTGTTTGGGGCCCTGGACAGTGGGAAGGGGGGAGGTATAGGGGCAGGTGTTACATCTCCTCCGCTTGCACGGGAAGGTGCCAGGCGAAGAGGAAGGGCTGTTTGGGGTGATAGAGGAGTGGACTAGGGTGTCTCGGAGGGAGCGGTCCCTGCGGAATGCTGAAAGGGGAGGGGAGGGGAAGATACGTTTGGTGGTGGGATCACTTTGGAGGTAGCGGAAATGCCGGAGGATGATCCGTTGAATGTGGAAGCTGGTGGGGTGAAAGGTGAGGACAAGGGGAACCCTATCGTGGTTCCGGGAGGGAGGGGCAGGGGTGCGGGCAGAAGTGCGGGAGATAGAACTGACACGGTCGAGGGCAGTGTCAACCACGGTAGAGGGGAATCCTCGGTTGCGGAAAAAGGAAGACATGTCTGAAGCACTGGTGTGGAATGTGGCATCGTTGGAGCAGATACGGCGGAGACGGAGAAACTGGGAGAATGGAATAGAGTCCTTACAGGAAGCGGGGTGGGAGGAAGTGTAGTCCAGGTAGCTGTGGGAGTCAGTGGGCTTGTAGTGAATATTGGTCGATAACCTATCCCCAGAGATGGAGACGGAGAAGTCGAGGAAGGGAAGAGTCAGAGATGGACCATGTGAAGGTGAGGGAAGGGTGGAAATTGGAGGCAAAGTGAATGAAATTGTCAAGTTCGGGGCGAGAGCAGGAAACGGCACCGATAGTCATCAATGTATCGGAAAAAGAGGTGAGGGAGGGGACCCAAGTAGGACTGGAACAAAGATTGTTCCACATAGCCCACGAAAAGGCAGGCATAGCTAGGACCCATGCGGGTACCCATGGCAACACCTTTGATTTGGAGGAAATGAGTGGAGTTAAAGGAGAAGTTGTTCAATGTGAGAACAAGTTCAGCCAGGCGGAGGAACAACAGGCTGCAGAGTGCCTAATCGGAAGATGAGTTGCTGTTCCTCGAGTTTACGTTGAGCTTTCCGCAACCGAGGATTCCCCTCTACCGTGGTCGACACGGCCCTCGACTGTGTCCGTTCTATCTCCCGCACTTCTGCCCTCACCCCTGCCCCTCCCTCCCGGAACCACGATAGGGTTCCCCTTGTCCTCACCTTTCACCCCACCAGCCTCCACATGCAACGGATCATCCTCCGCCATTTCCGCTACCTCCAAAGTGATCCCACCACCAAACACATCTTCCCTTCCCCTCCCCTCCCCTTTCAGCATTCCGTAGGGACCGCTCCCTCCGAGACACCCTAGTCCACTCATCTATCACCCCAAACAGCCCTTCCCCTTCGCCTGGCACCTTCCCGTGCAAGCGGAGGAGATGTAACACCTGCCCCTATACCTTCCCACTGTCCAGGGCCCCAAACACCCCTTCCAGGTGAAACAGCGATTTACTTGTACTTCTCGCAATCTAGTATACTGTATTCGCTGCTCACGATGCGGTCTCCTCTACATTGGGGAGACCAAACGCAGATTGGGTGACCGCTTTGCGGAACACCTCCGTTCAGTCCGTAAGGGTGACCCCGAGCTTCCGGTCGCCTGTCATTTTAATTCACCGCTCCATTCCCACTCGGACCTCACCGTCCTTGGCCTCTTGTATTGTTCCACGGAAGCTCAACGTAAACTCGAGGAACAGCACCTCATCTTCCGATTTAGGCACTCTGCAGCCTTCCGGACTCAATATCGAGTTCAACAATTTCAGATCATAAGCTCGGCCCCCATTTCATTTTTTCTTGTGATTTTTCCACTCCTTTTCTCCTCCCCCCCCCCCCCCCCCCCCCCCCCCTTTCCTTTTGTTTCTCTCTCACACCTGGCAGCTATCTTTTGCCCTGCCAGTACACTTTACACCTAATCTCAGCCTATTACCATCTCGTCTAGCTTCTAATCTCTTTTTTTACTTCTTTTGTTTCTTTTATTCTTTTGTCCGATCGCAGCCCTGCCTTCGATCTAGTTTCTTTTCTTTCCAGTTTTGAAGAAGGGTTCGACCCGAAACGTCAACTCAAATTTCTCTCCACGGATGTTGCCTGACCTGCTGAGTTTTTCCAGCATTTTCTGTTGTTAACTCCAATCCATTTAGTTGGGCAAGGAAAACTTTGTTTCTTTCAATGCTTCAAAGCAAGTCCATTCAACAGCTGCTATCTCTCCTATTTCATAGTTTCATACTTAGCTCTTCTCCATCAATTGATATTCTTGCCCCTTCTCCTGCTCTGTCCTGCCCCTGTTTCCTCCCTCTCGTTGAACCATTTCTTACTCTAACTCACTCTCTTCCCCAGGAGATCAACATTTACTTCATCAGTCATCCTTTCCTCCTGTAATCTATGGGCTTTTAAAACCAGTAACGCTAAACCACTGCTTGATTTTCCTTCTTTGTCTTTCTTTCTCTGCTTAAATGTTGTCTTATAATTTTGGCATTTCTCTAATTATAAAACCTGCAAAAGTATTAGTGAAAATGGTCACTGGTACCCGGAGATTGATTTGGACTGTGTTGATCTGATTTGCATATGATCTCACATATTTACTAAACTGACACTTGACCCAGTTCATGGAGACGATCCAATTACTAGCCTAACGTGAGCTTTGTGTTTCCCGAGACAAAAAGTTACTGGCCACTCAAACTAAGACCTAATCTGATTTTGAACAAGTGACGAGGTAGATTATGTTCCAAATTTTATCTTGGGTTATTTAAAATGGAAGTTTGATTGTGAATCAGTTGCTAATTACCTGATAATTTGCAGAAAACATTACAGATATACAACTATAGCATAAATTGGAATATATCTTCTATCCAAGGTGTATTTTTTTTAAAGGTAATTTTCTGTAAGATTTTGAACTATGCTAATAATAAACCTCCGATTCTTTTTGTTTAGTGTAATATAATGAGGTAAGTCCTTCAGACCAAAGTTAGGACCTGTGCCATTTTGCAGTTTCACACCAGGATTAGAAAGTTCTTTTTGGCGTGAGTTTTTGTTTTTTTATTGCACTGAAATATAGATGAGAAACACCAGAAAAACAAGTGTGCGTGTATGTGCAGCAGTGAGAAAAAGAATTTACGGAAGAGTTAGTCAAAACATTCGTAATTACTTCAGCTTCAAATCTACATGACTTTTTTTTCTTTTGCAGTGGTGAATAATGGGCTGGGTGGGATGTTGCTATTCTGTATAGGTTAGTAACTTTTTCAGCAATTTCTGAAAACCATTTCAGTCAATTTTGAAGAGTCATCAATTTAGTAACCAAAGAAGCTGTGTTTACTATGTCCAGATATTACTATCATCTCTGTTAACTACTTCAGACCCATTTCATTTTTTGTGGTTTCTATATTGCCATTGTTGGAACCTAATGGCCCAGATTTTGCTGCCAAAATAATGGCGGGTTTAATGCACACGCCATTATTAATGTGTAAATCATCCCTGCAAATTGTATGAGGAAGAGATACCCCATGAATTATGAAGCACCACAAGTTGCTGGACAATTTGCGCCGCTTCACCGTTAAGGCATGTGAACAGGGCAGCTTGCCCTCAACTTACACGTGAGTTTCAAGAAACTGCTGCATTCATGCCTTAATTGCTAATTAAATTCACCGCAGTAAGTTAGGGCTAGTACGTAGCAGCGTAATTACCTAGTTAATGACTGCAACAACAACAGCTTGTATTTATATAGCGCCTTTAACGTAGTAAAATGTCCCAAGGTGCTGCACAGGAGTATTTTAAGACAAAAAATCTGCCACTGATCCACATAAGGAGAAATTAGGACAGATGACCAAAAGCTTGGTCAAAGAGGTAGGTTTTAAGGAGCGTCTTAAAGGAGGAAAGCGAGGTAGTGAGGCAGAGAGGTTTAGGCAGGGAATTCCAGAGCTTAGAGCCTAGGCAACAGAAGGCACGGCCACCAAAGGTTGAGCGATTTATAATCAGGGATGCTCAAGAGGGCAGAATTAGAGGAGCGCAGATATGGTGGGGTTGGGGGTGTTGTGGGGCTGAAGGAGATTACAGAGATAGGAAGGGGCGAGGCAATGGAGGGATTTGAAAACAAGGATGAGAATTTTGAAATCGAGGTGCTGCTTAACTGGGAGCCAGTGTAGGTCAGCGAGCACAGGGGTGATGGGCGAACGGGACTTGGTGCGAGCCAGTGTAGGTCAGCGAGCACAGGGGTGATGGGCGAACAGGACTTGGTGCGAGTTAGGACACGGGCAGCCGAGTTTGGGATGACCTCAAGCTTACGTAGGGTGGAATGTGCGAGGCCAACCAGGAGTGCATTGGAATAGTCAAGTCTAGATGTAACAAGGCATGGATGAGGATTTCAGCAGCGGATAAGCTGAGGCAAGGGCGGAGACGGGCGATGTTACGGAGGTGGAAGTAGGCGGTCTTTGTTATGCTGCAGATATGTGGTCGGAAGTTAATTCCAGGGTCAAATATGACACCAAAGTTGCAAACGGTGTGGTTCAGCCTCAAACAGACTAGATGTTTCTGACATGCCACTCCACCTTTCTGGCCTCAATACAATAATTGAAACTGTGGAGACTCAGTCCTGCAGATAGTAAATTGTTTTGAGAAATTTTTTTAATTAAAAATTTAATTTTTTAAAACTTTTTTTTCCCTGTAAAATCTCTTTCCATCTCTTTCTGTACCTGATTTGACTCTAATGCACCCTATTTGATTGATTGGTACCCCATCCACCACCTTAAACATTCACTACCTCCACCACCGGCGTACCGCGGCTGTAGTTTGTACCATCTACGAGATGCACTGCAGCAACTCGCCAAGGATTCTTCAATAGCACTTCCCAAACCCGTGACCTCTACAGCCTAGAAGGACGGGGCAGCGGGTACATGGGAACATCACCACCTCCAAGTTCCCGTCCAAGTCACGCACCATCCAGACTTGGAAATATATCGCTGTTCCTTCATCGTCACTGGGTCAAAATCCTGAAAACTCCCCACCTAACATTACTGTGAGAGTACCTTCACCACACGGACTGCAGCGGATCAAGAAGGCGGATCACCACCATCTTCTCGAGGGCAATTAGGGATGGGCAATAAATGCTGGCTTTGCTAGCGATGCCCACATCCAGTGAATGAATAAAAATATTTAATTCTCCGTCATTCCTCTGTTTCTTTCTCAATCATTAAATCACATTGGTTAAGGAGATACACTGATGGTCCTGTCATTCACAAGGTCCCAAATGCCAAGTTTTCAGCTCGCAACTTACAGGGCAAAAAATCTTTGAGCTGAAGGATGAGGGAAAAAGTTTAACTAATGGAGGACGCTGCAAGATGTCCTGCTCCAGCAAAATTTAGGCCAATGATTACTATTGGGGCGCAGTTATATTACCACTTTTCTGATGGGGCAACTCTGGTCCCAACCTGATTTCAGAGGGAACAACGTGGGAGGCCTTCCAGTATGATGTCAGGCTTATTTTGAGAAGTGCTGAGTGTCCATTGGATCAAGTGGACACTTTCTAAACTGAAGCAGAGCTTCTTTAAATGTTTTGAAAGTGTGGACACTCCTGCCTTCCCTCTTAATACATTGAAATATATCAATGTGGAGCGGAGCTCTGCACAGGCATGTCGGCGCACAGAAGCAAAGTCTTCTCCTGACGGGGAGAGTCTGATTCATACTTGTGCCGTATCAACAATAGCCGGTAAAAATCAAGGCGAAAGTTACTGATCTGAGACGGCAGCTGCTGTAACCACAGATTTAGCATTTTGAAGTATGTACTGAAACAACAGGGAACTTTCAAAGTATGAAACACACCTGCACATCATTTTTATGATCTATTGGAGTGAAATTAATCACCAAAGTTAGTGTGCTTGAACACATGCCAATTAATGTGCTTGAACACTTGCCAATTAATAAAGATGATGGGAATTGTGGTAGGCTTGCAGTAAATGTATAGACTATTGAGCATTGCTGCTGGTTGTGTTTACAGTCGCTTAGCAACTTGGATGTACAGGGATTGTTATGAGTAATCTGTTCGGTTGCAGATATTGTGTTCTATTGGATGAAATGGTCACCATGGATATGTTAAGAACTAATAAAACCGAAGTGTCCACCAATGTAGTGTTGAGTTCAAATTGTTTATTATTGGAGCTATCTTCTGAAAGACATTTGTGGTCTACATATTTCGTATTAACCACGAGCTGTGAAGTAATTCTTATTGCAAACTAGGAATTAGTCAGCTGGCTTGCTATGCAGTGTTGAAGTTGGTAATCCCAAATTATTGTTTGTTAAAACTTCAAGTTATAAGAACAGTGGATCATGTACAGTAGCTATGGATACCATATGAAGTGGGATGCATCACCCTTTCCCTTGGTGTTCTAAATGACTGTACAGCTGTTATAAAAAGTTAAGACTTTAGGAATTACTGTCTTTCATTAAACTCTCGTGGTGACTAAAGTAGTGGACAAGGGAATGTCTATGGATGTTATTTATATTGACCTCCAGAAGGCATTTGATAAAGTCTCATAAGAGACTGTTAGCTAAAGTTAAAGCTCGTGGAATTGAAGGCAAATTATTGACCGGGTTATGAGATTGGCTGAGCGGCAGGAAACGGAGAGTAGGGATAAAAGGCAGGTACTCTAATTGGCAGGATGTGACTGGTGGTGTCCTACAGAGATCTGACGGGGCCTCAACTATTCACCGTATTTATTAACAACTTGGATGACTGGCTACAGAGCCTCATATCTAAGTTTGCCGATAACACAAAGATAGGTGCCATTGTAAGCAGTGTAGATGGAAGCATAAAATGACAAAGGGATATTAAATTTTAACTGCCCTCTGAAATGGCCCAGCAAGCCACTCCGTTGTGACAAACCGCTACAAGAAACAATAAGAATAAAACCGACGGACCACCCAGCATCAACCTCGGCACTGATTTCGAACATGACAAAGGCACACTCGGCATAGTCGACCCTGCAAAGCCCTCCTCACTAACATCTAGGGACTTGTGCCAAAATTGGGAGAGCTGTCCCACAGACTAGTCAAGCAACAGCCTGATATAGTCATACTCACAGAATCATACATTTCAGCCTATGTCCCAGAATCCTCCATCACCATCTTTGGTATGTTCTGTCCCACCGGCAGGACAGACCCACCAGAGGTGGCGGAACAGTGGTATACAGTCGGGAGGGAGTGGCTCTGGGAGTCATCAACATTGACTCTGGATCCCATGAAGTCTCATGGCTTCAGGTCAAACCTGCTGGTTACCACCTACCCGCCCTCCCTAAGCTGATGAATCAGTACTCCTCCATGTTGAACACCACTAGGAAGAAACACCCGAGGGTAGCAAGGGCACAGAATGTACTCTTGGTTGGGGACTTCAATGTCCACCACCACCAAGAGTGGCTCGGTAGTACCATTACTGACCAAGCTGGCCGAGTCCTGAAGGACATAGCTGCCAGACTGGTTCTGCAGCAGGTGGGTGAGAGAATCAACATGAGGGAGAAACATACTTGACCTCGTCCTCACCAATCTACCTGTCGCGGATGCATCTGTCCATGACCGTATTGGTCGGAGTGACCACTGCACAGTCATTGTGGAGATGAAGTCCTGTCTTTGCACTGAGGACACTCTCCATCATGTTGTGTGGCACTACCACTGTGCTAAATAGGATAGATTCAGAACAGATCTAGTAGCTCAAAACTGGGCATCCATGATAGTTTGTCGGCCATCAGCAGCAGCAGAATTGTATTCCACCACAATCTGTAACCACATGGCCCGGCATATCCCTCACTCTACCATTAACGTCAAGCCAGGCGACCAACCCTGGTTCAATGAGGTGTGTAGAAGAGCATGCCAGGAGCAGCATCAGGCGCACCTAAAAATGAGGTGCCAACCTGATAAAGCTGCAACACGGGACTACATGCATGCTAAACAATGGAAACAGCATGTTATAGACACAGCTAAGCGACCCCAGAACCAAAGGATCAGATCAAAGCTTTGCAGTCTTGCCACATCCAGTTCAGAACGAGCTGCGCCTCTAGCCAAGCTGTTCCAGTACAGCTACAACACCGGCATCTATCCGACAATGTGGAAAACTGCCCAGATATGTCCTGTCCACAAGGCAGGACAAATCCAACCCGACCAATTACCGCCCCATCAGTCTACTCTCCATCAGCAAAGTGATGGACGGTGTCGTCGACAGTGCTATCAAGCGGCACTTACTCACCAAAAACTTGCTCACTGATGCCAGTTTGGGTTCTGCCAAGACCACGCAGCTCCCGACCTCATTGCAGCCTTGGTCCAAACATGGACAAAGGAGCTGAATTCCAGAGGTGAGGTGAGAGTGACTGCCCTTGACATCAAGGCAGCATTTGACCGAGTGTGGCATCAAGGAGCCCTTGTAAAACTGAAGTCAATGGGAATTGGGGGGAAAATGCTCCACTGGCTGGAGTCATACCTAGCACAAAGGAAGATGGTTGTGGTGGTTGAAGATCAATCTTCACAGCCCCAGGACATCGCTGCAGGTGTTCCTCAGGGCAGTGTGCTAGGCCCAACCATCTTCAGCTGCTTCATGAATGACCTTCCCTCCAACATAAGGTCAGATATGGGGATGTTCGCTGATGACTACACAGTGTTCAGCACCATTCACAACTCCTCAGATAATGAAGCAGTCCATGCCCACATGCAACAAGACCTGGACGACGTTCAGGCTTGGGCTGATAAGTGGCAGGTAACATTTGCGCCACAGAAGTGCCAGGCAATGACTATCTCCAACAAGCGAGAGTCTAACCACCTCCCCGTGACATTCAATGGCATTACCATTGCCGAATTCCCCACCATCAACATCCTGGGGGGTCACCATTGACCAGAAACTTAACTGGACAAGTCACATAAATACTGTGGCAACAGGAGCAGGTCAGAGGCTGGGTATTCTGCGGTGAGTGTCTCACCTCCTGACTCCCCAAAGCCTTTCCACCATCTACCAGGCACAAGTAAGGAGTGTGATGGAATACTCTTCCCTTGCCTGGATGAGTACAGCTCCAACAACACTCAAGAAGCTCGACACCATCCAGGACAAAGCAGCCCGCTTGATAGGCATGTCATTCACTCCCTCTGCCACCGGCGTACCATGGCTGCAGTGTGTATCATCTACAAGATAAAGAAGGACGATGTAGGCATAGAAATCAGGCAGGGGGATTGTGATATACTTGAACAAATTAGCATTGAGAGGGAGGAGGTACTAGCGGTTTTAGCGGGCTTAAAAGTGGATAAATCCCCAGGCCCAGACGAGATGTAGCCCAGGCTGCTGTGTGAAGCAAGGGAGGAGATTGCAGGGGCTCTGACACAAATTTTCAGAACCTCTCTGGCCACAGGGGAGGTATCAGAGGACTGGAGGACAGCTAACGTAGTACCATTATTCAAGAAGGGTAGTAGGGATAAACCAGGGAATTACAGGCCAGTGAGCCTAACATCAGTGGTAGGGAAATTATTGGAAAAAATTCTGAGGGACAGAATTAGTCTCCACTTGGAGAGGCAAGGATTAATCAAGGATAGTCAGCATAGCTTTGTCGGGGCGATCATGTTTAACCAATTTGATTAAATTTTTCGAGGGGATAACTAGGTGTGTGGATGAGGGTATTGCAGTTGATGTAGTCTACATGGACTTCAGTAAGGCTTTTGACAAAGTCCCACATGGGAGACTGGTCAAGAAGGTAAAAGCCCATGGGATCCAGAGCAATTTGGCACATTGGATCCAAAATTGGCTTAGTGGCAGGAGGCAGAGGGTGATGGTCGAAGGTTGGTTTTTGTGACTGGAAGCCTGTGTCCAGTGGTGTACCGCAGGGATTGGTGCTGGGTCCCTTGCTGTTTGTAGTGTACATTAATGATTTAGATATGAATGTAAGAGGTATGATCATTAAGTTCGCAGATGACACAAAAATTGGTGGAGTGGTAAATAGCGAGGAGGGAAGCCTCAGGCTACAGGACGATATAGATGGGTTGGTCAGATGGGCAGAACAGTGGCAAATGTAATTTAACCCTGAAAAGTGTGAGGTGATGCATTTTGGGAGGACTAACAAGGCAAGGGAATACACAATGAATGGTAGGACCCTAGGAAGGACAGAGAATCAGAGGGACCTTGGTGTGCATGTACATGGATCCCTGAAGGCAGCAGGACAGGTAGATAAGGTGGCTAAGAAGGCATATGGGATACTTGCCTTCATTTGCCGAGGCATAGAATATAAGAGCAGGGAGGGTAAGATGGAGCTGTACAAAACGTTAGGCCACAGCTGGAATATTGTGTGCAGTTCTGGTCACCACACTATAGGAAGGATGTGATTGCATTGGAGAGGGTGCAGAGGAGATTCACCAGGATGTTATCTGGGCTGGAGCGTTTCAGCTATGAAGAGAGACTGGATGGGCTGGGGTTGCTTTCCTTAGAGCAGAGAAGGCTGAGGGGGGACCTGATTGAGGTGTACAAAATTATGAGGGGCATAGATAGGGTAGATAGAAAGGAACTTTTCCCCTTAGTAGAGGAGCCAATAACCAGGGGACATCGTTTCAAGGTAAGAGGCAGGAGGTTTAGAGGGGATTTGAGGAAAAACTTTTTCACCCAGAGGGTGGTTGGAATTTGGAACTCACTGCCTGAAAGGGTGTAGAGGCAGGAACCCTCACAACATTCAAGAAGCATTTAGATGAGCACTTGAAACGCCATTGCATACAAGGCTACGGACCAAGTGCTGGAAAATGGGATTAGGATAGATAGGGCTTGATGGCCGGCACAGACACGATGGGCCAAAGGGCCTCTTTCTGTGCTGTAAAACTCTGACCAAAAAAACCTCCAAGACAAATAAGATGCACTGCAGCAACTCGCCAAGGCTTCTTCGGCAGCACCTCCCAAACCTGCGACCTCTTCCACCTAGAAGTACAAGGGCAGCAGGCGCATGGGAACACCACCACCTCCAAGTCACACACCATCTTAGACTTAGAAGTATATCACTGGGTCAAAATCCTGGAACTCCCTACCTAACAGCACTGTGGGAGCACCTTCACCACACGGACTGCAGCGCTCAAGAAGGTGGCTCACCACCACCTTCTCAAGGGCAATTAGGAATGGGCAATAAATGCTGGCCTTGCCAGTGACGCCCAGATCCCACAAACTAATTTTTTTTTTTAAATGGTGGTGGACCATTAAATAACTGACAGGAGGAGGAGGCTCCATGAACATCCCCATCCTCAATGATAGTGGAGTCCCGCACGCGAGTGCAAAAGACAAGGCTGAAGCGTGTGCAACCATCTTCAGTCAGAAGTGCCGAGTGGATGATCCAGCTCGGTCTCCTCCTGTGGTCCCCACCATCACAGAACCCAGTCTTCAGTCAATTCTGTTCACTCCACGTGATATCAAGGAATGGCTGAGCGCACTGGATACAGCAAAGGCTATGGGACCCGACAACATCCCAGCTGCCGTGCTGAAGACTTGCACTCTAGAACTAGCCGCGCCGCTAGCTAAGCTGTTCCAGTATAGCTGCAACACTGGCATTTACCCAACAATGTGGAAAACTGCCCAGGTATGTCCTGTCCACAAAAAGCAGAACAAATTCAATCCAGCCAACTACCTTCCCATCAGTCTACTCTCAATCATCAGCAAAGTGATGGAAGGTGTTGTTGACTGTTCTATCAAGCAGCACTTACTTACCCATAACCTGCTCACTGATGCTCAGTTTGAGTTCCAAGACCACTGCTCCCGATCTCATTACAGCCTTGGTCCAAACATGGACAAAAGAGCTGATTTCCAGGGGTGAGTGATTGCCCTTGACATCAAGGCAGCATTTGACCAAGTGTGGCATCAAGGAGCACTAGTAAAATTGAAGTTGTACTGGTCTCGCTAGACGTGCTCCTATCTAGTTATCCAGCAAGTTAAACACTTATTCAAATAATTCCTCGAGAAGCCGGTTTGCTGTTTGGAAGCTTTACTTGAACAAATTTGTGAAACTGTAAACAAAGACAAAGTATGTCATAGACATAGAACTGAGTACTGTACATTAGATGTTACATAAGATATAAACATATTTATAACAATAGAATAGACTAATTGTATAACTAACTAACATTTGAGCTAGACTTCTGTAAATACCAACCATTACTTATAAACATAGTATTGTCAAATACTACACTGACAAAGTTGCTATCATGTTAACAAACAAGGATACTCACAGATATTGCGTCTGGCCTAGCATATGAGATGAGATTGCATAAGATTGAGATTCTCACATGGAATTCTCCATTACTCAGTAAGTAGCTTCCTTCTGGCAAACTACTTCCAGGGTCAAACAGGAAGAAAGGTCAAATGACCTCTGCTGTACACTAACACTGCTATACAATAGCTACCACCAGAGGGTGCTATCTGCATGTAATAAGTCCAGAACACTCCCCGTCTGGGGTCGTTAACGACTCCACACAATCCTAACTTTACTTGTCACTGGAGTCCTCTGGCGACAAAAGAAGAACCACCTCAGAGACAGTCCGTCGATGTCGACGATAGGATGAAGCTTCTGTAGACTGCTGTGAGGGAGTAGGTTGCGTTCTGCTGCTATGCACTTCAACTCTTCTGAGCAACACTCGTGTTGGACACTCTTCATCACAAGGATTTTGGCTCTCTTGAGCTCCGCTTCAGAGGGACTCTTACGACAGATGTGCCACCCATGGCAGCTACTCTCTTGTGTAGACTGGGAGAAGGTACGAGCTATGTGGGTTAGGCGTGCTACCGTCGTTATGAGAGTGTTCCATTTGGAGAAATGCTCGAAGCGTTTGGTGCTCATCAGGTCCTTAGAGATTTGAGTAACGTTTGCTGTGACTTGTGGGCATATCTCGGAGTCAGAAATAGGGTTGAGGAGGTCGAATGACTCATTGAGTTTGGAGGAGTGCGGGGACGGATCCTGAAGAAAAGCAGGTCCTGACAGCCAAGTCGTGCTGCTGAGAAGGGACGCTGTTACAGATCTAGACCCATGGTCAGCTGGGTTCAGGTCTGTGGGGACGTACCTCCACTGGTCAGGGGATGTGGACTGTCAAATACGTTGGACCCTGTTGTTCACGTATATGTAGAACCATCTACTTTGGTTATGGATGTATCCTAGCACCACTTTGCTGTCTGTATAATATGTGATGCTGTCGAACTTCAGATCAATTGCCTCTACTATGAACTCTGCAATCTCAACTGCTAATACTGCTGCGCACAGTTCCAATCTGGGTATGGTGAGGTCTGGCTGGGTTGCCAACTTGGCCTCACCAAAGATGAAGCCGATTTTGCTTTGTCCATCTTGAGTGGTGACCTTCAGATAAGCCACACCTGCAGTGGCCTTAGCGGATGCGCCTGCAAAGACACAAAGCTCTTTGAATTGGGCATTTGAGGGAGAGAAGGACGTATAGGAGCGAGGTATTTGGATCTCCTGTAAGTCTTGGAGTGAGTCTCTCCATCTGTCCCACTCTGCTTCCATCTCTTCAGGGAGGGGTGAATCCCACTCTTCAGCGCGTGTGGAGAGTTCCCTGAGGAGCAGCCTGCCTTGTATAGTGACAGGGGCTAAGAAGCCGAGAGGGTCGTATAGGCTGTTGACTGTAGAGAGCACTCCTCTACGTGTGAAGGGTTTCTTGTCATCTAAGACTTGGAACGTGAACGTGTCTGTTGCTATGTTCCAAGACACTCCTAGGCTATGCTGTAGGGGGAGGTCATCAGTGAAGAGGTCTAGATCCTTGATGTCCTCAGCACGATCTTCAGGGGGGAATGCCTCTATCACTGCTGGTCTGTTAGAGGCTATCTTGTGTAGCCTGAGGTTGGATAGTGCAAGTAGTTCCTGAGCTCGTCCGAGGGTACTGATGGCCTCTGCTTCGGTTGAGAATGACATCAGTGCGTCGTCGACATAGAACTCTTGTTCGATGAACCCTCTCACATCACTGCCAAAGTCGCCGTCTTCTTCCTTGGCAGCCCTCCTTAGTCTGTATATGGCGACAGCAGGGGACGGGCTATTCCCGAAGACATGGACACGCATTCTGTAGTCCACAATGTCTCTATTGGGGTCATTGTCCTGATACCACAGGAAGCGGAGGAAGTCTCTGTGGTCTTCTCTCACCACAAAGCAGTGAAACATGTGCTGGATGTCGGCAGTGATGGCGACGGGCTCTTTCCTGAATCTCATGAGTACCCCCAAGAGGCTGTTGTTGAGATCGGGCCCTGTGAGGAGTATGTCGTTGAGAGAGACTCCCTGATACGGTGCACTGGAGTCAAACACCACGTGAATCTGTTCCGGCTTTTTGGGGTGATAAACTCCGAAGGAAGGGAGGTACCAACACTCTTTGCCTTCCTGGAGTGGAGGAGCTATCTCTGCATGATCGTTGACGAGCATTTTCTTGACATTCTAGGAAGTGTGCTTTCATCTTTGGCTTTTCTAGTGTGCGACGGAGTGAGTTAAGACGACTATAGGCATACTCCCTGTTGTTCGGCAGCTGTCGTCTGGGGTTCTGGAAGGGTAAGGGTGCAACCCAGCTGTTAGAGCTGTCACGAGAGACCTCATTGTCCATAATCTGGAGGAACCTCATGTCGATCGATGGAGCAAGTTTGTGATCATTGGCGGTGCGACAGAAGACAGACTGACCCGGGTTCTCTCCAGTGAGCATCATCTGTGTGCTGTCTGTGGAGATCGGCACTGGGGGTTTCTGAGGCTGTATGACTGAACTTCTCTGTCACTCGGATCTGACTACTGCATGGGGTAAGGTAGCCTGGACGACCATTCTCCAAGATGGAAGTCTTGAGTGTGCTCACCTGAGATGGCTTGTGAGCGCCCTTGAGGCACACGTCTCCAACAACGACCCAGCCGAGGTCTAGCCTTTGGGCGAAAGCGGCATCATGTGGACCGTTGATCTGTTTCCTTATCTTATGTACCCTCAGGATGTCTCTTCCCAACAACAGAAGTATGCCTGCATCTGGATCAAGAGGTGGGATCTCGTCTGCAATGCGTCTCAGATGACGGTGGTGATGAGCTGCATTCGGAGTGGGAAGCTTAGAACGGTTGTCGGGGACTTGATTACATTCGATCAGTGTAGGAAGGGGGAGACTAATCTTCCCGTCGGCTGACTCAACAACATAACCGCAGGCCCTCCTGCCAGCTGTCTCTGAAAGTCCAGCACATGTCTTCAACGTGTAAGGCGACGGACTTCCTTTGACCTTGAAGATGTCGAAGAACTTGGATCTTGCTAGAGAACGATTGCTTTGTTCGTCTAGTATAGCATACATCTTTTCAGATTCCTGGCGACGTCCTACAGGGCACACACTAACGAGGCATATCTTGGAGCATGCTCTTGCGCTCACTCCTTCTCCACACACCTCGGTGCACTTGGATGTAATCTCCGGACCGGCAGCTCCCTCTCTCTCCCCGCCGTGCTCTGAGGCGGGAGGAGACGACTCTGACTTCCAAGGAGCTGGGCCTGGGTGGAGTGCTGAAATGTGCCGATCACTTTCACATTCTGTGCATTTTGCATCTACCTTGCAGTTCTTGGCGAGATGGTTGTGGAAGAGCAGCACTTGAAACATAGAGTTCTCTTTGAGATACTGTTTGCGATCTTCCAGGGACATCTCTCTGAAGCCTCTGCACTTTAATGGATGGGGCTTGTTGTGGATGGGGCATTGTTTGCTCATATCCTCAGATTTCTTCTGATCCCTTGTGTTCTCAGTTGAAGACACTTGCATTTTGTAGACAGATATTGGTGTCTTTCCATGTCTGTCAAACTTGTCTCTTCTGGCAAGTGCTGTGTGGGAGGAGGAGGTTGAAGCTGGGGTCGTTCCTGGCTTTGGCTTCTTTACGGATGAATTCGGCAAACGCAGAGAATGGTGGGAAGGTAACGTGCTTTAGCTTGAACTTTGACCCAAACGATATCCACTTCTCCTGCAGGTTAAATGGAAGCTTCTCAATGATGGGACTTACCCCTCTGGAAGTGTCTAAGTACGATAGGCCGGGTAGGTAGCCGTCCTGCTTTGCGGCTTTGAGTTCCGACAGCAGATCTCCAAGGTCGCGGAGCTTCTGGGGTTCCTTATTTGTCAACTTCGGAAAGTTCTCCAACCTGTCAAAGAGAGTCCTTTCGATGGCTTTGGGCGAGCCGTAGCTTTCTTCCAGCCGCGCCCAAGCCATCTTCAACCCCGCTGGCAGATGTCCCACATTGACCGCTTTTATCCTGCGTGCCTGTCCGGCGGACTCTGGGCCGAGACATTTGATAAGGAGGCCGAGCTCTTCTCCTGCCGACAGGTCTAAGCCCGATTATGGCATCGTGGAAGGAGGACTTCCAAGCCCGATAATTCTCTGGCCTGTCATCAAACTTGGTTAACCCCGTAGTCACCAGCTGGCTGCGTGCAAGGTATTTGGCAAGGTCGTAGGTGCTGGGACCTGTGCCAGGGTTGCCTTGAGTAGGGGCTCTGATGGGGGTCTCAAGGAAACGAAAGGGGGTTTGCTGCTGACTTTCTCTCTTCAGCGTTCTATTCCTCTGCACCGTGTCCTCTGTTTTGCAGGGGAGGGCCCCGCGACTTGAGGCACGCTGTCTATGTTGACCTTGGTTGGCGGCTTGGGGCATGTCATATGAAGCGATTGCGTCTGTAGAGATGTGCGGGTCTTCATCCCTGTCTCTCGTAAACTGTATGTTGGCACGGTCGCTCACGTAATCTCTGGTGCGCTGTCGTCGACTCTGCCGTGGAACGGAAATTAAAGGTTTGCTAGCTGTCTCGGGATCAGCTTCCACTAAAAGTGCCTCGAATACTTGTGCCTCAGCTAATGCAGCACCTATCTCTTTTCTTTGCTGCAGAGTGTCTAATGTGGCTTGGAGACGGGCCTGTTCAGCTTTTATTTCTATTTCTCTGTCGACATGCGCAGCTCTGGCTTGCGCTGCTTCTAGCTTAGCCCGTGCTTTGGCGATGGCCATGCTTACCCTAGAACCAGCTGATGACTGTGAACCAGCTTGCGATCTAGAACCAGCCGATGACCGTGAACCAGCTTGCGATATGTAGTAACCAGAGCTCATAGACCGATTATCACATTCTGCAGTTTCGTCTAACTGTTTAAGGTCTTCTACTCGCTGAGTAACGTTTTCGGTATTATCTTCTGACATGTTGACGTGAGGTAAGTGTGGTGTACAAGGTGATGACTTAAGCTGGCTCTGTCGTGATGGCCTACTCTGAGTTCTTGCTGCTCCGCTCTTCACAGCTCGCTGTATTGCTATCTTTTCACTGTACTGGTCTCGCTAGACGTGCTCCTATCTAGTTATCCAGCAAGTTAAACACTTATTCAAATAATTCCTCGAGAAGCCGGTTTGCTGTTTTGAAGCTTTACTTGAACAAATTTGTGAAAAGATATTGCGTCTGGCCTAGCATATGAGATGAGATGGCATAAGATTGCGATTCTCACATGGAATTCTCCATTACTCAGTAAGTAGCTTCTTTCTGGCAAACTACTTCCGGGGTCAAACAGGAAGAAAGGTCAAATGACCTCTGCTGTATACTAACACTGCTATACAATAGCTATCACCAGAGGGTGCTATCTGCATGTAATAAGTCCAGAACAGAAGACAATGAGAATCCAGGGAAAAACTCTCTCCACTGGCTGGAGTCATACCTAGCACAAAGGAAGATGATTGTCGTTGTTGGAGGCCAATCATCTTAGACCCAGGACATCACTGTAGGAGTTCCTCAGGGCAGTGTCCTAGGCCCAACCATCTTCAGCTACTTCATCAATGACCATCCTTCCATCATAAGATCAGAAGTGGGGATGGCGCTGATGATTGCACAGTGTTCAGTTCCATTCACAACTCCTCAGATAAGAAAGCAATCCATGCAGCAAGACCTGGACGACATTCAAGCTTGGGCTGATAAGTGGCAAGTAACATTCATGCCAGGCAATGACTACCTCCAATAAGGGAGCGTTTAACCACCGCCCCATAACAGTCCACAGCATTATCATTGCCGAATCCCCCAACATCAACATCCTGGGGGGTCACCATTGACCAGAAACTTAACTGGACCAGCCACATAAATACTGTGGCTACAAGAGCAGTTCAGAGGCCGGGTATTCTGCGGTGAGTGTCTCACCTCCTGACGCCCCAAAGCTTTTCCACCATCTACAAGGCACAAATCTGGAGTGTAATGGAATACTCTCCACTTGCCTGGATGAGTGCAACTCCGACAACACTGAAGGAACTCGTCACCATCCAGGACAAAGCAGACCGCTTGATTGGCACCCCATCTACCAACTTAAACATTCACTCCCTCCACCACCGGCATATCATGGCTGCAGTCTGTACCATCTACAAGATGCACTGCAGCAACTCGCCAAGGTTTCTTCGATCGCACCGCCCAAGCCCACGACCTCTTCCACCAAGAAGGACAAGGGCAGCAGACACATGGGAACACCGTCACTTCCAAGTTCCCCTCCAAGTTGCACATCATCCTGACTTTGAAATATATCGCCGTTCCTTCATAGTCACTGGGTCTAAATCCTGGAGCTCCCTACCTAACAGCACTGTGGGAGTACCTTTACCACACAGACTGCAGCGGTTGAAGAAGGCGGCTCACCACCACCTTCTCGAGGGCAATTAGGGATGGGCATTGCCAGCGATGCCCACATCCCAGGAACGAATTAAAAAAATAGATTGTGAATGGGCCAAACTGTGGCAAATGGATTTCAATATAGGCAAGTGTGAGGTCATACACTTTAGACCTAAAAGGAATAGAATACTTCTAAATAGTGGAAGTGCAGTGGAGATTTAGGGGTCAAAATCAAATGTGAAAATACTTAACAGGAAGATGACTAATTTCAGTGATTTGATGGAGCTCTGGCCCAGGTGAATAGTATTCAATCACACTCCTGCCATGTGCCTTGTAGATGGTGGAAAGGCTTTGGGGAGTCAGGAGTTGAGACACTCGCCGCAGAATAGCCAGGCTCTGACCTGCTCTTGTTGCCAGAGTGTTTATGTGGCTGGTCCAGTTAAGTTTCTGGTCTATGGTGACCCCCAGGATGTTGATGGTGGGGGATTTGGTGATGGTAATGCTGTGGAATGTCAAGGGGCGGTGGTTGGACTCTTGCTTGTTGGCGATAGTCATTGCCTGGCACTTGTGTGGCACGAATGTTACTTGCCACTTACCAGCCCAAGCCTGAATGTTGTCCAGGTCTTGCTGCAAGCGGGCACAGATTGCTTCACTATCTGAGGAGTTTAATTAAATGCAGAGAAGTGTGAAGTGATGCATTTTGGAAGGAAGAATGAGGTGAGGCAATATAAACGAAATAGTACAATTTTAAAGGGGGTGCAGAAACAGAGACTTGGGGATTTATATACACACATATTTGAAGGTGGCAGGACAAGTTGAGATGGCTGTTAAAGCCAAGGATCCCATATGCCTTTTTATAAACACAGGCATAGAGTACAAAAGCAAGGAAGTTATGCTAAACCTCTATAAATCACTGGTTAGGTCCCCAATGGAGTATTGTGTCCAACTCTGGGCAACACACTTTAGGAAGGATGTCAGGGCTTTAGAGAGGGTGCAGAGGAGATTTACTAGAATGATACCAGGGGTGTGGGGCTTCAGTTATGTGGAGAGACTAGAGAAGCTAGGGTTGATCTCCTTGGAGCAGAGAAGGTTAAGGGGAGATTTAATAGAGGTGTTCAAAACCATGAAGGGTTTTGATAGAGTAAGTAAGGAGAACATTATTTTCAGTGGCAGAAGGGTTGGTAACCAGAGGATGCAGATTTAAGGTAATTGGCAAAAGAACCAGAGGGGAGATCAGGAGAATTTTTTTTAATGCAGTGAGTTATGATTATCTGGAATGCTCTGCCTCAAAGGGTGGTGGAAGCAGATTCAATAATAACTTTCATGAGGGAATTGGATAAATACTCGAAGGGGAAATGTTAAGTCTGTGTGTTCTAGTTGTATTTAAGATTAATTACTGACAGACTACAAGAATAACGTTTCAACAGGTCTTTACTAGTTGGAGGTCAGGGCTATACTAACAGCAATATCACTACACAGTACTTATATACCGGTGGTCACCACCGGTATTACGTATACAGCAGCCAGAGAAAGTAATACATCTCTTAAGGTGGAACAGGCTTAAGTTCTCTTATGGTGGAACAGGTTACATACACCACAATCCTCCCTTTTTAGCTTAACAGTCATATCCCCATTTAACATAACATAATAACATATATACATATATAACTTCAGGTATAAACAGTTCAAAGGTTCAGTCTCTCAGGAGGCCTTCTGATTCGGGTTGGATAACGCCTTTCAGTGGTCTCTGATTCTTGTTGCTGAGGTGACTCCTCTAGTTGGTTTCCTATGTATTGGACGTCATCATCAGGTACATTCCCTGCCGAGGTAGATGCTTCAGGTTCATTAACGTCTTCCACAGTTGTCTCTGTCGCAACCATGGGTTCGACCCTTGCTCTCGATTCTACCAGTTGATCCGCATGATGCCTTATCACATGTTACCAATATCTACTGTGTACATCAGAGGTCCTTGTCTGGCCCGAATTGTTCCGGACTGCCATTTTTCGTTTCCATAGTCCCTTGCCAACACTGGTTGTCCTACGTCGAAACTTCGAGTGGTCTTGTTATTAATATGCCGGAACTGTCTGTTTTCCACTTCCCTCCGCACATTTGGTTTTAACAAGTCCAACCTGGACCGCAACCTCCTGTTATAAACATCATGGCAGGACTTTGGTTAGTTACTGCATGAGCGGCGTTTCGATATGCCATTAGGAAATTGTCCACCTTGTGTTGTAGTGGAATCTGATCATCGTTCATGGCCTTTATTGCCTTTTTGAATGTTTGGACAAATCTCTTGGCCAACCCGTTTGCCGCCGGATGATATGGGGCAGAGGTATAATGTTTCACCCCATTCTTCTTTAAGAATTTTTGGAATTCTTCCGACACGAACTGTGGTCCGTTGTCCGAACATATCTGTTCTGGCAATCCGTTCCTTGCGAATATTGTTCTTAACACCGCAATTGTCTTTTCTGAAGTAGTGGTATTCATCTTGATCACTTCTGGCCATTTGGAATGTGCGTCCACCGCAATTAGGAACATGGAGTCCATGAATGGACCAGCAAAGTCAATATGTACGCGTTGCCATGGGGCTGAAGGCCATTCCCATGGGTGTAGCGGTGCGATCGGAGGTGCATTTTGCACTTTTTGGCACCCAGCGCAGCTTTTAGTCAACTCCTCTATCTGTTGGTCAATACCCGGCCACCATACATAAGCCCTAGCAAGACTTTTCATCTTAACTCCCCCCAGATGACCTTCATGCAGTTCCTTTAGAACTCTTTCCCTTAACTTGGGAGGAATAATCACTCTTGTCCCGTACATCAAAGTACCATGGCAGACGGACAGCTGGTCTCGCCTTGCCGAGAATGCCGGTAACAGAGGATCACCATGTGTTGGCCATCCCTTCACTGTCACCTCATAGACTCGGGACAGTGTCTGGTCGTTCCTGGTTTCTCTTTCAATACTTGCATTGGTGACTGGTAAACACTCGATGATGGTCGAATGAAATAACTCAACAGGGTCAACTTTCGTCGTCTCGTCTTCTTCAGGTAGTGGCAGGCGCGACAGCCCATCAGCATTGCCATGCTGCTTTGTACCTTTGAATTCTATTTGATATTGATGTGCCCCTAGGAAAAGGGACCATCTCTGGAGTCTCTGTGCTGTCATCACCGAAACACCCTTCTTAGGGTTAAAAATGGATACCAACGGCTGATGGTCTGTCAGAAGTGTGAATTTTTGGCCCTGCAGGTAATGATTAAACTTCTTCACTCCCCATACAAGGCTGAGAGCCTCCCTATCGATCTGCGCATAGTTGCGCTCAGTGGAGGTCAATGATCTGGATGCAAACGCGACTGGCCTTTCCGTGCCATTTGGCAACTTGTGTGAGAGTACTGCCCCAATACCATATGGAGGAGCATCACAAGCCAACCGAATAGGCAGTGTCGGGTTGAAGTGAGCCAACACTTCCTCTGAGGTGATCAATTCTTTGCTTTTGCGAAATGCCTTCTTACAGTTTTCGCTCCATTCCCATGGTACCCCCTTCTGTAAAAGAGCGTTCAGCGGGTGCAGCACTGTGGATAGATTCGGTAGAAACTTATGGTAATAGTTAATCAATCCTAGAAACGACCTCAACTGAGAGACATTATCCGGAGCGGGAGCCTTTACAACTGCCTCTATCTTGTCAGGAGACTTATGAAGCCCCTCCCGGTCAATGACATGACCACAGTACGAGATCCGCTTCTGAAAGAACTCACATTTCTGCCGATTAACTCGAAGTCCATACTCTTTCAGTCTGTTGAGCACCAGTTCCAAGTTTGCGAGGTGTTCTTCATCACCATCTCCTGTAATCAGAATATCGTCCAGGTAACATTGTGTGCCTGGAATTCCCTGTAATACCTGCTCCATGGCCCTCTGCCAAATTGCTGGAGCCGATGCCACTCCAAAAACCAGCCTATTATACCGGTACAAACCTCTATGCGTGTTGATCGTGAGGTACTGGCGTGACTCTTCTTCAACCTCCATCTGCAAGTACGCCTGCGCCAGGTCTATCTTGGTGAAGTGTTTCCCGCCAGACAACGAAGCAAAAATATCCTCAATCCGCGGAAGCGGATACTGCACCGTGTGAAGCACCAGATTAACGGTGATCTTGAAGTCTCCACAGATGCGAACCTTCCCTGGTTCTCCTGGCTTGTTGCTCGAAGGACGTTTCATAACGGGACCAATGGGCGTAGCCCACTCACTCCAATCTACCTTAGACAGTACACCTGAACATTCTAGCGCTTCCAGTTCCGCTTCTACAGCAGGTCGTATTGCATAGGGTACCGGTCTGGCTTTGAAAAATTTTGGGTGTGCATGTTCATCAATCTTGATGTTTGCCGTAATTCCTCTGTGTTCCCAGTCCCTGCTGGAACACCTCTTTAGCATCATCCAATATTCTGGACAATCGTTTAGGTTTGACATCTGTTTCCCCGGAATCTACCGTTAGTGCCTTTAAGGAGTGCCAGTCCATATTCATTTTCCTAATCCACTCCTGTCCCAGTAGTGGTGGACCTCCTTCAGGTAGCACATATAAGTCCATTACTTGGCTTTCTTTGTCCTTGTGGACCACTTTTACCTCTATCTTTCCGATGGGGTACACTCTTTGCCCCGTGTATGTTTTCAATATAATCTCCGTATCCCGTAGGGGAATATGTTGGAATAACCTTTTGTAATCTTTCTTATTCATGACCGTCAATGCCGATCCAGTGTCCAATTCCATCTTTACTTGGACTCCTGCTATCTGAAGAGTGACCCAAATTGTCTGGAGATCTGCATCCTTACCAACGTTGTGTACTCTTAAGCTACCCAGTTCATTACTGCTGGCGTCTGAATCTGACTTCTGTTCGTTCGAACTGTTCTCTGTCACCTTGTGTACCTTTATGTATTTTCCTTGCGGTGACTTTTTGTTGCTGGTCTTCTTTCCTGACTGGCATACTTTAGCTATGTGACCAAGCCTGCCACACGTTCTGCATTCTTGGTTTTTAAACCAACACTGGTTCTGATCGTGCGTTGTCTTTCCACAACGATAACATTTTACAGTACTCAAAACCAATTGATTTGTACTGAGTTCCGATGACTGTAGCTGCATTACTGCCGTGCCTCTCGCTGCGGCTTCGTGTGATGCCGCCATAGTGACCGCTTTCTCAAGCGTCAGCTCATTCTCCTCGAGCAGTCGCTTTTGTGTATCTTCTTTTAATAATCCACACACAAATTTATCTCTTAGCGCATCTGTTAGTCCCGTTCCAAACTGACAGTACTTTGCTAGCTTACGCAATTCCATTAAATATTCAGCATTGCTTTCATCTTTCAGCTGCTTTCTGCTGTAAAATTTAAATCGTTCCGCTAGCATCAGCGGCGTGGGGTTTAGATGATTTCTCAGGACAGTAACAATCTCCTCGAACGTCTTCTCCGCCGGTTCATCTGGTGATAAAAGGTGTTTCAATTGCCCGTATGTCTTCGCACCCATTAAGTTTAATAAAGTTAGTGCTTTCTCATCATCTGGGATTTTATTTGCTTTACAATAATTTTGTATGCGTTCTACATACGTGGCCCAATCTTCGATGTCACTATCAAAGGTATTAATGTTCCCATGTTTAGGCATCGTTGCTATTTTTTTTTGTGTCCTTTCCCTTTTTCCAAGATGGCGGCTTCCCGCTCTTGTCTTTGTCCTCTGCCTACAAAATGGCGGTTTCCCGCGCTTGGCGGTCTTTTCCCGCGCTCGCCTTCTTCACCCGCTGGCTGCAATGGCGTTTGGCGTGCCGCTGCTGCTCCCCTTTCCCAGCGGTTAGTAACTCCCCCGACGCTGTCTCCGCTTCACCGCGGCTCCCTCGGGCATTCGCGCTTCCCCGATGTCGTGCCTCGCAGCCCTTCTTGCAGCCCGGTTATTAGCACCGGCTGCGTTCGCCTTCACTGCGGCTCTCGCGCCTTCAGTCGCCCCAGACGCTGCGCCTTTTTGGCCCGAATGCGGCCCGGCCCTTATCACCAGCCGCGATCGATGTCCCCGCGCTGCGCCTTTTGGCCCGAATGCGGCCCGGCCCTTATCTCCGGTCGCGATCGATCTCACCGCCCTTACTCCTCCGTCTTCCCTCCCCGTCTGTACAGCCAACGCGGCTGACTTTCTGCTCGCGTCGCTGACCGGCTTACCCACCACCGAGGTAGAAGGAAGATAGCTGACTGCCGCTGATGGAGGCTTCGAGTTCAGGATATCTTCTGCACTCCGGGTTCTCGATGCCTGCCACGCGACGTGTCTTCCAGCAGGGTGATGAGGGTGGATGCCTCTCTTCGACGCCCGTTCTGTGGACAAAGCCGCCGTGGATATAAACTGCCGCAGGGTAAGAATCGGACTCGTCGCCACTGTTAAGTCTGTGTGTTCCAGTTGTATTTAAGATTAATTACTGACACAGACTACAAGAATAACGTTTCAACAGGTCTTTACTAGTTGGAGGTCAGGGCTATACTAACAGCAATATCACTACACAGTACTTATATACCGGTGGTCACCACCGGTATTATGTATACAGCAGCCAGAGAAAGTAGTACATCTCTTAAGGTGGAACAGGTTACATACACCACAGGAAAGGGCAGGAGAGTGGGACTAATTTGATAGCTCTTTCAAAGAAATTGGAAAGCTCTTTCACAGGCACGATGGGTTGAATGGCTGCCTATGCAGTGGAGGCCATATTTGGTATGGTGTGATTTTGGTTATGTTACTGGACTAGTAATCCAGAGGCCTGGACCAATGATCCAGAGACGTGAGTTCAAATTCCACCACGGCAGCTGGGGAATTTAAATTCAGTTAATTAAATAAATCTGGAATTTAAAAAAAATGCTCGCATCAGTAATGGTAACCATGAAACTATCGGATTGTCGTAAAAACCCATCTGGTTCACTAATGACCTTTAGGGAAGGAAATCTGCCGTCCTTACCTGGTCTGGCCTGTATGTGACAACAGACCCACAGCAATGTGGTTGGTAACTGCCCTCTGGTTGAAGGCGGTGGTTCTACCACCACCTTTTTGAGGGCAATTAGGGATAGACAATAAATGCTGGCCTTGTCAGCGACGCCCACATCCCAGGAATGAATTTGAAAAAATTCTATGCTGTGGGAGGAAACGAGGACGGGGGAAATATATATCCTGACTCTGTAAATGTGGTATTGGCTGGCTTTTCAACAGAGTATTTAGATGGATGATGGTATTAATAAGTTGCTTGTCTCCCATTTATATGAAGATGATAAAATGGGTACAAGAAAATGTTATAGAAACATAGAAACATAGAAGATAGGAGTAGGCCATTCGGCCCTTCGAGCCTGCTCCGCCATTCAATGAGATCATGGCTGATCATCCAAATTCAGTACCCGGTCCCTGCCTTCTCCCCATATCCCTTGATCCCTTTAGCCTTAATAAATATATCCAACTCTTTCTTGAATATATTTAATGAACTGGCCTCCAGCGCCCTCTGTGGCAGAGAATTCCACAGGTTCACCACTCTCTGGGTGAAGAAATTCCTCCTCATTTCAGTCCTAAATGGCTTACCCCTTATCCTTAGACTATGACCCCTGGTTCTGGACTCCCCAGCCATCAGAAACATCCTTCCTGCATCTAGTCTGTCCAGGCCTGACAGAATTTTATAGGTTTCGATGAGATCCCCTCTCAATCTTCTAAACTCCAGTGAGCATAAGCCCAATCGACACAATCTCTCCTCATACGTCATTCCTGCCATCCCAGGTATCAGCCTGGTGAATCTTCGCTGCACTCCTTCCATGCCAAGAACGTCCTTCCTCGGGTAAGGCGACCAAAACTGCACACAATACTCAAGGTGCGGTCTCATCAAGGCCCTGTACAACTGCAGCAAGACATCCTTGTTCTTGTACTCGAACCCTCTTGCTACGAAGGCCAACATACCATTTGCCTTCTTAACCGCCTGCTGCACCTGCATGCTTACCTTCAGCGACTGGTGCACAAGAACACCCAGGTCTCTTTGCACTTCCCCTTCTCCCAATCTATTACCATTCAAATAATAATCTGCCTTCCTGTTTTTGCCACCAAAGTGGATAACCTCACATTTATCCACATTATTGGGCAGAAACATGGCAAATGCACTATCACCCAACCTGTCCAAATCGTGCTGGAGTTTCACGACATCCTCCTCACAGCATACCCTCCCGCCCAGCTTTGTGTCGTCTGCAAATTTGGAGATATTACATCCAATTCCCTCGTCCAGATCATTAATATATATTGTGAACAGCTGGGGTCCTAGGACCGATCCTTACGGTACCCCACTAGTCACTGCCTGCCACTCGGAAAACGACCCGTTTATTCCAACTCTTTGCTTTCTGTCCGCCAACCAGTTCTCTATCCAAGTCAATACCTTGCCCCCAATCCCATGTGCCTTAATTTTGCACGCTAATCTCTTATGCGGGACCTTATTGAAAGCCTTCTGAAAGTCCAAATACACCACATCCACTGGTTCTCCCTTATCTATTTTACCAGTTACATCCTCAAAAAATTCCAGTAGATTAGTCAAGCATGATTTACCTTTTGTAAATCCATGTTGACTTTGTCCGATCCAGTCACTGCTTTCCAAGTGCTCTGCTATTACATCTTTTATAATGGACTCTAGCATTTTCCCCACTACCGATTGTCAAGCTTACCGGTCTATAATTCCCCGCCTTTTCTCTACTACCTTTTTTGAATAGTGGGGTAACATTAGCTACCCGCCAATCCATGGGTACCGTTCCAGAGTCTATCGAGTTCTGGAAGATGACCAGCAATGCATCTACTATTTCTAGGGCCACTTCCTTAAGTACCCTGGGATGTAGATTATCAGGCCCTGGGGATTTATCGGCCTTCAGTCCCATCAATTTTCCTAACACCATTTCCCTACAAATACTGATTTCTTTCAGTTCCACCCTTTCATCAGACCCTATGCTCCCCGGCATCTCTGGGAGGTTATTTGTGTCCTCCTTTGTGAAGACAGAACCAAAATATGTATTTAGTTGGTCAGCCATTTCTTTGTTCCCCATTATAAATTCCCCCGATTCTGTGTTCAGTGTTCAGGATTAACTCAAACATCTCCCTCCAAATTTGGTCTAGATATGTATCCCTGTACTTCTAGTTTTTGAATGCAAAGTTCTTTTATTCATTCCAGCATTCAGCTCCCCTGGGATGGGTAGGGACAAGAAATAAATCGGTTCACCACATCGGATTTCTTTCCAGTGCCTCTGCTGGAAAGTGCTCATGTGCCACCATCAGGCAAGCAGAGAATCAGGCTCCACTTTATAGGATAGATTCTAGCCTGTTTTATTTTAAGCAGTTATGGTATTCTGTGCTAGTTTTAAAATCTGTTCCTTTGTTACGTTGCCAAACAACATTTGATTTCTAAATGGGGAGATGATTTATATTTGGTTTAGAGACTGTAATGTAAGTTTTAGGTTACACATGCTTTCTACCAAATTTTCATTGAAACATTGTGTAGTGCTCTCCATGAAGATTTATATTATAAACCTGTTGCCAAGTCAAGTAATATTTGTTGTTTTGAAAAGGTGGCTCCGATATTTGAATCCTTCCTTCCATAAAGGACTATTGTTGAGTATGCTGCTGCCTTTTGTTATGCAGTCTTTTTATTCTAAATGATTTGGCAGTATCCTAAATGAGAGTTGCTGCACACTGCCAGTATTGTCCGTTTTATCAATCACTCTACCCCAAGTATAACTTTTAAAATATTTTCTCCCCCTTTTTCCTCAACTTTCCTGAAGTCGCTGTACTGTACTGCAGTATGTTTCTACAGGCACCTGCAGTCCTCCAATATCTTGCCCAAGCAGCCACTCTGCAGGCTATTTGACCGCAGGGGTTAGGCGACTGTAGTGGAGTCTGATGATGGCACGTGGGCACGCACCAGCAGAGGCACTGGAGAGTAATCCGATGTGGGGACCCTGATTTTATTTCTTGTCCCTACCCATTCCAGGGGAGCTGAATGCAATTGCATTGCTTAGACAGCTGATGCTGCCAAGAGCTAACTCGGCCTTGATAAGGGATTGAACTGGAAACCTCCTGATTCCGATGGCTCAGTACCACACATTGTAGTATTTTCACCCACTGAGCCAATACCACACACAAGTGTGTGAGGAACATTAACCACGGAGCCACTGGGGGAATCCCGCTTCAATTGTAAATGAAACTCCAAATAAATTCCACAGGAATTCAGCATGCCTGTCAAATAAATCTGCCATGTTTAGTCCTACCACCTTTAAGGTACTGAGCCCTATGAAGAGGGTTGGAAACCATTCATGAACATTCCCAATTTTAGTAGGGAATTTTTACTCAACAAAGTAGATAGGATAGAGTCCAGTTTGTGTTTTTCCCCTCAAAAAAATCTATTGTGCTTGTGCCCTCAGAAAATTCAAAACAATATCCTAACATGTTTCCAATTAGAACAGGTTTTACTCGTAGAATGATTCAAGATCTGAAAACTGATCGGTACTAAATTACTTGACCTGAAGCAGGGCTGGAAAAATTCACACTGGTGTAGAGATAGGTACTCTTCTGGACTTGGGGGTAAGTCGCAACTTTGAGGCACAGTAGCAGTATTTAACCGATATACTGTGCCTAATATAGAAACATAGAAAGATAGAAGATAGAAGCAGGAGTAGGCCATTCGGCCCTTCGAGCCTGCTCCGCCATTCAATGAGATCATGGCTGATCATCCAAATTCAGTACCCTGTCCCTGCCTTCTCCCCATATCCCTTGATCCCTTTAGCCTCAAGAAACATATCCAACTCTTTCTTGAATATATTTAATGAACTGGCCTCCACTGCCCTCTGTGGCAGAGAATTCCACAGGCTCACCACTCTCTGGGTGAAGAAATTCCTCCTCATTTCTGTCCTAAATGGCTTACCCCTTATCCTTTGACTATGACCCCTGGTTCTGGACTCCCCAGCCATCAGAAACATCCTTTCTGCATCTAGTCTGTCCAGACCTGACACAATTTTATAGGTTTCGATGAGATCCCCTCTCAATCTTCTAAACTCCAGTGAGTATAAGCCCAATCGACATAATCTCTCCTCGTACGTCATTCCTGCCATCCCAGGTATCAGCCTGGTGAATCTTCGCTGCACTCCCTCCATGGCAAGAACGTCCTTCCTCGGGTAAGGCGACCAAAACTGCACACAATACTCGAGGTGTGGTCTCACCAAGGCCCTGTACAACTGCAGCAAGACATCCTTGTTCTTGTACTCGACCCCTCTTGCTACGAAGGCCAACATACCATTTGCCTTCTTAACCGCCTGCTGCACCTGCATGCTTACCTTCAGCGACTGGTGCACAAGAACACCCAGGTCTCTTTGCACTTCCCCTTCTCCCAATCTATTGCCATTCAAATAATAATCTGCCTTCCTGTTTTTGCCACCAAAGTGGATAACCTCACATTTATCCACATTATAGTGCATTTGCCATGTTTCTGCCCAATCACCCAACCTGTCCAAATCGTACTGGAGTTTCACGACATCCTCCTCACAGCTTACCCTCCCACCCAGCTTTGTGTCATCTGCAAATTTGGAGATATTACATCCAATTCCCTCGTCCAGATCATTAATATATATTGTGAATGAACAGCTGGGGTCCTAGGACCGATCCTTGCGGTACCCCACTAGTCACTGCCTGCCACTCGGAAAACGACCCGTTTATTCCAACTCTTTGCTTTCTGTCCGCCAACCAGTTCTCTATCCAAGTCAATACCTTGCCCCCAATCCCTTGTGCCTTAATTTTACACGCTAATCTCTTATGCGGGACCTTATCGAAAGCCTTCTGAAAGTCCAAATACACCACATCCACTGGTTCTCCCTTATCTATTTTACCAGTTACAGCCTCAAAAAAAAATCCCAGTAGATTAGTCAAGCATGATTTACCTTTTGTAAATCCATGTTGACTTTGTCCGATCCAGTCACTGCTTTCCAAGTGCTCTGCTATTACATCTTTTATAATGGACTCTAGCATTTTCCCCACTACCGATGTCAGGCTTACCGGTCTATAATTCCCCGCTTTTTCTCTACCACCTTTTTTGAATAGTGGGGTAACATTAGCTACCCTCCAATCCATGGGTACTGTTCCAGAGTCTATCGAGTTCTGGAAGATGACCAGCAATGCATCTACTATCTCTAGGGCCACTTCTTTAAGTACCCTGGGATGTAGACCATCAGGCCTTGGGGATTTATCGGCCTATTTGAAAGGGGGATGGCCACACGGGTCCCCTGCACTACCTGCCTGTCTCTGCTGCTCTGCCTGATGGTCACCCATTTCCCTTCTGCCTGTGCAGCCCTACCCTGAGGTGTGACCAACTCACTATACGTGTTATCCACGACCCTCTCAGCATCGTGAATGCTCCACAACCCATCCATCTGCAGCTCCAGCACCTCAATACGGCCCGTTAGTAGCTGCAGCTGGATGCATTTCTGGCACACGTGGTCGTCAGGGACACTGGCAGCATCCCTGAATTCCCACATAGAGGAAGAGGATCATAACACGGGGCTGGGCTCTCCTGGCATGACTTACCCCTTTAATTAATTAATTAATTTAAATTAATTCAATACCACCAGTTAAAGATATACTCTAGGGTGCTTATTTACCAACTGTCCCCACTACACCACAGAGACCCTAGAAAATATAAACTGCAGAATTTAATATGGTTGTGCTTGCTGCTAACACTGGGTGTGAAAAATGAAAAAGCATCGATATCCTCGCCTTGAGCACAAGGGGAAAAATGTAAATTTATACAAATAGTCAATCTCCCATGGGGAGCCAGGACCAAGTGTAGTCTTCAGGTGAAGCAAGGTTAGGAGGCTGGAGGATATTTGACTGAGGGTGTGCAGATGTAACTCCATTTTAAAGTCATACATTCTGCCCTTATTTTTACATTTTTATTATTAATTCCTTTGTATTTTTAAACTTATTTATGTAAAGCTGTCACCTGGCAGTTACCACCTTCCACCAGTGGTGGTGCAACAGTGCCCCCACTGAAAGGATGGTGTAATTGCAGTGTAACAAGTTTACATAGGTAGTTTTCACTATAAATACAGACATAGGAATTTATCATGGAAAAAGCTGGACAGGAAGTGTGTAGACATTTTTTACATAATACTAGTCAATCTCCTGTGGTGGTGCACACGGATCAAAATCAAGGTTAGTCTTCAGGTGAAGTGGGGTTTGAGGGCGGGAGATAATTGGGCCAAGACACTGGTGTAATCTAGTGATCATTTTATAGCTGTGTATTCTGTCCTTTTTATATTTCCATTTATAAAATCCTATATCTTACTTATGATGGAAATTGCCTATGTAAACTTGTCATGCTGTAATTACATCCTCTTGTGGTGTTGCAGTGGGAGAAGGAAGAGAACTTGAGGAGGAGATGGGATGAGAGCGAATGGGGAAGAAGGTCATGGGGAGTGAGGGGCGCAATGCCCCAGTTGTGTGTGCCAGAGGAGAAGACATTAGAGAAGGATGGGGTGGTCAGTGAGGAGGATAAGGAAAGATAAGGAGTCACATCGGATGTCATTTGTGACTTTCACTAGTGCAGTTTTGTACTGTGGATGCTGTGAAAGTTAGATTGAAGGGACTGTAATAATGAGTGCTTTGAACTACACTCTCACTGTTCAATGTATTTTAGAATGGGTGGATGGGAAGGTTTGATATAGGGTGGTAGGTGGCGAGAGAGAGAAGGGGTTTAAAGTGGGTTTTTTGAAGGGGGGTGCAGGTGATGGTTTTGAGGAGGTGGCAGCATGGGGATATAAGTTAGGAAAGTCTTTCCGTAACCTCCAGGCATCCCTAAATACGTCACAGCCAATGAATTACTTTTCAATGGTAGTGACGCTTATAGGGGAAACACAGCAGCTAATTTGTGCACAGCAAGTTCCTACAGTAATGAGATAAATGAGCAGATAATTTGTTTTAGTGATGTTGATTGAGGGATAAATGTCGGCCAGGATACTGGGAGAGGGCAGACAGGGCCTCAGTTCAATGATTCATCTGAAAAATGGCAACTCTGACAGTGCCGCATTCCCTCAGTACTGCACTGGAGTGTCAGCCTAGGTTATGTGTTCAAATCTCTGGAGTGGGACTTGGACCCATGACCTTCTGATATAAAAATAAAATATGTTTTAGTCACATCTATTCTACATTTTTAAAAATTCACTTAAGGGATGTGGGAGTCACTGGCAAGGCCAGCATTTATTGCCCGTCCCTAGTTGCCCTTGAGAAGGTGGTGGTGAGCCGCCTTCTTGAACCGCTGCAGTCTGTGTGGTGAAGGTACTCCCACAGTGCTGTTAGGTAGGGAGTTTCAGGATTTTGACCTTGTGACGATGAAGGATCGGCGATATACTTCTAAGTCAGGATGGTGTGTGACTTGGAGGGGAACTTGGAGGTGGTGGTGTTCCCATACGCCTGCTGCCCTTGTCCTTCTAGGTGGTAGAGGTCGCAGGTTTGGGAGGTGCTGCTGAAGAAGCCTTGGCGAGTTGCTGCAGTGCATCTTGTCGATGGTACACACTGCAGCCATGGCACGACGGTGGTGGAGGGAGTGAATGTTTAAGGTGGTGGATGGGGTGCCAATCAAATGGGCTGCTTTGTTCTGGATGGCGTCGAGCTTCTTGAGTGTTGTTGGAGCTGCACTCATCCAGGCAAGTGGAGAGTATTCCATCACACTCCTTACTTGTGCCTTGTAGATGTCAATCTTTGATAGTTGATGTAATGGGTGTGCATATGGATGCATTCTTGGACATCACTTCCACCCCCTTTTTTTTCAAGACAGTTGCTGCATTTGTGGTGTTTTTAATGGAATTTTATAAAGTAGCATTTGGAACAAAAACCAAAAGTTCATATCCAACTGTCCTAAACATCAAAACTCTCCTGAAACAGAATTTGCACATGAGGTCATAATACTTTGTGTTGGCAATTGCAGTTTGTTAATGTGTGGTGTTACAAATGCTGATTTACAATCCAGGGAATTGTGCTTTGGGTGTGTGTGTGGACTGTCGCAGTTTGTGGGGAGGAAAAGAGCCCAGAAGGGCTGTCATATTACCAACAAGTGGCAGGATGATTTTGAAGTGTGAGTAATGCCATCGCATCGTGTCTGAATATGGGCAGGGGGAGATTAGCACAACATTTATGGAGTGATGGTGGCTCCTTTAACATCAGTGTATTTTTGCTACATATGGTACGAGTTATTTTTGTACACTTTAGTCAAATGTTGGTTGAAAAGTATGTGGTTTCTGATTCCACCAGGATGCAATTTAGCTTTACTGATAGCAGTGGAGTAATTGTACTGTGGAATATACATGCTTAATATTTTTGATGGTTGGTTGCAAAGCAATGTATTGCTGCTGGACTAAGGTTAACCCTTGTTTCAAATAAGGCGGGGGAGGAGAGGAGGAGAAAGACTGGATTGGGGTAGCTACCATTGCTGAATCATTAGTGCTGTTTGAAGCTAGTGACAGCTGACTGAGAATAGGAGGACAGAACCTTAGACAGTGGTTTGCAACTTGGTTCTTCTCTGGTTTGTTAGTGGAGTGTGAATGCAGGCAGCTTGAAGAACAGTACTGTTCTTTATTATAGAATTAGACACCCCCAGGGGTCAAAGTCAAGTGCAGTTGAATCCTGACCCATTTGGCATGCATGTGCTTGGGATTTCTAATAAAAGGCAGTTGAAGTAGATATTTGCTAAACATTCATTTCATTTAGCCCATCAGGGATTCATTGTTTATATTTACAATCAAAATATTTACAGTAATTGAGCTATGTTAAGTGTTGTATTACTAACAAAGTAATTGGGAAGTTTTTAAAGAAATACGTGAAACAAAGATTCTATACAGTGGGACTGAGAAATGGGTTTGTACCATGGAATTTTGTTTGAATTAGACATTGAGTTAATTTGGAGCTGATTGGATTTGGAATAAGACTGCTCTGGGCATCTGTGTATAGATTTTATTCTGGATTGGATAGTGTTGAGTATAATTTGCTAAAATCAGTCAGAAGGAAGGAGTCCTGTTGTCCATTTTACAACATCAGTGACTTTACTTCAGTATCTTGAGTCCGTGTTCTAACGCTCTCGTATCATGCCTATGTTCCACTCCAGTTCAATGGGAATTTGCCAGTTTTAAAGTGTTAAATTAGCGAGGGTTTCTCTTCAAACCCAGGACAACAGTGTAATACTGTTGCATTTATTTATGTTGCATGTTATGTCAATACATAGCAGTAGAATATCACCCACCTGCTGCCCTGCTGTGTTTTGGCTACAGTAACTGGCTTGGTAGATTTGATTCAGAGCATTCAGGAGAAAACTACTTAGTCAATTGTTTCGAACCAATGATTTTCTAACATTTTCAGATCAGGCTAATCAATTGATTTTCTTAGCCGCTGGTGCCACATTAGACTAGGCTTGTGTTCCCTTGAGTATAACAACAACAACTTGTATTTATATAGCGCCTTTAACGTAATAAAACGTCCCAAGGCGCTTCACAGGAGTATTATAAGACAAAAAATTTGACGCCGATCCACATAAGGATAAATTAGGGCAGGTGACCAAAAGCTTGGTCAAAGAGGTAGGTTTTAAGGAGCGTCTTAAAGGAGGAAAGAGAGGTAACGAGGCAGAGGGGTTTAGGCAGGGAATTCCAGAGCTTAGGGCCTAGGCAACAGAAGGCACGGCCACCAAAGGTTGAGCAATTTATAACCCGGGATCCTCAAGAGGGCAGAATTAGAGGAGCGTAGATCAGGCTTAAGGGATCAAGATTAAGGGGTGATCTAATTGAGGTTTATAAGATAATTAAAGGAATTGATGGGGAAAATAGAGAGAAACTATTTCCTCTGGTGGGGAGTCAAGAACAAGAGTATATAATCTTAAAATTAGAGTGAGGCCATTCAGGGGTGATGTCAGGAAGCACTTCTCTACACAAAGGGTAGTGGACGTCTGGAACTCTCTTTTTTCCCCCCCACCCCCCCCCCCACCCCCCCCCCAAATGCTGTTGAGCCGAGGTCAATTGAAAATTTCAAAATTTAGATTGATAGAATTTTGTTAGGCAAGGGTATTAAAGGTTACGGAACCAAGGCAGCAGATGGAATTAAGTTACAGATCAGCCATGATCTAATTGAATGGCGGAACAGGCTCTGCTATCATGCATCCTATTTTCACAGGGCTAGCTTGGTGTTCAGTCGGCCTCATCCTGTTCCTGTGTTCCTAATGGCAATAGATAATTGAGGCTTCCATTCTGTAATGGCAGAGAATGGGCCTTAAGCGTGGTGGGCCTGGGGCGTACTCATCCTCGGCTAAAGGCTAGAAGATCTTGTACTTTTCTTGGACGCAACAATTGTAACAATCTTGCAAATTTATCAAATTACAGACTAACTTGAAAATCTGAGTTTAAAAAAAATCCTAATTAAATCCTTTTGTGAATGATATCAGTAATGATTTCCAGCACATTATGAACTTTCTGTGACCACACAAAATGTCACTTCACTCTTGGTGAGTAGCCCCAGGTCTTACTGAGGTTAGTACTGCTAATGTTATTTTGCAACTATTCTGAGCAGGATATAAAAGCAGGTTGTTATCGTGTTAACCTTTTGGTCTGGTAAGGGGTTGTGGTACCCAGCACAGTCTGCACATACTGTCATACTGCACTGAACCCTAGGAAAGAAACATGAATGAAATCTGTGGTGAACTGTTACAAGCATGTAGCAAGTTGAGAGTTTTTATAATCTAAAGGTGCATGTAAATGTTTTTAAAAACCTCGCGTTCACTCGCTCATTTGGGTGGAGAAATCCAGCATCCCGTGCTTTGGGGAAAGAAGTAGGTTTGGTGACGTCATCATCATTATGCATTTAACTGTGATGGAACACCACTCATTCAGGACCCAGCCACTGTGCCCAACACACCTACATTGTTACTCTGATACCTAGCAGTGAAAAATTGAAACACGCATTGTGTCAGTCTGCTTCCTGGCAGACTTTGTCGCTGTATCTCAAGTCTGACGCCCTATGAGAATGGGATGCATGATATTCAGCGCATTGTGAACTTTCTGTGACCACACACACTGGTCAGATATTGAGCAGAGCATGCTCCACTCAGTTTTTCATTTCTTGCTGTGGCCTAACCAGCAGACCGTAAAGGGACTGCTGGAGGCCACCAACATAAAGCTAGGTATTTCTTTTTAACTGAACTGAATGTGGAGCCTGGAGGAGTAGGAATACTTCTGGCTCCACAATACCACTGTGGGCCACTGTCAGCTCATGGCCGCCCCCCTCCCGTTTGCCTCCACCACCCAGAACGACCGGAGGGCCACTGCATGCATTATAACTGGCCCAAATTGGTCCAGTGGAAACCAGTGAGCTGCCTCAGGAGGCCCGACTGACGCCCGCAGCTCACCGGAATATTCAAATGAGGCCAGCAGTTCAAACGAGCCTCAGGCCTTTGTCTTCTGCTGGGCCTTGGGGAACCCACCAGATTAAAGGAGGGCGAGGACTGCTGGATCCAGGAGGCAAGTGTCTGTCCACTGAACTCCTGGATCCAGCGTCCCTGCTTCACCCATCCCTGCAATCAGACACCCCCTCCTCCCCCACAACGAGGCCTCTGATTTCCCCCCCCCCCCCACAACGAGGCCTCTGATCTCCTCCCCCCCCACAACAAGGCCTCTGATCTCTACCCCCCCCACAACAAGGCCTCTGATCCCCCCCCCCCCCACAACGAGGCCTCTGATCTCCTCTCCACCCCCCCCACAACGAGGCCTCTGATCTCCCCCCCCCACCCCACAACAAGGCCTCTGATCCCTCCCCCCCCCCCCCACAACGAGGTTTCTGATCTCTCCCCCCACAATGAGGCCTCTGAGCTCCCCCCCCACCCCACAACGAGGCTTGCTGATCTCCCCCCCCCCCCCCCAACCCCACAACGAGGCCTCTGATCTCCCCCCCCCCCCACCCCACAACGAGGCCTCTGATCCCCCCCCCACCCCACAACGAGGCCGCTGATCCCCCCCCCACAACGATGCCTCTGATCTCTTCCCCCCCCCACCCCACAACGATGCTTCTGCTCTTCCCCCCCCCACCCCACAACGATGCCTCTGATCTCTCCTCTCCCCCCCCCCCCCCCACAACGAGGCCTCTGATCTCTCTCCCCCCCCCCCCCACCCAACGAGACTCTTACGATCTCCCCTCCCCCCACACAAGGCCTCCTTTCCCCCCCCCCCCCCCGCATAATCATGAGGCCTCCGATTTCTCCCGCTACCAGGCCTCCCTCCCATCCCGCCCCCCCCCCCATGCTCATCTGGCTCTCCATCTGGCTGGCTGTGGACAGGAAACAGAGCTTTCAAATGCCATTTAAATTCGGCAGGGCCTGCCCGACTATTTTCTAGCCCTGTTCCTGACCCGCCTCCAGATTAAAATTCCAGTTTATAAATCTCCAGGAAGTTGTGGGCCAATGTTTTACTCCAAGTGAAGAGTTCAGAATTTACTTTTCTTAAGGCCTGTTCTGCTTGTAAAATCAAAATGGTTCCAGCTGGGTCAGGAAAGCATGATTTTAAAGCTCCATTTCATCTACGTTCAGACTCTCTTCATGCAACTTGCTGTTCACCTTTTAACTTGCCTTTTAAAACAGTGTTCTAGTCTGTTTTAAAATTAATTAATATTCTCAAAATTCAACATTAATAGAGGCATGATTAAGATTAATTTTATGAACCAGTAAAATATTAGAATTGTACCATTGTATCTGAAACATTACTTCATCCCCCAAATCCACAAATGTAACTGGGTCTGCGGCCTGGTCTACAAGATTTCCTGGGCTTTGAGGAAATCAGGCAGGTCGGCGCACATCTGTAAAAGAACCTGCCTGATTTTTCTTCCATTAATTTAAAAACTGTTTGTGTAAGGTGAATAGTGCAATAAGACTTTGTTGTGTGCCTCATACTCTAAAATGTAGTAAAGTTCAGCCTCGTACGTGTTTTGACATAATATAAGTAGGAAAGCATGTTGTACCAGTATGATTCAATTATTTTTAAACAAAAGGCATCTGATCTTAAGGTACCGGGATTCAGCTCAGTGAATGGGGCAAAGGTCACAATGAAAGTGTAGGAAATGGATGTCGAGTTGAGTGACATCACTCTTGACTTGACAGATCATACCACTTTGCAGAAATTGATTTTTTTTTATTCATTCATGGGATATGGGCATCGCTGGAAAGACCAGAATTTATTGCCCTTGAGAAGGTGGTGGTGAGCCGCCGTCTTGAACCGCTGCAGTCCGTGTGGTGAAGGTACTCCCACAGTGCTGTTAGATAGGAAGTTCCAGGATTTTGACCCACTGATGATGAAGGATCGGCGATATATTTCCAAGTTAGGATGGTGTGTGACTTGGGGTTGAACTTGGAGGTGATGGTGTTCCCATGTGCCTGCTGCCCTTGTCCTTCTAGGTGGTAGAGATCATGGGTTTGGGAGGTGCTGTTGAAGAAGCCTTGGCGAGTTGCTGCAGTGCATCTTGTAGATAAGAACATAAGAATTAGGAGCAGGAGTAGGCCATATGGCCCCTCGAGCCTGATCCACCATTCAATAAGATCATGGCTGATCGTTGATCTCAACTCCACTTTCCTGCCCAGTCTCCATATCCCTTGATTCCCCTAGAGTCCAAAAATCTATCTATCTCAGCCTCGAATATACTCAACGATTCAGTGGTAGAGAATTGCAAAGATTCACAACCTTCTGAGTGCAGAAATTCCTCCTCAACTCAGTCTTAAATGGCAGACCACTTATCCTGAGACTATGCCCCCTGGACTCTCCAGCCAGGGGAAACAGCCTCTCAGCATCTACCCTGTCAATCCCTCTCAGAACCTTGCATGTTTCAGTGAGATCACCTCTCATTCTTCTTAACTCCGTAGAGTATAGGCCCAATCTACTTAAATGTATAGATGGTACACACTGCAGACACTGCACCGGTGGTTGAGGGGAATGAATGTTTAAGGTGATGGATGGGGTGCCAATCAAGCGGGCTGCTTTGTACTGGATGGGGTCGAGCTTCTTGAGTGTTGTTGGAGCTACACTCATCCAGGCAAGTGGAGAGTATTCCATCACACTCTTTACTTGTGCCTTGTAGATGGTGGAAAGGCTTTGGGGAGTCAGGAGGTGAGACACTTGCTGCAGAATACCCAGCCTCTGACCTGCTCTTGTATTTATGTCGCTGGTCCAGTTGAGTTTCTGGTCAATGGTGACCCCCCAGGATGTTGATGGTGGGAGATTCGGCGATGGTAATGCCATTGAATGTCAAGGGCAGTGGTTAGACTATCTCTTGTTGGAGATGGTCATTGCCTGGCACTTGTGTGGCGTAAATGTTACTTGCCACTTCTCAGCCCAAGCCTGAATGTTGTCCAGGTCTTGCTGCATGCGGGCATGGACTGCTTCATTATCTGAAGAGATGCGAATGGAATTGAACACTGTACAATCATCAGGGAACATCCCCACTTCTGACCTTATGATGGAAGGAAGGTTATTGATGAAGCAGCTGAAGATGGTTGGGCCTAGGACACAGCCCAGAGGAACTCCTGTAGCGATGCCCTGGTGCTGAGATGATTGGCCTCCAACAACCACAACCATCTTCCTTTGTGCTAGGTATGACTCCAGCCAGTGGAGAGTTTCCCTCTAATTCCCATTGACTTCAATTTTCATAGGGCTCCTTGATGTCAAGGGCAGTCACTCTCCCCTCACCTCTGGATTTCAGCTCTTTTGTCCATGTTTGGACCAAGGCTGTAATGAGGTCGGAAGCCGAGTGGTCTTGGCGGAACCCAAACTGAGCATCGGTGAGCAGGTTATTGGTGAGTAAGTGCCACTTGATAGCACTGTCGGCGACACCTTCCATCACTTTGCTGATGATTGAGAGTAGACTGATGGGGCAGTAATTGGCCGGATTGGATTTGTCCTGCATTTGTGGACAGAACATACCTGGGCAGTTTTACACTTTTTGTTGTGTAGGTGCCAGTGTTGTAGCTGTACTGGAATAGCTTGGCTAGAGGCGCGACTAGTTCTGGACCACAGGTCTTCAGCACTACAGCCAAGTTGCTGTATCCAGTGCGCTGAGCCATTTCTTGATATCACGTGGAGTGAATCGAATTGGCTGAAGACTGGCATCTCTGATGGGGACCTCAGGAGGAGACCGAGATAGATCATTCACCAGGTTGGCACCTCATTTTCAGGTACACCTGGTGCTGCTCCTGGCATGCTCTTCTACACTCCTCATTGAGCCTGGGCTGTTTGCCTGGCTTGATGGTAATGGTAGAGTGAGGGATATGCTGGGCCATGAGTTTAGAGATTGTGGTGTAATACATTTCTACTGCTGTTAATGGCCCACAGTGCCTCATGGATGCCCAGTACTGAGCTGCTAGATTTGTTCTGAATTTATCCCATTTAGCACGGTGGTAGTGCCACACAACATGATGGAGAGTGTCCTCGGTGTGAAGACAGGACTTCGTCTCCACAATGACTGTGCGGTGGTCACTCCTACCAGTACTGCCGTGGACATATGCATCTGCGACAGGTAGATTGGTGAGGACGAGGTCAAGTAGGTGTACTGAGGTCAATTATTTATAGCAATAAATATGTTCATTAATCTCTGCTGTTGGTGTTCTTTTATCAGTAAATAGAAGTGTCTTATAGAGTGTTGGTGGATTTGGCTGGGTGATGGGTTTAAAGGTGTCATTTGATTTGCCAACTCACTCAGATTTTATGACTATCACAGCTGGAGCTCAGAAGGTTTCAGTTTCAGATGTTGCTTTAAAAATGTCTTCTACAATGGGGGTAATTTTAACCCCCAAAACTGGTGGATTTGGGTAGGAGGGGTGTTAAAATGTTAAAATTTCAAACCCGAATCCAACGCCCCCCCCCCCACTTCTGGTTCCACTTCCCCCCCAATGCCCACTTCCGGTTTTAACGGGATTTCAGGAGGTGGGTCTGCCATTTAAATATTGAGGCTGTGTGCCGAAGATTTTCTCTGTTCCAGCTGTAACTCTGGGTCGTCCAGGCCTGTGGAAACCTGGCAGCTGAAGGGAAGCGTGGCCTTCTGAATGCCCCCCCACCGATGCCGTGTTTCCCATGATCTCTCCCTCCCACTCTCCCTGGCTGTGGCCTGGTGCCTCAGGACTATCCACCCACCAGCCTCTCAATCTGTCTGGCTGCAGCCAGGAAACAGTGTCCATACATGGTAATCAGTTCCTCCTGTTAAATTCAGTAGGGCCTGAGGGAAAGCCATACTTCCGGGCCTCCCAGCCACTACACTCTGCTGTTGCATGTGGCTGTGGATAGAGCTTTCTGCATTCTGCATGAGTGAGTTATTTTGGGTAATGGGTGGCAGTGATTTTCTTTCTTTTTTACCTCCTCCCCGCTCGTACCTGGGAAGTTTCTGCTCCTGCTTAGCTATAAGAAACATGCATGGTGAGTTTGGGCAGTTTTGACCCTCCTAAGAAAAATGAAAATAGTTGGTTTGGAAAATGAAAACCACACTGTGTTGTAGCATGTGTTTGTGGGTGGTTTGGAATTGGGTGTAAAGCACTTTGTTGGGTAGAGGGAGTTTTATTCAAAATCTGAGTGCTTGATGTTGATACTGGGTGGTCGAAGTGGAAAAGCATTCCACCTCACAGCACTAATGTCTTTTATTCAGTTGAACACAAAAACAATAACCAAAATGTAAGTTTTTGAAAGGAAAGGCGATGGGATAAAAATTTAGCATAGCTTCTGGGTGAAATCACAGGCTGGGTGTGTGCAGGTTTCTCGTGTGCCAGGGGGGTGATGTTCCCCTCTGTTCTTTCAAACATACACTGGAAGGTTAAGGTATTAAAATCTCTGAAGACAAATAAAATTATCCGAACTCTGTATGCCAACCTAGATTATAAGCTTACTCTTTTTAAAATGAATTTCTTCCTCTCTCTCCATGCCAGTTTCGCCACCTTATCTCTTGAGGGTGTGTTGACTTCTTGCTGAAGTAACTATCCACAGATGGCAGCCACCTATTGGTTACTGGCCATTATTTAAGATTGGGGGTGGTTACCGCAGATGAAACCCAGTCCTGTCTCTATTCAACTTTCGCACATCTAGCAGCAGTTACTGGATATTGATTGGGAGTGGAGATCCTGGCCAATTTTCTCTCTTCTAATTTAGAGAGCTGAAGTCAATTCTAGCACTTGCCATCACTGCTGTAAATTATGGAAGGAAGTCACACAACACCAGGTTATAGTCCAACAGCTTTATTTGAAATCACAAGCTTTTGGAGCACTGCTCCTTCGTCAGGTGAATTAGATCAGCTAATTTAACCCAGGCCAGCAACCGAAACTGGTGCCTGCTAGTCTACATGGCTCAGCTATTCCTGGATAAACTTGATGGAGAATGGTATCTTTCTTTTTACACTTACCCATTTTTTTGTGTGTGGCAAGGGTCATTGTTGTGGTTTTGTGACACAGTAAGGCTGAAATTACCAAAACAAACACAAGAGTTCTGCCTGATTTTGGTCTTGGTTTAAAAAGTAACTACATGGGGCCAGTTTATAGGGCATGGGAAGTGGGATATTGTGAAGGAATGATATGAACCACTCTTCAGAGATGTTAAAAACCCACTAGGAACTAATGAGAGGTAGCAGTATTTGAGTCAGGCTGCAGTTTATATCGACTGATATCTGCATGCATACGAATCTGTCTTAGGGTAAAGTTTAGCTCTGAAATGGGTCTTGTTGACCGAGTGTTGATTCACAACTAAATAATTTGAGTTGCTTCATGCTCGTGGCAAAAAGGGAAGAAAAGAAAAGGCTTTGGCAAGAATTTTATCTTTTTGTCTCTGTAAATGGTGTACTGTGGGCTCTCTCTCTTTTTCTAGTGATCTTTTACAAATACACCTACTTGCATGTGTATGACACCTTTTAATGGAGTGAAGCATCCCACAGTGCTGACTAAGGAAGAGGGAGAATGGACAGCAAACAGAATTGGGAAATGAGTTAGAGGAGGTTACTGAATATATATTTCGAGAAATAGGATTTAAGGAGGCTTTTGACAAAGGGAAGAAATGTAGAGGTTACAAAGAAGAGAATTCAAATGCAGGGACATAATGGGCTGGATTTTCATTAAGCTGTCGGGAAGGAGGCGGGACTACAACTTTCGCAATTTTCCCTTGATTGACCTGGTTGAGCCTGCCCAGCGGGCTCAGCAGGCCAATTAAGGGCCACCCGGCAACAGGTGACATCACAGACTGAAATTTCATCTGTCAAGAGTTTTTGGCAGATGAAATATCAGTGTTTCACAGCTGTTTGAAGCTGTCAAACACTGACAGTCTGACTTCTAACCTGAGTCCTTCTACACAGACTCAGTTAGAACTGTCACCGACACTGAAAGCTGAAGGCCGTCACTTTTGACAGATCGCAGCCGTTCAGCTTTCAGTTCCGGCTGAGTGATGGACTCCCGACGCCTAGAGGAAGAAAGGCTGTTAAGGTAAGTACAGGTAAGTAAAACTTCTTTACACACTTTAGACACACCAAACACACTTACCTTTGCACTCATGCACCCATCACTCACCTGAACACCGACATCGCGACCCCTCCAAGTCCTTCAACCCGACGGTCCGCCTGCTCTAACCTGGCGTGGTTTGGAGCCGTCGGGAATCCCACACGACACCCCTCAAAATAGGGATTAGGCTAAAAACTGCCTGTTAACTACCTGTTAACAGGCAGTTAATTGGCACTAATCCCTTCCCGCCTCGGGTCGGCAGGTCCCAGTACGGGGTACCCGCCTCCCCTGAAACTTACGTGGAGGCGGGTTTTGGGTGGGATGGTGTCGGGACCCCCCGAATTCGGGATTTTTGCCCCCCCGCACGCCTGAAAACCTGCCTCAAGGCACACTGAAAATCTGGCCCAATGACTTAAGGCTCTGCCACTGATGGGGACCCCCAAGTGTGTGCAGGGATACTGGTTAAAACCTCACCTCTTACCAGCACAGAACACTACTGCCTGTCCAGCCAAGAACCTCCTTGCCAGTTATGGCATTGGATTACAAGGTTTTCTAGAGCCAAATGGGCAGAATTCCAGCCCCAGTAATGGATGTAACCTTCCAGGTCCTAACAATGAACCAGCTGGCTGACCAACCATCAACCATACTCTGGAGTATTGCAGACCTGCTTGGCTGGAGTATTTCATTACTAAATGTGCCGCATAGATCAACTCCATCTCTCTGCCAGACCCAACCCAATCAATATCTCCCTTTTTCCCTACCTCCAAATGCAGCTGCAAAGCAAGGGATAGAAAATTGAACAGTGAATTTGAATTAAAAGTGGATTTTCAAGCAAGTACTGAGTGAGAGTTAAAGGGGAAAAAAATAACACCAGGAAGAGGAAAAAAAAATAAAGCTGAAAAAAAGGTGCATGTGTCATACAGATTGACAAATGGAGAAAGACATATAGACGCACACAACAACTAAATGATAAGCATACACAGAGGAGAGCAGAGACAGAAGGAAGGAAACTTAGCCTGAGTGTGAAACCTTCTCCAGTCGGTGTTTCAAACTGTGGATTTGCATATGATGTCATATAACATTGATGGGGGTACGGTAGCATAGTGATGATGTTGCTGGGCTAGTAATTCAGAGTATGATAGCAAAATACTGCAGATGCTGGAAATCCGAAATAACAACAGAAAATGCTGGAAAAACTCAGCAGGCCAGGCAACATCCGTGGAGAGAAAATAGAGTCAATGTTTCAGGTGAACCCTTTGTCAAGACATTTTAGTAATTCAGAGGCCTGGATTAATGATCTGGAGATGTGAGTTCAAATCCCACCACGGTAGCTGGGGAATTTAAATTCAATTAATTAAATAAATCTGGAATTAAAAACTACAGGAAACTTTTTTTTTATCCGGCACGGACGGGACCGACGTGGTGCCGGTTCATCAAAAATTCCGGATAACCGAAAGCTATAGTAAAAGATACGGAGCTTAGAGCTCCGTATAAAGCAACAAACCCTGTTGCTTAGCAACAGGTTCAGAACAATGGCCTCTGTAGCTTAGCAACAGCTGCAGTCACACACTTGCACAGCAACAGATGGAGGAAGGCAAGTAATAAAAGTTACCTGAACCTACTCCTGAATTTTGCCGGTTAACCGAGATTTCTGGTTATTTAGGTGCCGGTAAATCGAAAGTTTCCTGTAGTATCAGTAATGGTGACCATGAAACTACCGGATTGTCGTAAAAACCCATCTGGTTCACTAATGTCCTTTTAGGGAAGGAAATCTGCCGACCTTACCCGGCCTGGCCTATATGTGACTCTAGACCCACAACAATGTGGTTGACTCTTAACTGCCCTCTGCGGTTCAAGAAGGTGGCTCACCACCTTGAGGGCAATTAGGAATGGGCAATAAATGTGGGCCTTGCCAGTAATGCCCACATCCCATGAACGAATAAAAAAAAAAAAACACATTTTACATGTCCAGGTGGTCACTTGGACAATAAACTATGGTGAATGACTGCTCCTGCTTGTACACCCAAAACATTAATAAAATGTACTGGTGGGGAGCACACACACAGCTCTCCGGGCTAAACTCCAAGCGAGTTGCAAAGAATTGCAACTGACAGTGTAACTCTGGTTGTGCGGCCTACCTGTTTCAGTCTGGTAATATATAACAAGTCATTAATTAAGATGCCCAATTCATGATCGTTCCTTACAAATAGTTTTTTTGTGCACGTGTTTGTGAATAAATTACTAGAAGCTGCAGCATTTTTAGAGCATTGCATTTTAAAACATCATATATTGAGCAGTAACCTGGGATTTCTGCAACCATTGTTTGAACTATTCTCACTTGCAAAATTCATTGGAATTCCATGTTTTTGCAAAATAAATTGTGCATTTTTTTAAGATATTGTATCTTGCTAACCTTTAAGTCCAGTTTAATCATTCCAGGTCAACTTTGAAAAATCTCTTAAGTCTCATATATAACTGCAGGTCCTGTAGGGATCATGTTTGGCTCACGTTTAGATGATCCAGACTGAATGCAGTCTCCCAGTTACATTACCATTCATGTGTAAACGTGGAGTTTTCATCCCCTTGAGGGAAGAAAAGAGACTCGCAGCAAGTGTTTCAGCCTGTGGAGAGTCTCCTGCTTTGCAGCCCAGCTTGACTTGGAGGCCTAGTTGGGTGTTTTTAATTTGGCATTGCGATTGGAGAACAGAACTGTTTAGTATTTACTGAACAAGGAAATGCAAAATGTCTGTAGCTACAGCTTCAAAGTTGGATAGTTTGAATTACTAGATCTTTTTTGTTGTGTATGTCCCTTTAAGGGAATAACTGGTCTCAGACTGCAGTACCGGCAGTGACCATCCCTGTATAAAAGGCCCTGGCAGGCTTCTGTAGTTTCAGTTTCCAGATTGTCTCTATTCAGTAAAGACTTGTTAAACCAACTCCTGCATTCCGTGTCTCCATTAACACACGGATTTAATATTTTTAAGTTAGTTTTTTGTGCGAACCAAAATTCAAATGATCAGGAGTAGACCATAGTAGCTTTAGTGTTAAGGGGACTCATTTGACAAAGCTACGGGAAGAGCAACCGTATAAAGTAAACTAACAACGGGAGTGTTACAGGAGGCACCAACACTCTTGGGGGAGCGTTGTGCCTGGCCCGTCCAACCATATTATAAATGGCTGTTGCTTGGGCCATATTGGCCAGACAGGGAGCGTTGGTTAGGGCTGAGGATTTGTATGGATAGAAGTTCAGGTTTGACCGACTTGTCACAGAACAGACACGACAATGTCCTCTAATGCTGCACTGCTGTTCATGTCGCTCAAAACGGCAACGCAATCAGGAACTTAAGAGTTGAGCGAGTAAATTATTTGCAGTCGGTTTTGGCCAAGTCCTGACATACAAACTTGGCTGAACTCTGTGATTTTTGTTGGGGGGCGGGACCCTACCCTCCACTGGGGCCAGATGCGACATCTTTGCTCCAGACCTCAAGTGGACTGACTTCTCCGCTCAGCCATACAGATCAGCAATGTATTTTCAGCATCACTAGTTGAAACAGGCCGCCTTTTTGATATTGAGGGAGGTCCCAGCTAGATGAGGCGTACCCAGAAACATAGAGAGCAGAGACAGAGGGAAGGAGACTTGGCCTGAGAGTGAAATCTTCTCCAGTAGCAAAGTCGTGTGTTTGTTCCTGACTTCTGAGCGGTTGTATTTTGTCAAATCTTGCACATGGACATTTATGCATGGCCAAATCAGCAATGAGGCATATTTGGCAGGTGGGACCTTCCAAAGGAAGTACTCCATAATAATGTTTTATATCCTATTGTAACATCCCCCCCCCCCCCTGCAGTAGCAGTTTTATCCATGGTACCTAGTATTTTTGCTTTGTGCCATCCTGCTTGGTATAAATTGAGAATTGTTGGGTAATTGTCGTCATGAGCACAGTTCCTATAACTCTGCGGCTCAGCCACTCCCTTGGCTTTTGTTGCGCTCTATATGCTGCAGGCAGTAATTCCTCCCCAGGAGGTAGTCCCATCTGATCAATGTAAAATAGGCTTATACATATCTCTGCAGGAGTAGTGCCACTAATCTTATAGTTGTCATTGACTGCTAAGGAGGTTAATGTTTTCACAATATATATGTAATTTTGTATTTGCCTAAAGCTAAACTTTATCAAAGTGATCCAGACAACATCTGTTTGTGTGACATCTATGCCTCTTAACACTGCTGCATATAATACTGCAGGGAACAAAAGGCACACAATGTAATTATTATGCTATCCATAATTGGAAGATGGCCACAACAAAGCAGCAACTTCATGTGATCTATGTAAAGTCGCTGATATTAATGAATGGCTTTGTTTAAAATACTATTGGGTGATCCAATTGTGCCAGACAACAATGGTACATTAGTAGTAATCAGCACCTGCTTATGTGAGCTCATTAATCCAAAAAGCAATCCACTGTACAACATAACTAGTGCATTCTTCAAAGAGGAAACTCCGATATCTCTTAATCTTAAACATCTATTATGCAAACTTATTGTTTGGTTTATTTTGCAGTGCATGACTAAATACTATTATCAACTTCTACTTTGGAGTCCCAGAGTGTATTTGGCAATAACAGCTTACATGCCATCAGCTCTTAGTTATAGAATGTGTGTTCTGCTACTTTAGCACCATTGCAAAGCAGTTTCTGATGCCAAAGTTGTAGTGTAGTTCTGGTGTCCGGGCCAGATCTGACTCCAAAGAGAGGTAGTCTAAGACCCTCTGTAGGAGGGAGTCTTATACTGCTTGGGTTTCATGCCAAATAGAGTACAGCTCCAGTTCAGTGAACCCACTACTGATCTGGAGTTGATTTCAGTGTTTATACTGTATGGATACACCTAAATACATGCTCTCAACACTTAAATTTTAACTTGGGGAAGAGGGCAGTTCAGCGTGCCCATGTACGCATACATGTACAGAGCTCTCCTAAGCAGACTTTCTGTTGGAGCCAGGCAAAATAAATGAAATGTGGACTCTTCATCAGAACTGTTCTGATGAGGGCTCCACACCTGCAACATCAGCTTGTCTGTTCTCTACAGGTGCTGCCTGACCTGATGTGTGTTTCCAGCATATTCAGGTTTTGTTTCAGATTTCCAGCATCCGCAGTTTTTTGCTGTCAGAATAGCTGTGATACTGCCATTGGCCTCGGGCAGCTAGTGGCAAATAATTGCCTCAATACTTTGCTAAGTCTTTTTAATTAGAGCATATTTATGGCATTAGCTTTTTTTATTTGTTCATGGGATGTGGGCGTCGCTGGCAATTTATTGCCCATCCCTAGTTGCCCTTGAGAAGGTGGTGGTGAGCCGCCTTGAACCGCTGCAGTCCGTGTGGTGAAGGTACTCCCACAGTGCTGTTGGGGAGGGAGTTCCAGGATTTTGACCCAGTGATGATGAAGGAATGGCGATCTACTTCCAAGTCAGGATGGTGTGTGACTTGAAGGGGAACTTGGAGGTGGTGGTGTTCCCATGCGTCTGCTGTCCTTGTCCTTCTAGGTGGCAGAGGTCGTGGGTTTGGGAGGTGCTGCCGAAGAAGTCTTGGCAAGTTGCTACAGTGCATCTTGTAGATGGTACCCACTGCAGCCACGGTACGCCGATGGTGGAGGAGTGGATGTTTAAGGTGGTGGATGGGGTGCCAATCAAGCGGGCTCTGTTGTCCTGGATAGTGTCGAGCTTCTTGAGTGTTGTTGGAGCTGCACTTATCCAGGCAAGTGGAGAGTATTCCATCACACTCCTTACTTGTGCCTTGGTGGAAAGGTTTTGGGGAGTCAGGAGGTGAGACACTCGCTGCAGAGTACCCAACCTCTGACCCGCTCTTGTAGCCACAGTATTTATGTGGCTGATCCAGTTAAGTTTCTGATCAATGGTGACCCCAGGATATTGATGGTGGGGGATACGGCAATGGTAATGCTGTTAGACGCTCGCTTGTTGGAGATAGTCATTGGCACTTGTGTGGCGCGAATGTTACCTGCCACTTATCAGACCAAGCCTGAATGTCGTCCAGGTCTTGCTGCATACGGGCATGGACTGCTTCATTATCTGAGGAGTTGTGAATGGCACTGAACACTGTGCAATCATCAGCGAACATCCCCATTTCTGACCTTATGATGGAGGGAAGGTCATTGATGAAGCAGCTGAAGATGGTTGGGCCTAGGATACTGCTCTGAGGAACTTCTGCAGCGATGTCCTGGGGCTGTGATGATTGACCTTCAACCACCACAACCATCTTCCTTTGTGCTAGGTATGACTCCAGCCAGTGGAGCGTTTCTCCCCTCCCACCCCACCCCCCCCCCCCCCACCCGATTCCCATTGTCTTCAGTTTTACTCGGGCTCCTTGATGCCATACTCGGTCAAATGCTGCCTTGATGCATTAGCTAACAGTATGACTTCAGGTCTGTGGTAGTGCTGTATGGTGATGGGTTCTCCCACCACCACCTCCCCCTGTTTTGGGAGTGGGAAGGAGAATCAAATCTGAGTTTTGCTGGGCTGGTTTCTGGGCAGTGTGTCACACTGCTGTGGAGGTAACTATCTCCTATTACTCCCTCTCGTCCCTTCTTTATCACAGTAATGTGGTTCAGATTAAGAGCTGGGTTGGGGAGGGGGAATTAAGTTGCATTGCACTTTAAAACATTTTTTTGAATTCCTGTGTGCATTATCTGAAAACGAGAGTTTGGCAGTAAGTGTATTTTAAGAGTATACTAATTTGTATTGAAGAATGAGTGACTTTGAGTTAGAGTGCTGACTTCCTTTACGGAACTGTGTAGAACCATTCTAGACTATTGTTGAAAACAATGAAAGTGAACGTAGAGGTTCCTGCTTGCTTATTGCTTTTTTTATTTGGACTTTGCCAGTTAAATTCACATTTTAGGAAAAGTGGAAATAAGTACCTCCCAGTTCAACTCGTGCACTTTCGAGAATTGTACTGTACAAAGAGTTCTGTTTATTAACTTATTTTAATATTTGTACTTGTATATTGCTTTGTACTATGACTAATGAACAGTTTAAACTACAACCTGGTTCCTTTGCCATTGGGCCTTACCCAACAGAATAATTTTGATATCCTACCTGAGGCTCCGCTTCCAAGCTGTGAATTGTCTTGTTCTAGAATTGATGAAAAGTTTATAACAGTACTGTGAGCTGCTTGGTTTTAAAGGACTATGCAGTCCCAAGGAGTTGTTTAGTAGACAGAGCAGTTTAGTGCTTTCCCTGATAGCTCATTGAGTTTAACCAGTGATGGGCTGTGGTTGTACCGCAGCTGTTACACACTCAACCCAGTAAGAGGTCGGCAACTGGAGGAAGTCTCTCGCCTCACAGCTGGAGTGCACCTGGGAGTTTCCTGAATTGTACTGCTAATTTTGCAGTGATGTGCCTCCAGAACCACTTTTCAGAAGTATGGAAGTGGCAGTATAACTGAAACCTAGGTAGATGAGCTATGCAGACAAGGAAAGTTGTAGGTTCAATACCCAGTGTGCACTGAGTTAGTCGACCAAGTGGATGTTGTGGTAACCATTGATCAGAAACTGAACTGGACCAGCCATATAAATACTGTGGCTACAAGAGCAGGCAAGAGGCTGGGAATTCTGCGGCGAGTGTCTCACCTCCTGACTCCCCAAAGCCTTTCCACCATCTACAAGGCACAAGTCAGGAGTGTGATGGCATACTCTCCACTTGCCTGGATGAGTGCAGCTCCAACAACACTCAAGAAGCTCGACACCATTCAGGATAAAGCAGCCCGCTTGATTGGCACTCCATCCACCACCTTCAACATTCACTCCCTCCACCACTGGCGCACTGTGGCTGCAGTGTGTACCATCGACAAGATGCACTGCAGCAACTCGTCAAGGCTCCTTCAACAGCACCTTCCAAACCTGCGATCTCTACCACTTAGAAGGACAAGGGCAGCAGACGCATGGGAACATCACCACCTACAAGTTCCCCTCCAAGCCACACACCATCCTGACTTGGACCTGTATCGCTGTTCCTTCACTGTCGCTGGGCCAAAATCCTGAACCCCCTTCCTAACAGCATTGTGGGTGTACCTACACCATATGGACTGCAGCGGTTCAAGAAGGCAGCTCACCACCATCTTCTCGAGGGCAATTAGGGATGGGCACTAAATGCAGGCCTAGCCAGCGACGCCCACATCCCATCAATGAATTAAAAAAAACAGTGCTACAGTTAGCCTTAGTTTCCCTGTCTGAAGAGGGGGAAATCAGCCAGGGCTGCTGCTCCTCATCACCATTCAGCAGTCTCTCCTGGAAATGGGAGAGTAGTATGGAGACTAAGTAAGGATAGGAACATGGTTGTCATGCACTCTGAAGTTCCATAACCCACTGACACTCCCTGTTCAGGCTCTTGGATTAAACAATGGTCACCTAGGCAAAGTGCCACAGAGCCCCCTGCAACTTTGGAACCATACTCCAGGAAAGAGTCAATGACTTTGTGAGGAGAGATGGGGGGAAAAAAGAGAGAAAACTGCTTACCACTGTACAGTCAGTAACTAAGACCACAGCTATACTGCAGGTACATGCGTTATACCAGTGCAGTTTTGGAAGCAGTATAAAAGTGGAGCACAGTTACTATAGCCATTCACACTGCTTCAGGAAGAGGCATTAATCACTGTATTTGCTGTCCCAATGCAGGCAGACTTTGTGCATGACACCTGGCTGAAGCATGTTCAAGTGTGTGGGGCCACATGTTTATGTAATCATGATACTGACCATCTTTTAATTTGAAAACTTGCCTAGACATTTTACACTAGCCACAGAACACAACAAATGTCATTAAGAGGAAGAAGAAAAAAAGTAGCATTTGTAAGTGGGAATACCTCCAACAGGTTCTGGTAGTTGAAGCAGTTATTCCTGAACTCCTTCCTATCAATAAGGAGTTTGCCATTTAAAGCCAATCTCCTTTTAAACCGATATGACAAATTATTACACGAGGATTTCAGTAATCTTCTGCAAGATGACACATCATGGGCAGCTTTCATGCAATGCCATGATTAGCCTACATATATTGTCTAGACTGTCACAACCCTTTCCAGGTGGATTTGCTGTGTATACCAAACTGCTCTACACTCTGCATTGAATCACTTAGACGGTAAAAAGACCTACATCAGAATGCTGTTCATAGTGTTGAATGCGGAGCTGTAGTCTATCGTCCCCAACAAGCTGGCCACCAAACTCCACACTCTTGGCCTGAACACTTCCCTTTGCAACTGGACCCTGGACTTCCTAACTAACAGACTGTCAAATTAGGTAACCACACCTTCCCCGCACCCCCCCCCCCCCCCGACCCTGAACACGGGGGCCCCCACAAGGTTGTGTGCTGAGCCCCCTCCTCTACTCCCTCTTCACCCACGACTGTGTGGCTGTTCATGGTTCCAACACCATCATCAAGTTTGCGGATGATACCACGGTGGTAGGCCAGATCACCAACAATGATGAGTCAGCCTACAGGGAGGAGGTCCAGCATCTCGTGAAGTGGTGTGCTAATAACAACCTGGCCCTTAACATCAAGAAAACCAAGGAAATCATTGTGGACTTCAGGAAGTCTAAAGGCGGAAGTCACCCCCCCATCCACATGCATGGGGCTGTGGTGGAAAGGGTGGACAGCTTTAAGTTCCTCGGAGTCCACATCACGGAAGACCTCTCCTGGTCCCTCAATACCTCCTCTTTGGTGAAGAAGGCCCAGCAGCGCCTATATTTCCTAAGGAGGCTGAAGGGATGTAACCTGTCACCCCTGATCCTCTCTAACTTTTACCGCTGCACAATAGAGAGCATCCTGACGAACTGTATCATAGTATGGTATGGCAGCTGTAGCTCCTATGACCGGAAAGCCCTGCAGCGGGTAGTCAAAACTGCCTAACGCATTACCGGTACCCGGCTACCGACCATAGAGAACATCTGCCAGAAACGATGTTTACGGAGGTCACTGGCCATCATCAAAGACCCTACCCACCCCAGCCACAGTTTGTTCGCCCCCCTGCCATCTGGGAGACGCTACAGATGCATTCGCACCCGAACGACCAGATTTAGGAACAGCTTTCCCAGGGCTGTCATCCTACTGAACTCCACAAATAAACTCTAAAGCCTGCACATCTGCCAATGCACTTTATTATGTTAATGTATTACAAGCCAAATGAATGTTGGATGTTAAATGTCTTAATCTAAATGTACACTCTCGGGAGCCGCAAGCCTACATTTCGTTGTACTGCACTTGTGCACTAACAATGACAATAAAGTTGATTATTATTATTATTATTATTATGCAAAAGCAAAATACTGCAGATGCTGGAAATCTAAAATAGAAACAGAAAATGCTGGAAATCCTCAGCAGGTCAGGCAGCATCTGTGGAGAGAGAAACAGAGTTAACGGCCCTGAAATTAGGATCGGGGGCTTGCCGCGCGTGCAAGCCCCCGATGTGCACTCACCCTGCGCGCCGACATCTGAAGCCCGGGCCTGCTTGCATTTCCTGTCACAGGCCTGGTTCAGCTGTCGGCGCGCTGTGCTTACCTGATCCAGTGGCATAGTTAGTGCGATGTGCCGGCTGGGATCAGGTGAGCACTGTGCAGCCAATCAGGGGAGGGGAAACTCATTCATGAGTTTGACAGTAAGAGCTGTCAAACTCATGAAAAGTATGGGCTGCCAAAACACTACTTTAACTTTAAATAAAATTTAAAAAAAATCCCACTGATTATATTAACTATAAATAAGTTTAAAAAAATGTTTTAAACAATTAATCAATTTTTTGAAAAAAATAAATTTTTAAAAAATAGGTTCTAAAACTAAACTTACCTTACTGTAAATTCTTTAAAAATAACAAACCTGTGGAAAAAAAATTTCTACATTGTACTAAAAGCCCACTTACCTGAAAAACTAAATACTTACGTCTGGTTTTTCCACGCGTAAAGACCGGAGGCCTTTACACGCATGCAACTCTGGGGGGGGGGAAAAAAGGAATTTCACTGCGCACGCGCTGCCTGTGCAGTTGCGCGTGCTCTGCCTCTTAACCCCTTGGGTCAGAGGACAGGAAATGCCGGTTTTCAGCGCATGCGCTGTGCATGCTGAAAACCGGCAATTCCTTCGGGCACACGCGTGAGTACCCCGTCCGTACTCAGAGTTGTGCCCGGAATTACTGGGCCAACATTTCAGGTCGATGACCCTTCAACAGTTCTGAAACATTAACTCTCTTTCTCCACAGATGCTGCCTGACCTGCTGAGTATTTCCAGCATTTTCTGTTTTTGCTCCTGTTCATGCAATGGTCGGCAAAGTTTACTGTACATGTTGCATTTATCTGGCATTAATCAAACACATGAGACATAACTGGGAATAAATTGAAGGAGATCATATTTGTACCAAAACAGCCTCTTCTCTCTCTCATGCTGCCAAGCTGCCTGTAGCCAATCGTAAATGGCGTTTCTGGGATGTTACTCATTCCTAAATTTTTGTGGTGCACATGTGATGTGTGTGAAAGTCTGTTGATTTTTTGGATATCTCTTGAATTACTGACCTACAGAGGGTGACAGTTTCCAATGCAACTGTCTTGTCGTATTTCTAAATTGTATGGTGTGCTTATATAAAACAAAGTCTGTGGTAGTTTCCTGCAAGATTGTCTCCTTTGGGCACGAGCCAAGGATTTAAAGAGGAAGTACACTTCATTAGTGACAAATCTCTAACCCTTTGAGGATCAAAACAGCAAGAATAAAGGATCTCAAGAGCACCATGGATGAACAAACTGTTGTGTCCGTCGGTAGTAAGACACAAGACTGCAGGAGAACGGTACAACAGGTGTTTCCTCAACGTGGCTCACTCTGGAACTGAACTGTACAGATTACTACTCAGTGCTATATACAGGTGTGGTCACTGCCGGTACTACAGTATACATGAGCTGTAAAAAGTAGTTCCCCCCCTTAAAGGTATATACATTACAATTCCTCCCCTTTTAGATTAACAGTACCATAACACTCATTTAACAATTAAATATCAAACTAATTACAATTAACACTTAACATACAATGTTAGCTGAAAATAGTCCATTTATATATTCAGTCTTTGGGGAGGCTTCCTGATCCTTTCTGGATAGCGCCTTTCCCGAGTGTCTTGCTCTTGGTGCGGAGGCGATTCTGGCCCCCTGTCGTCGGTTGGGTCATGAGCTTCCGATGCTACTGTTTCTGGGGTAGATGCGACCTGTACGTCGGGTTCCTCACCAGGTACGTATGGGCGAGGCATGGGGTTGACTTGTTCCTGTGACTCTAGGACCTGGTCAGCATGGCGTCTCACAATGTTCTCCCCAACGTCCACTGTGTACATTAGTGGGCCCTGCCGTGTGCATATCGTTCCTGGCTGCCATTTTTCTGTTCAGTAGTCGCGGGCCAAGACTGGTTGCCCTACATTGAAGCTCCTTGTTGGCTTCTCATGGATGTGCTGGAATTGCTTACTCTCAACATCTCTGCGTACGTTTGGTCTGAGCAAATCCAGGCGCGATCTTAACCTTCGGTTAAAGAACATCATGGCCGGGGCCTGGTTGGTGACTGCATGTGTCGCATTCCGGTAGGCGAACAGGAAATTGTCCACCTTATGCTGCAGCGGAATGTTGTCATTGTACATAGCCTTTATTGCCGCCTTAAAGGTTTGTACGAACCTCTCAGCCAATCCATTTGTGGCTGGATGATACGGGGGGGATGTGTAATGCCGTACCCCATTCTTCTGCATAAACCTCTGGAACTCTTCGGACACAAACTGTGGTCCGTTATCGGAGCAAATCTGTTCTGGCAAGCCGTTCCTGGCAAAAATGATCCGTAGGACTGCAATAGTTTTTTCCGTGGTGGTGGAGGACATTTTGATGACCTCAGGCCATTTCGAGTGCGCATCCACGGCTGTTAAGAACATTGAGTCCATGAATGGACCAGCAAAATCAATATGCACCCGTTGCCATGGAGACGAGGGCCACTCCCATGGGTGTAGAGGGGCATGTGGTGGTGCATTTTGGACTTTCTGGCATCCTGAGCAGCTCTTGGTCAGGTCCTCGATTTGTTTATTGATTCCCGGCCACCACACACAAGCCCTGGCAAGGCTTTTCATTTTTACCCCTCCCAGATGACCCTCATGAAGCTCATTGAGCACTCTATCCCTTAACTTGGGTGGAATTACCACTCGGGATCCACACATCAAGGTCCCCCGGCACACTAACAGCTGTTCTCCTCTTGTCGAGAATGCTGGCAACAGTGGGTCGCCATGTGCTGGCCATCCCTTCACCATCAAATCATATACCCGAGACAGTGTCGGGTCATTTCGGGTCTCCTTTTCTATACGAGCGTTAGTTACCGGTAGGTATTCAACTATAGTCGAATGAAATATTTCGACAGGATCCACTGCTGGTGCTTCCTCCGCAGTAGGCAGTGGCAGGCGTGATAGCTCATCAGCATTTCCATGCTGTTTCGTGCCCTTATATTCAATCTCAGTGGTGCGTCCCTAGAAAGAGTGACCATCTTTGTAGTCGTTGCGCAGTCATCACCGGAACGCCCTTTTTCGGATTAAAAATGGAGACAAGAGGCTGGTGGTCAGTCAGCAAGGTGAATTTCTGCCCATGCAGATAGTGATTGAACTTTTTCACTCCCCACACTAGGCTGAGGGCCTCCCTGTCAATCTGGGCGTAGTTATGCTCGGCTGAGGTTAGTGATCGTGACGCAAAGGCTATTGGCCTCTCTGAGCCGTCCGAGAATTTGTGCGACAGCACCACTCCAATGCCGTATGGTGACACATTACACGCCAACCGAATTGGTAGTGCTGGGTTGAAATGGGCCAATACCTCTTTCGATGTGATTAGTGTTTTGCTCTTCTGGAAAGCTCGTTTACATTCGTCACTCCACTTCCATGGCACACCAGTTTACAGTAGGGTGTTCAGTGGGTGTAGTATTCTAGACAAATTTGGCAAGAACTTATGGTAGTAGTTTACCAGCCCGAGGAACGACCTCAGCTGTGACACGTTTTCCGGTGCTGGAGCCTTGACTACTGCCTCAATATTTTCTGGGGACTTATGTAACCCCTCTTTATCGATAACGTGGCCACAATACGAGATCTGTTTTCTAAAAAACTCGCATTTGGGGCGGTTAGCTCGGAGCCCATATTCCTGCAATCTAGTGAGCACCTGCTCCAGGTTGGCGAGGTGATCACTGTCATTTTTGCCCGTGACCAGGATGTCGTCCAAATAACACTGGGTCCCTGGGATCCCTTGCAGGACTTGTTCCATTGCCCTCTGCCAAATGGCCGGAGCTGATGCTACCCCGAATACCAGCCGGTTGTATTGGTAGAGACCTTTATGGGTGTTGATTGTGAGGTATTTTTTTGATGCTTCTTCTACCTCCATTTGCAGATACGCCTGGGCCAGATCAATCTTAGTGAAGCGTTTCCCTCCAGATAGCGAGGCGAAAATATCTTCAATCCGCGGAAGTGGATATTGCACGGTGTGAAGGACTGGGTTCACTGTTACCTTAAAGTCCCCACAGATGCGAACCTTCCTTGGTTCCCCAGGCGTGCTGCTCAACGACTTTTTCATCACCGGGACGATGGGTGTAGCCCACTCACTCCCGTCTACCTTAGACAGTACTCCTGAATGTTCCAAACTCTCCAGCTCTGCTTCGACGGCTGGGCGGATCGCATAAGGTACCAGTCTGACCTTAAAAAAAAAAAAAAAAAATTTTGGGCTTGCATTTTCTTCGATTTTTAATTGTTGCTGTCATGCCTTTTAGTGTTCCGAGTCCTTGCTGGAACACTTCTTGCGCGTCGGTTAGGATCTTTGACAGTCGCCCAGGTGTGACGTCGTCATCCTTTTTGGCAGCCACAGTCAGTGCTTGTATGGAATGCCAATCCAGCTGTATTTTCCGGATCCATTCACGTCCCAGTAATGGTGGTCCTCCATCTTGCAATACATACAGGTCTAGTTTTGGTGTTTCCTTACCGTTATATATAACGGTCACCCTTATTTTTCCTTTGGAGTAGACTTTTTGCCCCGTGTACGTCTTCAAAATAATTTTTGTGTCTCAAGGGTATGTGTGAGAATAGCCGCTCGTAGTCCCGTCGGTTTATGACTGTTAGGGCTGATCCTGTGTCCAATTCCATTTTTACCTGGACTCCTGCTATCTTGCGAGTGACCCAAATGGTTCGGTGATCCTCCGTTTTGATCACATTATGTAGTTTCAGACAACTCAGCTCACTGTTTTCGGAGTCGGTATCACACTTTTGTTTGTCTGAACTATTCTTATGTACCTTCTTGTACTTTTCTTTTGGAGACTTCTTATTGCTGGTTTTCTTTCCCGACCTGCAGACTCGTGCTATGTGTCCTACTTTTCCACACTGTCTGCACACTTTGTCTTTGAACCAGCAATCATTGTGGTCGTGTGTTGTTCTGCCGCAGCGATAGCACTTCTCTGTTCTGTATGACATTTCGTTTGTGCCATATTCTTGCGGTCTCTGTTGTATGTCTGCAGCACTCCGTGCTGCTGCTTCATATGATACCGCAATGCTGAAAGCCTTGTCCAGCGTAAGGTCCTTTTCAGATAAAAGCCGTTTCTGGGTTCCTTCACTTTGAAGCCCACACACAAACTTGTCCCTTAAGGTATCTGCCAGTTCCGTTCCAAACTGGCAGTGTTTCGATAGTTTGCGCAGTTCTGTTAAATATTCAGCATTGCTTTCATCCTTATGCTGGTTCCGTTTGTGAAACTTGAATCTTTCTGCTATCAGCAGCGGTGTAGGGTTTAAATGTTCCTGTCGTATTGTCACTATGTCTCCAAAACTCTCTTCCACTGGCTTCGCTGGGGTTACTAGATTTCGTAATAAGCCATACGTCTTTGCACCCATTAAATTTAACAATACCGGCGCTTTCTTGTCATCTGACACCTCATTTGCCTTGCAGTATACCTCTATTCGTTCGACATATGTAGTCCAATCTTCGACTTCATTGTCAAATGCGGTGATACTGCCACTGTTCGGCATTTTGGGTGTGGTTTAATATGGCTTAAAATGGCGTCTCCCGTGCTTTCCTTCCTCCCCCGCTGCTGCCAATGCCGCTTTCGGCGGTCCTCGTGGCAATGGCGACACCCTGTAGGTTTCGCTCGCTTCTGCTGCCAACGCCGCTCTCGGCGGTCCTCGTGGCAATGGCGGCGCCTCGCGGGTTTCTGCGCGTCTCTCTCCCTCTCCTCGATGCTGCTCGGCCCCTGAACACCGGCTGCGCCCTGTGCGCTCTGCCCTCTCTCTTTCTCTTTCTCTCCCGTCGACGCTGCTCGGCCCTTTGCTGTGCTGCTCGGTCGGGCTCTAGCCCGCCGTTGTCCGGGAAGGGTCTGCGCAGTACCTGTTGCCAGCCCGTTTCGCTGGACCACCGCGACTGGAAAGCCAAGCCTGGCTCTCACCAGCCTCCCCCGCAATTCTCGAGTGTCTGCTGGATGACTGGGCGGTTGCCCGTGGTCGACGCCCGTGTCTCTGGCCTTGACCTCCAATCTACTGGTCTCCAGGAACGAATCCCTGGGAGGTGATGCAGAGTTGCAGGTAGGATCGAATTTGCCTCGTCGCCAATGTTGTGTCCGTCGGTAGTAAGACACAAGACTGCAGGAGAACGGTACAACAGGTGTTTACTCAACGTGGCTTACTCTGGAACTGAACTGTACAGATTACTACTCAGTGCTATATACAGGTGTGGTCACTGCCGGTACTACAGTATACATGAGCTGTAAAAAGTAGTTCCCCCCCTTAAAGGTATATACATTACGCAAATGATGTAGATTGTCTCTGAATTTACTAAGTTTATCAAGTATTTAGTTGGTACTGTAAAAAGGAGTATGTGTGTGAAGGGACTTGCAGGGATTTTCAACAGGAATGCAGGAGTTGGAAGTAAAAGCAGAATTCAGGAAATGAGCAGCAAGCCATTCATATCTGAAAGAGAAAGACCAGTTAACATTGAATGGGACATTCCATCAGGTGGGGCAGAGTCAGAAGGGACCTTTCAGATCCATGCCAGTTCTGATGAAAGTTCCCATCCAAAGTATTAACCTTTCTTTCTCTTTTCAAATAGTAACCAACCTATTGCGTATTTCGAGCACTTCCTGCTTTTCTAGCAGTGCAGTAGTAATCAGTGGCTTATAGAAATGTAATTTCCTAGGTGTGTTCTTGAAATGCATTTCAAAATTACACGAATTCACCTGTTGCTGTAAACCCTCAATAAGCTTTATAACAATTCATCCACAATATTTGGTTTCTGGTCTCCAGGACCAGCATATAAAGCTTATTTTTCTGAGGCATAGACAGAAAAAACCTACTTCCAAGCTGAAGGGGCAAATAGGTGTGATCGAGGTGGAGCTTTGTAGATTTAGGATACAGTTATGTTGACACTTATGCATCACTCTGAAATAAGTGACATTATAACTCCTGAGTCAGGTACATACCTGATTCTGGAATCAGTGAAGGCACTCTTACTGGTACGATAGCAAAATACTGCGGATGCTGGAAATCCGAAGTAACAACAGAAAATGCTGGAAAAACTCAGCAGGTCAGGCATCCGTGGAGAGAAATTTGAGTTGACATTTCGGGTTGAAACCCTTCAAAACTGGAAAGAAAAGAAAATAGATCGAAGGCAAGGCTGCGATCGAACAAAAGAGACAGTAAAAGGTATTCGAAGCCAGACGAGATGGTAATAGGCCCGTGGAGACAAAAGGCAGCTGAGATTAGGTGTGAAGTGTACTGGCAGGTAAGAGACAGCTGCCAGGTGAGAGAGAGAAACAAAAGGAAAGGGGGGGGGGAGGGGAAAGGAGGACCCAAAACAAAGGGGTAGAAAAAATTATAAGTAAAAAAGTAATAGGGACCGAGGTTATGATCTAAAATTGTTGAACTCGATATTGAGTCCGGAAGGCTGCAAAGTGCCTAGTCGGAAGATGAGGTGCTGTTCCTCGAGTTTACGTTGAGCTTCCGTGGAACAATACAAGAGACCAAGGACGGTGAGGTCTGAGTGGGAATGGAGCGGTGAATTAAAGTGACAGGCGACCGGAAGCTCGGGGTCACCCTTACGGACTGAACGGAGGTGTTCCGCAAAGCAGTCACCCAATCTGCGTTTGGTCTCCCCAATGTAGAGGAGACTGCATCGTGAGCAGCGAATACAGTATACTAGATTGCGAGAAGTACAAGTAAATCGCTGTTTCACCTGGAAGGGGTGTTTGGGGCCCTGGACAGTGGGAAGGGGGGAGGTATAGGGGCAGGTGTTACATCTCCTGCGCTTGCACGGGAAGGTGCGAGGCGAAGGGGAAGGGCTGTTTGGGGTGATAGAGGAGTGGACTAGGGTGTCTCGGAGGGAGCGGTCCCTACGGAATGCTGAAAGGGGAGGGGAGGGGAAGGGAAGATGTGTTTGGTGGTGGGATCACTTTGGAGGTAGCGGAAATGGCGGAGGATGATCCGTTGAATGTGGAGGCTGGTGGGGTGAAAGGTGAGGACAAGGGGAACCCTATCGTGGTTCCGGGAGGGAGGGGCAGGGGTGAGGGCAGAAGTGCGGGAGATAGAACGGACACACTCGAGGGCCGTGTCGACCACGGTAGAGGGGAATCCTCGGTTGCGGAAAGCTCAACGTAAACTTGAGGAACAGCAACTCATCTTCCGACTAGGCACTTTGCAGCCTTCCGGACTCAATATTGAGTTCAACAATTTCAGATCATAACCTTGGCCCCTATTACTTTTTTATTTATAATTTTTTCCACCCCTTTGTTTTGGGTCCTCCTTCCCCCCCCCCCCCCCCCCCCCCCCCCCCCCCCATTCCTTTTGTTTCTCTCTCTCACCTGGCAGCTGTCTCTTACCTGCCAGTACACTTCACACCTAATCTCAGCTGCTTTTTGTCTCCACGGGCCTATTACCATCTCGTCTGGCTTCGAATACCTTTTATTGTCTCTTTTGTTTGATCGCAGCCTTGCCTTCGATCTATTTTATTTTCTTTCCAGTTTTGAAGAAGGGTTTCGACCCGAACCGTCAACTCAAATTTCTCTCCACGGATGTTGCCTGACCTGCTGAGTTTTTCCAGCATTTTCTGTTGTTGTTTAAGGCACTCTTGCTGTTGGTGCTTAATGTGTCAGTAAGTATGCACAGAACTCTTCTGAGCATGTATGAGTGCAGCAAAACTGAGTATTGCCAGCTGTGAATGGCACCATGCAGCTACTATCCTCAGATCAGTAGTGCACTATGCCTGCAGCATTAACGAATGTCACTGAAATCAGTCACACAGCAATGTAGTGCAGTGATTAGTGTGCTGCATTTGCAGTTTCAGATCTGTGCCTCCTTCTATTATGTAGTTATGCACCATGGACTGAAAAAACACAATATGGCTGAAGGCCAGTTCCTGATGTACAGTGTGATAATCCTGAACTGTCCCCAATTTGGGATAAATCAGAATAAAGGAAATCTTTCCTTGTTTCTTTTCAGTTGTGGTATAACTGCAAGCTGGTTTGGATTCGAGATTGTATTCCTCATAATTCAATGTGTGAAGCATTATGAAACTATCTTTATGTATTTTGAATTTTTAACAAATTACATGGTATGACTCGGCTGAAGTACATGTTGTATTTCTGGTACAAATAACAACAATAACAAGAACTAGCATTTTATATAGCGCCTTTAACGTAGTAAAATGTTCCAAGGTGCTTCACGGGAGCAAATGTCAAACAGAATTTGACACTGAGCCACATTATATTAGGGCTTCTTTGGCTGTAAAGCGCTTTGGGACGTCCGATGGTCATGAAAGGCACTATATAAATGCAAGTCTTTTAGATGACCAAAAGCTTGGTCAAAGAGATAAGGAGCGTCTTAAAGGAGGCGAGAGAGGCGGATGGAATGCCAGAGATTAGGGCCAAGCAGCTGAAGGTATGACCGCCAGTGGTGGCACAAAGAAAATCAGGGATGTGCAAGAGGCCAGAATTGGAGGAGCACAGATATCTCGGAGAATCCATTCAGCTGCCTCTGCTGCTTCCCTCCCTTCCTCTAACCGACCAGGCCAAACTTCCTCTAGGGTTCCCCCCTGCCCTAGCCCTGACCTCGTATCTTTCTCTAGTTTCTCTATCTCCCATCATGCCATCTCTGAGTTCATCTTGTACAGGAGACCCAGCTCCTGCTCCCTCGACCCTATTCCCACCAAACTGCTGACCACCCAACTTCCCTTCATGGCCCACATGTTAGCTGATGTTGTTAATGGTTCCCCCTCTCAGGTACTGTTTCCCTCCCCTTCAAAATTGCCATCTTCACCCTTCCCCTCAAAAGACCTACCCTTGATCCTGGTGTACTTGCAAACTACCTCCCCATCTCCAACCTCCCTTTCCTCTCAAGTCCTTGAATGTGCTGTTGCCTCCTAAATCTGGGCGCATCTTTCCCACAGCTCCATGTTTGAATCCCTCCAATCAGGTTTCCGCCCCTGCCGCAGTACTGAAACGGCTCTTATCAAAGTCACAACTGAGATCCTATGTGACTGTGGCCATGGTAAACTATCCCTCATTGTCATTCTCAATCTGTCTGCAGCTGTTGACCACACCAGCCTTCTCCAACGCCTCTCCTCCATCCTCCAGCTGGATGGGACTGTCCTTACCTGGTCCCATTCTTATCTACCCAGTCGTAGCCAGAGAATCACCTGCAATGGCTTCTCTTCCCACTCCCATACTGTTGTCTCACGTGTCCCTCAAGGATCTATCCATGGCCCCCTGCCCCTTGGCGACATCATTGAGCTTCCAACCACATATCCACTCCATCACCGAGACCACATACTCTCACCTCGGTAACATTGCCCGTCTCCGCCCTTGCCTCAGCTCATCTGCTGTTGAAACCCTCATCCAAGCCTTTGTTACCTCTTGACTTGACTATTCTAATGCTCTCCTGGCTGACCTACCATCTTCCACCCTCCATAAACTTGAGCTCATGGAAACTCTGCTGCCCATATTGTAACTCGTATCAAGTCCTGTTCACCCATTACCCCTGTGCTCATTGACCTACATTGGCTCCTGGTCCGGCAGCGCATAATTTTAAATTCTCATCCTTGTTTCCAAATCCCTCTATGGCCTTGCCCCTCCCTATCTCTGTAACCTCCTCCAGCCCTAAAATCCTCCGAGATCTCTGCGTTCCTGCTATGCCTATTGCACATTCCCGATTTTAATTGCTCCACCATTGGCGGCTGTGCCTTCAGCTGTCTAGGCCCTAAGCGCTGGAATTCCCTCCCTAAAAGCTCTCTACCTCTCTCTCCTCCTTTAAGCTCCTTAAAACCTACCTCTTTGACCAAGCTTTTGCTCACCTGTCCTAATATCTCCTTATGTGATGCAATGTCAAATTTTGTTTGATAATGCTCCTGTGGAGTGCCTTGGGACGTTTTACTACATTAGAGGCGCTATATAAATGCAAGTTATTGTTGTAGGGCTTGAGGAGGTTACAGAGATAGTTATGGGCAAGGCCACGGAGGGACTTGAAAACGAGGATGAGGATTTTAAAATTGGGGAATAGGAGGGTCCACTTTTGGAAGCGGAGTCCTTTAAATGGTCTTATTTCAGCATACTCCTATGCTTTTAATTCCCCTACCATCACGAGTACTCCAGAGAGACTATGGCACAGACTGGGGAGGAGGAGGGTATTTGTAAGAAAGGAACAAAATGACAAACTATCCGAATAGGAAAAGGGGAATTAAATGGGTGTTTGTCGGTAAAAGTGTAAAGGTAAAGCAGAACTACCTGCAATGAAAAATATAGTGAACTGTTATTCACTTTTAATGATGCTGTGCTGTCCACCAGTGATTTTGAACTTTTGCTGTTTTTGATGGGACTTTTTGAATTGTATGTGCTGATTGCTGTACACGACATGCAAGAAGAGGTGGGTGGAACTAATTGGCTGTGGTGGGAACTTCCTGTTTGAAGCAAAGTAAATATCACCCCCTGCAGAAAAGGGTTAGAGCTTTTTCAGCTGTTTGCATCCTGGCTGGTGTTTTCTGAAAATAGCTTAATTTATGGTTCTTAATGTTGATTTAGTTTGGGGGGGGGGGGGGGGCGTGAAATCATTGAAGAATGCTAACTTTATCTGGATAGTTGTAGCTCTTGTAAGATTCTTTGTGGTGGATGCATTAACATTAGAAGAGTTTAATTTTAGTATCAAATGTTCAGCCAGTCTCACAAACTACTTTAGGGCAGCTTGATTTTTAATTTAATTTAAAATCTAAATCTATTCAGAAGTTATAATATACAGTACTTTGTTTTTGCGGAATCTGAGTTGCCACTTGTGATTTATTCTTCTTGCTACGGTGAAAAGGTGTACTTATCCTGCAACTTGGTGTTGCTAGAAATGTTAAAGTTGCAGTATAACTTGGGAGTTGGGTCCTGCCTATATATGCAGCACAAGTGACCTCTGTTCTCCTGAAAGCCAGTGTTTCTGACATGGCTGAGGATCTTTCCAAACATGACTGAATTGATTGCAGTTATATATGCACAGGCAGAGGGATAGGTGAATGGTTTTTAAGTTTTCACCACGGTCACAGTATGATAAATGAGGATCAATTATGAGGCTTTGGACTTAAATTCAAGACCACTTTTAGAATTTTATTTGAACCCTTTATGGTGTATCGATTCTCTCCATTGCAGCTGGGAAAGAGCATATGTGGTAGATAAGGACAAAGTCAAAGTTGAATTGTCACTGGAGGCTGTGCTTCAAATTACAACAGTTAATATGGGAATGATTAAACTTGGGAAGATACCAAATTGTAAGTTGAAAGCAATTGCTTTGGTTTTATAATGGTTCAGTTCATTCAAAATTAAGTTCAGGTAAAACAGAAAATTGAATAGATAGCCAGCGCAGGACTCTGCTGTCTTTGCAATACACTGCTGAAAAAGTGAAATGTTGAACATTGGGCTACCGGCTGTTTAAAATATGAAGTTTACAGCAATGTTTAATTTAAGCATCAAAGAATTGGTTCTAAGTTAAACAGAACCTGCTAGAAGTAAATAAGTACTTAGTACCTCGTGCTGCCTTTATTTTTGCATAATTGATCACTTCATTTTATTGTCGCCTCACAAAACCTATTGATTTTTGTCAGCTTGAGCTGGTCTTGAGCCTGATTTACATCACCCCTGTGGTTTCAAACAGTTGGTCACCTGCAGCTTACTGCAGAGCTATACTGATTCATGAGCCCATGTGTATATTGACCAGATGGATCCCTGTGAAAAGAACTGATGGGGGTATGAGCTGAGTCTGGGACTCTGAGGGGGTGGAGGTGGGAACATTTGCCTTATACTTGGAGTGGCTTTGGGAGTCTTGCCTCAGGCCTTTGTATGGCGACCATAGTCTGCAGTGACCTCGAGTGAACACTTGTTGCTTGGAAATGAGTGGTAAACATCAAAGGGCAATATGAGTGTAGCTTCTGCTAACCCAGTAGTTAGAGGCTGCAATGGTTTCCCCCTGTTGAAATGATAGAAATTCCTTGGAATCCAAGGGACAGTTGGTTTCAAAACCACAGCTCCACACACTATTGATTGTGATTTTAAAACTTTTTTTTTAACCAGATATTTAACCTCTTTTTAAAATAACTTTTTACTTTTGTAGAACAGGGATGATGGGCTTTATTTAAGATGAGAGACTTGAGAGGTCTTGATTCGAACAAAGTAGGTGGAGAAGAAATCTGTTAGAGGCACTCAAAATTGAGGAGTTTTAATGTGATAAATAGGGTCAAAGCATTTCCACCGGTCAGTGAGTCAGTAACTAGAAGGCATAAATTAAAGATCAACAAGAAAACAAAGGGAGAGATTGGAGGGGTGGGGGGGGAGGGGGATTCTTGTGCAGTTTTTTTTAGGATATGGAATGCTCTACAAAAAACAGTGATGAAAATAGAATCCATGATGGCCTCCAAAAGGAAAATGGACACATATATTTAAAAAGGAAAAATATAAAAAGATGCAGGGAATGGTACTAAGTGAACAGCTCTTTGATGGGTCATGGCTCTGCGGGAGCCTTGATCGTATCAGCAGATCATACATAGAGTGAGCGATTCACCTGATAGCCATACATGCAGCTAGGGTTGTTGGGTAGTAATCAGAAGTGGGAACTTGGATTAACTAACTCCGTACCGATTTTTATGGGCAGTTTAGCAGAACGGCTTCCCCATGGGTCCTGACAAATGTTACCATTTTTGGAATCCATTTCCTGGCCACAGCCAGCCAGATTGAGAGGTTGGCTGGCTGTCAGGTGGGAAGGTGTGGCATCGGGGAACATCGAAGAGGGAGTGAGAGAACAGAGCTTGGGGGGGTGGGGTGCAAAGGGGTCGGGTGGACATCGATTGCGGGAGTGGGGGTGCGCAGAGGGCGAGGCCCATTAGGAGAAGATCTTTTTTGCTGAGATCAATGCAGCAGCGGGGTCGTCCCCTGCCGCTGCCCTCTCCCACCTTGAAGCTGCCCAGGTAGGCGAAATCGTGGGCCCAATGTGGCAGTCTGTCAATTGATCTGCCACCATAGATTTTAGCCAAACTTTAAATGTTGGCTTTTATCTTCCTCTCTTCGCCGTCACCCCCCACTCTAGATTTTTTCTCCCCCTCTCCTTGTATTGATTTTTTGCTGTGGTTTAGCTCTGGGGGTGCCATCAACCTTCAAGTATTTCTTCCAATTGGCCATTCTTTGTGACCCTAGGTGGTGAGAATTGGAAGACTATTTGATCATATCGTGGTGAGGGAGACAAAAAGTGGAGTGAGGTGTAGCACAGTCATGCCAAATTTGGCCATTATCTGATGTCTACTGATTTTATTTTTCCATCTCTGGTCACTTAATAACTATCGGCAGTGGGAACTATGGTTGCAATCCTGTCATTTCTCTTCCAACCCCCACAAAGGCAGGGGACAGTGAGGCCGATTGTAGTGTTGCCTCCACTACCCTGGCTGACATTGCCTAACTCGACATAAAAGAATGAATGAATCCAGAACCTTTCTGCCCTCTATAGCTCAGTATTACATCACTTGGTGAATTTGTGTGAGCTAGTGGAAAATCATTAGTTAATCTTTTAAAGGGAGATTCAAGTGATGGCAATGTACCCTTTAAGGATGTAATGCCCCTCTTTTTATGTAAAATCACTGTTTTAGCTTCAGTTCCAGTTAAGTACTTGAGATGTAATTTGATTTGTGTGTTTACCTTTTAGAGCCATCAGTCAATCATGTGGGCGTGAGCAGGACGTCTGGCTCCACTTCCATTAAGGTAATCGTCTCATCAGTGGTGCTGAAAATCTTGCCCATAATTTTTGTATTTAGAAACCCTTTGATAAAGTAGACATCTCGAATCATTGAGACCATGAACTTTTTAAGTTAAGGACAACTGATGTATGTTACAGAATTTTAGAAAGTTTCCATATGGCTGGAAGACTAAACGTTTCAATATACTCTGCCTTTCTATATGTTGTGCAACACCAATGCTAAATTGTTAGTTTGTAAGATAACAAATGTGTAACTGATACAAACTGTTTTTCTGCAGAAGCAGTTGCTTGTCTTGATTTATATCATCTGCCCTCCTCCCATTCCCCCCCCCCCTCAGTTTGTTCTGCACATGTAACTGAAGCTCAGTTTTCTTAAAGGAATACTCCTGGATAAGTTACTAAGTGGTCCAATTCTTAATTATCCTTCTGCAAAATATAGTCATTCTGAATTTGTTTTAAAAAGTTATAAGGTGGCTGAATATAGGGGGTATGATTAAACTTCTTAATCATACCCCCTATATTCAAGTCTAGTTCATTGATATATACCACAAAAAGCAAGGGACCTAGTACTGAGCCCTGTGGAACCCCACTGGAAACAGGCTTCCAGTCACAAACACCCATCAACCATTACCCTCTGCTTCCTGTCTCCAAACCAGTTTTGAATCCAACTTGACACTTTGCCCTGGATCCCATGGGCTTTTAACTTCATGACCAGTCTGCCATGTGGAACCTTAACAAAAGCCTTGCTAAAGTCCATATACACTACATCAAAAGCACTACCCTCATCTACCCTCCTTTTTACCTCCTCAAAAAACTCAATCAAGTCTGTCAGACACGACCTTCGCTTAACAAATCCTTGATTAATCTGTGTCTTTGTAAATGAAGATTTATCCCGTCCTTCAGAATTCTTTTCAATAATTTTCCCACCACCGAGGTTAGGCTGACTGGCCTGTAATTACTCGGTCTATCCTTTTCTCCCTTTTTAAACAAGGGTACCACATTAGCAGTCCTCCGGCACCATACCAGAGCTGTGCGATTGGTTCAGTCTGTATATCACTGAAGGGGCCTTTTAAATTTGAGTGGTCAGGTATTCAAACTCCCGGTAACTCTATTCCCGGGTATAAAAGAAGGGAGAGCTGTGCTTAAATCAAAGAGTCTCCTTGGAGATTGTCTGAGTGAAGGATGTTCTTGCCATGGAGGGAATGCAGCGAAGATTCACCAGGCTTCTACCTGGGATGGCAGGAATGAAATATGAGGAGAGATTGGGTCGATTGGGCTTATATTCGCTGGAGTTTAGAAGAATGAGAGGGGATCTCATTGAAACATAAAATTCTAACAAGACTAGACAGACTAGATGCAGGAAGGATGTTCCCGATGGCCGGGGAGTCCAGAACCAGGGGTCACAGTCTAAGGATAAGGGTTAAGCCATTTAGGACAGAGATGAGGAGGAATTTCTTCACCCAGAGAGTGGTGAACCTGTGGAATTCTCTACCACAGAAGGCAGTTGAGGCCAATTCATTAAATATATTCAAGAAGGAGTTGGATATATTTCTTAAGGCTAAAGGGACATGGGGAGAAAGCAGGGACGGGGTACTGAATTTGGATGATCAGCCATGATCTCATTAAATGGCGGAGCAGGCTTGAGGGGCCGAATGGCCTACTCCTACTCCTATCTTCTATGTTTCTATATCGGGCCCAGCATCCTCTTGCTGTGCTTTGGATTTGAAATGAGCTCCCAGCATTCTCTGCTGCTTGTTGGTTTCAGTGGATATGAAGAATCCTTCCCATTACCAGGAAGAATCCTTCCCATTAACTCAGTGTGCTAATGATCTACATGGTGTGGTTCTGACCAGAAAGGCTCCAGATTTGATCCTGGATCTCTGAGATAACTGCTCTTGGTTGGGACAGAAGGTGAAGGTGCTCAATGTGCTTGCAATATTCTTGGGTTAAAGGGAGAGGGAAAATTAGCCAGAAACTTTTCCAGCATGTGTATGGATAGTATCGAGCTCTGCTGTGATGGCAAATGGCCAACATACACTCTCCAGTGTCATGTGTGAAGAATGGCCACTTGGGTGAGGTACCAAATGGTGACTGATGTCCGTGAAACTCTACTCTGGTAAGAGTCACCATTTTCGCAAGGAGAGAGGAGAAAGTAGTTGATTATTCATATAACTTCAGAAATGTTTTGTCTTAAGATGCAGACATACTTAACAGTTGGCTTATTTGTAGTGGATACTGTTGGCGGATATTTTGGAAAGCAGTATTCCTGGATTAAATTTGAAATGCCAGCAATTATGGCTTTGATAGATGTATACAATGTTTGTGATAAGTAGTTTTCATTTATATTCTGATAAATTAGATTTCATCAGCTTGTACTTAGATCTAAAAACGGTCGTGTGATTTTGGTGTTTCAGAGTTGTGTATGAAGTTTGTTCATGTAGGCTGTTCCTTTGCTGATAATGGTTATCTTTGGTTTCGTCCAGTTTTACCTATAGATCCCTCATTGTACTATTGCAAACAATCTAAAATGAAGCCCAAAGTTCCTTGTATAACTTGGTGACCTCCACAAGCAGAAAAAAATAAATGAGGCACCATCTGCTGCTGTGGTTCTTTTTAACAAATAATAATTACATTTATCTGAGTGGGAACTAATTAAACAGTTTAGAATCTTTCCTAAAAGGTTAATCAGACAGGAACTCACCCGCACTTTTTTCCAGTGCAATTTAAATCTAAAGTTAAAGCCCTTCTATAATTAAGAGCAGTGTAGTGGAAGAATCATTTTATTTTCGAAGCTATGTATTACTGAAGGAAAGGCAGCTAAAAGCATGTATAACAGGGATGGAAAACTTCTTTCACCAAACTAGCCTGGGGCAATTTACTTTCCTGCTGTGGCAAGCTGGAAAAACAAAGGTATCTTGCAAGCTGTCTGCCTGTCTAAAAGTTGGAAGTACAGTAACTTTTTATGCTGAGTAAAATGTAGATTTAGAAAGCCATTCTTGCCAACTAGCAGCTAAATGTTACAGCATCAATACAGCCTTATACTCACCAACAATACATTGAAGTATTTACATGTAGGAAATCATAAATTACAACACAGATTTCCAGAGCTCAGTTAAATTAACCTTGCGTGGCTTTAGTTGGGATTTTTTTTTGCCCACGTATCTAATTTACTTAATTTGTCCTTGTTATCTTTTATTTTTGCTCTTACTGTGAACAAACGCTCCCTTTCCCTGTCTGACTAAACTTCAGATCTCTACCCTTCAGATGATTCAGTAATCGCAGGCACGGGTGTACTTTTAGTCTATTTTTAAGTGAGTGTCTTCCCACTTTTTTTCTGACAGTCCTGGCAGATTCTGGGTTCTGTTCAGATTCTTTTGAGGTTCAATCTTCAGACGTCCCAAAGGTTTTGCTGATTAAGGCAAGGAGTAGCTGTACCATATAGACCAGAAAGATCCCAGGTTTGTGCTGAGTCTGAACCAGGATACTTGCAACAGTAGTTTAATTAACATCAACACCCTAATATTAGGAACATGGGAACAGGAGTAGGCTGATCAGCCCCTCCAGCCTGTTCCGCCATTCAGTGGGATCACTGCTGATCTGTATCCACCCGCCTTGGCGCCATATCCTGTTATACACTTGGCTAGCAAAAATCTGTCAATCTCAGATTTAATATTATTAATTGAGCTAGCATCTACTGCTTTTTGTGGGAGAGAGTTCCACACTTCTACCACCCTTGTGCGTGAAGAAGTGCTTCCTAACTTCTCTCCTGATTGGCCTGGCTCTGATTTTAAGGTTGTGTCCCCCCGTCCTGGACGTCCCCCACCAGCAGAAAAAGTTTCTCTCTACCCTATCAATTCCTTTCAAAGCCCTAAAAACCTCAGTCAAATTACACCTTAACCTTCTATATTCCAGGGAATATAAGCCTAGTGTATGTTCTCTCATCAACCTAACCCTTGGAGCCCTGGTAACATTCTGGTGAATCTGCGCTGCACTCCTTCCAAGGCCAATATATCCTTTCTAAGGTGCGGTGCCCAGAACTGTACACAGTACTCCAGATGTGGTCTAACTAGGGCATTGTATAGCTGTAGCAAAACTTCCTCCCCTTTATATGCTAGCCCTATAGTTATAAAGGCTAGCATTCCATTAGCCTTTTTGATTTTTTTTTTGTACCTGGCTACAATATTTTAATGATCTGTGTACATGGACACCTAAATCTCTTTAGCCCTCCACTGTTCCTAGCTTTTCGCTATTTAAATAATACTCCAATCTATCCTTTTTTTGGTCCAAAATGGATGACCTCACACTTGCCTGTGTTGAAATCTATAGTAATCTGGGGTGTAATGTTGAAGTTATCCACCAGATGGAGCCAAATATTAAGGGTTCACATTCACCAGTATTTAAGGTAATGGGTCATGTATTCAATGTCCTGGTACACCAGTTAACACGGTAATGTGGCATTGCATTATGGTTCATCCTCCATCTTGGCTCGTGCAGTAAGAATAAGATTGTGCCTGGCTTCCAGCTTGTAAGAGCTATGTCTCTCTGCTACACCGTGTAAATAAACAGTTGGGTTTTGTTCCTAATATCTCACTTCTCTCAGTTTCTGACCTTACCACTCGGATATCACAAAATCCATGTGCCACAGTTATGCCCACTCACTTAATCTATCAATGTCTCTTTGTAATTTTATGCTCCCTTCTATACTTACTATACCACTAATCTTTGTGTTATTGGCAAACTTGGATATATAGCTTTCTATTGTGTCATTGAAGTCATTAATAAATATTGTGAATATTTGAGGCTTCAACACAAATCCTTGTGGGGCACTACTAGTCACTTCCTTCCAATTGGAGTACATACCCATTATCCCTACTCTGTCTTGTCTCTGTCCTAACCAATCTCCTAACCAGGTCAATAATTTGCCTTCAATTCCATGAATTTTCATTTTAGCTAACCGTCTCTTATGTGTTGCCTTCTTGAAGTCCAAATAAACTACATCCATAGACGTTCCCCTGTCTGCTGCTGTGGAGGTGAAGATGCTCATTTTTGAAGTTGGATGAGGACAGGGTCAGGCTCCATTTTGATGGCCTTCTGGCCTTTCCCTAGCAGTCAAATAGCCTGCTGACACTCTCTGCCTACTTGAAGAATGACAATGTGGGTGAGTTACGGAGCAGTCTGGCATCAGTAGAACCATATCCCAGCAAAAACAAATGTTTATTTCCCTTCAATCAATACATTCTGCTTTTTGAGTCCCTTGAAGTAAGGGTTTGCAGCCTTCCTGTTCTACTAGCATTTCCAGTCTAATAAGCGGCAGTTATATAATCCAGTCAGCCCACAGAAAAAGTGATTTCCATAAATCTGCAATGTAAATAATACTCTGCCGGACCATCAGTGTCGTGCATTTGCAGGCTTGCTGAACTTGTCTTGACAATGCTACCTCACATGGTACATAGGAGATCAGATGGCATTTCTCAACCTCCCTCTCCACCCCCACCCCCTGTTCTCCACTAACAAAAAAAAGTGGGTGTCTTGTCTCCCTTGGAAGTGGGCCCTTGTCCAGTAGTTTTTTAGCTACCTATTTGCTGGTGCATAATTGTGGTCTCTATCTTGCTCCACCCTCCTTCTCGTCCTAAAGTACGCTCTGAAGTTGTAGTTTGACTGAGATGAGAAATTCAGCATCTAGTACATGTACTGTATAAAGGTCTTGTGTGTAGTATGTGTTTATTCAGAATGTGATACTTTGTTACAGATGGAAAACAATCTTAAAAAGAAAAATGCCAGACATTTAATGATGGGTTCTTCTGACAATCAGCTGCAATTACATTGATTTGCCTATTTATATAACTTCACGACAAGGAATACTTGACAAGTGGCTTTAAAGAGAGAGGCCTGGTTAGCAGTTATATTAAAACTGTGTTTGAGATCCTAGACTATCTGAGCAATGTCATGGCAGATCCCCTAGTATTAGCAAAAGATGCCTCAGATCCTGGTTATTGAACATATGCACTTTTCTGGAGCTTCGTAGCCATGTTGAAAGTCTCAACAGTCCTGTAATACAATCAGCTTTTTGGAAAAATTGAATAATGCCAAGGAGGTTCAGGGGTGCATCTTAAACAAAGTTTATTCAAAGAACAGATTTAATTTTGGTATTTCTCTTGATATTGCACGTCATTACGAGTATAAAGCTATTTGATTTAGTGGTATACTTCACACTTCTTAGCATTGGTATATGTGACCAAACACATGAAAGGATTTATTGAGAAGTGCATTAACCTGGCCCCACAGTGTGCTGTGGATAACATTTTTAGCATTTTTGTGCCTGTGAGTACAAATTGCAGACCTAAAACAGTTTGCTAATGATGATGTGGATTTAATCTGGTGATTTTGGTAAATTGCCAAAATCTACAAATTTAACTTCTAAATTTAACAAATACTGCCAGCTGTACAATACCAGTTTTTAGGAGATGGCTTATAAGAAATCACAAGTTATAGTTCCAGAGCTGATCTTGCAGTAGTTTCTTCATATAGGTAAGTAACTTTCTAGTCACCTTTTTATTATATTCAAGTTTTCCCTATTAAGTTTTTTCCCCACTTCTATCCATTCTGCTTCCATAGTGTAGGTGGTTGAGGCTGTTAGTTTGTTGACTGTTCCACACATATTGAACAGGGGTTCTTGTAGCCGAGCAAGGCAGATGATATCTGTGCCTCCCCCTGACTGTCCATCAACATTATGTCCTATCATCATCCTGTTAAAGTAACAACTATGGTTAAATGGGTTTTAAACTACTGAACTGGTGTGTCCTGACATAGTACTGTATCCAGAAACTTGTAACAAAATCTGTATTTATAGCCTGCAAATTGTAGGTACTGGTGTTTTTAAATGCTGTGTGCAATAGTTTATTAAGACACTAATTTTGTTCTTTTTTCGGTATTTGGGAGTTGTTCATGTATTATTGTAGCTCTCCTTTAAAAAAGAATTCTGTAACATGGGATTTCTTATCCCTAAGCAGCTTAGGCAACATCGGAATTCTGCCATTTTTCTCCCAGGGATTTAGGAATTTGAACATAGAAAGGGTCCTTGTGTTGCCATACAGGGGTCAAATAGACCCACAGTGACCTTCCTGCATCTGCTTGGAATGGACTCCTCCTACAGAGAGATTCAGTTCCCTGTATGTTTGTTTAGACTTTGAAGAAGATTGAGGTGATTGGGAAGAATATGGAAGAGGCACCAACAATCCTGACATGGGTGGACTGTAACTGTGTAACTAAACTGTCAAAAGTAGAAATGCTGGGACCTTTTAAATATGGCTAAAAAGTTATTTATAATTTTGACTGTGATTGTAGGAATGTGGAGCTTCTGTATTGGATTGGCGGTCACTTCTGATCCACAGTGAGCCATTAGAGCTTCCCTGATGGTCCAAGGTGGTGTGTGATTGAGCCATATAGACTGAAAGTTGTCGGTTCAGTCTCAAGTCTGCGCTGCATGGGCTGAGATTAGCTGACTCAGCAATTAAAACCATACAATTAGCGTCAAAGCCCTGGGCTGGAAGGATTAAAACAAAGTCAGGTTCCTTAGCCTGACCACCTTCCAGTGATCCCTTGTGAGCATCCCTTGTGAGCATCATGTGAACACAGAATCTCACCATGCTTAAGATACCCCCACCCTGCCAAAGTTCTTCGTCTAGGCTTGCACATTAAGAATAGCTACTTGCGCAAAGGATCATTGGGTAATTGGTGCACTTGGAAGCATACTCCAGTGTAAGTGCCCTAAGGGGGAGGGGGCGGGGAAGCCATTAATAGATAGGACTTTAATGCTGCATGGTTTCATTAAGAATGTGAGTAGTACAGCCTTGCTGAAAAAAATGCAAGAACATGGGATTCTCCTGGGATTTGAAGCCTGGCCATCTAATCAAATGACTGATTTTAATTGACTACCAGTGTGCTTTAGTTTGTAGGTAGGGATTTTCCAACAATCTTTACAGGTTGAGGATTTTTTTAACAGGCAGACATCTGTTCCAATCTGTTTTTGTTCATTTAGATCACATTTTAAATGCTGGAGAATCTGGGACGCAAGGCACTCATTTCAGTCACTGCTGTTCAGACCTATAGGCCTGTGTTAGAAGCCAACTCGGTAAAAAGGATGATGGTCTCTTTTCCCTGACAGCTGTTGAAAGTTACGTGTCAGAGTTTTTGCCTGATCAGTCACTGGGCTTTTCTACTTGAAATTGCCGTTGAAATATTCCATGGATACTGGAGTGTCGGAAATGTTGAAAGTGCTTAATGCACCCTGCTCCTGCCACCTTCCCTCCCCCACTATTGCCATGCATTCTATTTCAGCTAAGGTGAAACACTGCATGTGGTAACTACAGATGAAAATAAAAATGCCATCAATGCCTGAAATTTTTTTTTAAAAATCAGAAAATGCTTAAATGTACAGCAGGTCAATAAGCATCTGAAAGAGAAACGGTTTACATCAGTGTTCATCATAATTGTAGTGGTTCTATTATAGTTAGTAGACCTAAAAAAAAGATTTTAAAACTGTATGTTGCACTTACTGCAACAGCTTTTAGTTCTGACAGATGAAGGACTCATCATGAAGCAATATGGCAGCTACAACTATGTATGAGAAACCTACAGATAATTTACAGAACTGATGTAATAACTCTTGCCAGTATTAAGGAAGTATCAATATTCAAGATATTAAGCCTGCATTTTTAAAAATTCCACAATTTCTGTATAACTTCTGCCTGAGCTCCTGAGTGGGGGGCAAGGCCAGAGAAATGCTGAATGACTGACTGTCCTGTTATATGCATTTATTTGAAGAAAACTCAGAACCCCACAGAACATGCCCCTTCCTCATGAATCATAGTTACGAAAAAAATGTTTACTTGTGCTTGACTCAAATTAAATCATCGAAGGTGGTTGGGAAAATGTTGTTTAACGTATGTTTTAGATTCTGCATGAGTTAGCACTGATGGCTGTGGGGCAGTAGAGGTAGCTTTTTGAAAACTAGGATGCTGGCAAAACATGAAAGATTAAATGTAAATGATTGACTTATGTTCTCAGAATCTGGAGAGATTTATTCATTGGCAGAGGTCTTTCCAGTACGGAATATGTAAGAATTTTTTTTTGAGGCATGACCATGATTAGCTTTTTGTTATGTGTGTGTATTCATACCAAGAGCCGGTCACTGGCACAATACAAATCAGACGGTGGTAGCTTTCACCCAAGTGGAATAAAATACACTGTATGAATAGAACTGCGTTTATGTGCTAAACCATAAATGTATTTTGATGCTTTGGCAACATAAGATGTAACTTATCATGCCAATAAAGCGATTTGAATTGTGAATTGTGGAATAAAACAACAGCTTCCAGATAACTGGCAAAACTACTGAAAAACATTCATCATGTGCAAGTCACAATATTTTTTAAGTCACCTTTTGATGTTGCAGAGATGAAAGGTTACAGGGTCCAGTGATTAAGTACGTCTAGGCACAGGTCAAAGTTTTGGAGCTTTGTTTGAGACAAAAGGCAACAAAGTAGTACCAGAGTCTGACATTCATTTGTGTTTCGTTTAACTGTCCTTGCACTTTGGTTTTCCCCCAGGTTTGTACCAATGCTCTGCAATTTGCATGGAGTTGGTCTTTGCATAACGGTCAGGCAAATGTAATTATTTCAGGAAATTTACTTCATTTAAAATTGCTCTGGAATTCCTTCATGAGGTAATTTCCTTTAGTTGAAGCAGTTGTGGTGACTTTAGGGGCCTAGCGTGGGAGAGGCAGATTGCCACTATAAATATACACTGCTCATTCATGAGAGCAGAAAATGGAGATGAAGTGCTGCTTTCTTTTTTTTTAAACTTAAAGGTTACTGATGTGAGTAGATACACTTTCTGGGAATATTTGGACTATTGAAATGGGCAATTTCATTGTTTTTAAAAAGTTTAAGTACAGTTTCTGTATATGGGTAACCTCCAATTTTATTCTGCATGGATGAGTGCCAGGATCTATTGGTAAAGGAATATACAGCATTGTGCAGTTTGATTGGTTTGTGTTTGTTTCTTTGTATTCAAGGATAATACCGGAATAATTTGTTTTCATGTTATGATAGACTTTCGTCAATGTCTGCAATTATCATGGGTAGTCTGGAAGGCCCAGTGATTGTGTTTGCTAATCATTTGTTTACTGCAAACCATTTCAGTATTTCTACCCAGCAGCAAACAAAATACAGCTTTAAAAAGGACATTATTCCAAAGGAACCGAGGTAGTTGTTTTAAAATGATTGGAATCTATATAGAAACTGTTATTACGAACTGGAATGAGCAAGTTAGCTTTGACCTTTCAGCAAATTTTAAAAGCTTTTAAATAACTTCTTGCATTCTGCTTAATTGTACTTCATTTTCTCTTTTGAAAGACATCTTTTAATTTATGTAAATTCCCATCACAGTGTAAATGACATGAATGGTTTCTTTGCTTTAAACTGATTAGAGCGATATAGTGCTTACCCCTAGTGATAAGTTGAAGGGTGTTTAAATTAGTGCTAAGATTTGTGAATGCAGACCACTCACTTTTTGTTTCCTCCAACCCAGGCAGAATGTGTGTCTTTTGCATTTCTGTTCATTAAGACAAAGCTGTTGGCTCACTTACTGGCAAGCACCTGCTATTCTGTGCTAATGACTTTTTAATTGGTCATTGACTAATTGTTCACTAAAGTGCTGGGCAGATGCATGAAATTTGTATCCGTAAAATACCCGTCTTTACTTTTATTCTCTCCGTTTTTCTCTTCTGAAGGCTCCTTTTGTAATCAGCAGCACAACAGAGTATTTGCATCTCTTGCCTTAATAGTAATTGCTGGATGCTGCTGCTCTATGGCAAATGCCAAGCAGCTGTGGGCAATGATTATCTCTCAATGATGTGGGTACATTACTTTATCAATAGGTAGGTCAGACCTCAGTTGGATTGCCACCAGGCAGGGGGACCAGCAGCAGCAGCAGCAGCACGACGGTTGGCACTATGTTTAACCATACAATCACACCAGCATTCTTTCTGCCTTGAGCTGGTCTGGGTAGAAATTTTCCCTTTTTGTCAGGAGTACAGGAGCGTATTAATTGCTGTACTGTGCTGCTGTGCAGACACCTGATCAGGCAGCGAGTGTGTAGCTGTGCCTCCTACCAATTGGCTAGACAAACACTTGGCAACACAAAAACACTCTAGGGAGGAGGACTGAGTTCCACCCTACTTTTTCAGTGTGATGGCAGTAAATCGTTGTTGAAAACAAACTGAGCTTGCAGTTGTTAGCTTAATAGTGTCTGTTTTGGATTTTGCAGGTACAGGTAATTAGCTCACTTTCATTTATATTGCTTTGTAAGGCTTATGTGATGTTTTTTTTGTATGATTCCAATAAGATCGGCACACCCTGTACTGTTCTAAGGGTTGTTCACATTTTAGGAATGTATCCTGCGATCACTGAGCTTGCGCAGGAAGTCAACGAAATAACATTTGTTAATGCAGTGAAAACAATGGGAGGATGTAGACTTTTACTTCATCGTGAAAGTAGATTGGGAGTTTGAATAACTAGTTTATGAAGTTTCTGGGTATTGGATATTTTGTACATCGAAGCATCTATGGGAGATGTTGGTGGCTGTGTGTTGTGTAAACGGCTTTTGATTCAGCAGTTGGTATTCCACTTGAGTTCTCTTTTATAATGCTTTGTAAATATTTGAATACTATTTGCCTGTATTTGGCAGTCACTGTCTCAAAGGGTCAAGTTATCATGGGTTGCATTTTGCAAAGGCGCACAAGTCATTTCTCTTGTGATGATTTTGGCATGGACCAATGTTATGTGCTTCCAGCTTAACAGTATAGTTAGAGTATCAAGATGTTCCAACTTGTGATGGTTTAAGAATATATTGTAATTTGTCTTTCACTTTAAAAAAAAAGCTTTGTTCTTGATATTGTAATTCTTCCTTCAGTTCAAGAAGGAAAAGTTACAGTTTTATGATGTACTGATTATAATATGTAGTCCAAGTCTGTAGATGTACGGATGGGTTTGAAGATCTTCCCATCCTATTCCTCGGGTTTCCATAATGATTCCCTCTGTGAAATTGAAATGTCAGCTGAACAGCCCTCGGAGATTGTGCCATCTTTTGGATACTTCTGACTTTTTTAAAACGTGCCTTTCTCCTGCCTTATGCTTTATGAAAATGTGTATATGTATTTTCTTAAATGGGAACTGGGTTACCTTTTTAATAAGGAGATAACTGATGGTGACTTTCCATCCATTGAATTCGATAGAAAATTGTGCAGTGTGCCAGTGATTTTCTGATGTGCATTGGTGATGGATTTGGTCGCTTGCTGCCAGTGTATACTTTAAATTTAATTCATAGTATTGCCTTGCACAAGGATGTTCCAGGAGTAATGATTTCCCTGAGCCTTATGATATCCATATAGTCTTTTTCCAAACCCCATTCCTTAACCAAAAGAATACAGTTAAATGGATGATGAGTTTAGTAATGCGATAAGCGCATTTCAAATAAAAAAAGGGAATACATTAAATAAATTAATCAAACTCAAAAGAGGATAAAACCCCTGGTCTGGATGGATTGCATCCACTCATTTTAAAAGAATCTAAGGAAGAGATAGCAGAGGCATTACTACGCATATTTAATAATTCGTTAGCTATCTGGCACTATACCTTTTTCTAACATAATACCGATATTTAAGAAGGGGGATAGAACATGTCCAGGGATTTATAGACCAGTCAGCTTAACAGTGGCGGTAGGAAAAATAATGGAATCACTACTAAAGGAGAAAATAGAAGAACATCCAGAAACCAAAAATATAATAATGAATAGTCAACATGGATTTCAAAAGGGAAAGAATTGACCTTGCTTGACCGGTTAACCTTATTGAATTTTTTGAAGAGGTAACAGAGAGAGTAGACAATGGTAATGCTGTAGATGTAATTTATCTAGATTTTCAAAAGGCCTTCAATAAGGTACCTCATAATAGACTGATGAACAAGGTCAGAGAATGTGGAGTCAGGGGACAAATAGCAGAATGGATTGCTGAAATAACAACAGAAAACGCTGGAAAAACTCAGCAGGCCGGGCAACATCCGTGGAGAGAGAAACCGAGTTAACGTTTCAGGTCGAAGACCCTTTGTCAGAACTGAGAAAAAAGCAGGAAATGAAATGGATGAAAAAGCAAGTTTGGGGGCTGGGAAATGGGGGAGGGGATGAAAGAACAAAAGGGAAGGTCTGAGAGGTGAAGAGACATTAAGAGATATTCAAGGCGAGACAAGATGGTAATAGGACAGGTAAAGAAACAAAGGATGGCTCTAGATGAAGTGTGAAATGCGCTGGCAGAATGAAAGACAGCTGCCATGTGGGAGGAAAAAAAAAGGAAAAGGCACAAACCAAAAGTGTAGATAAAAAATATATAAAAATATGATAGGGGCCGAGGTTATGATGTGAAATTGTTGAACTCGATATTGAGTCCGGAAGGCTGTAAAGTGCCTAATCGGAAGATGAAGTGCTGTTCCTCGAGCTTACGCTGAGCTTCCATGGAACGATGCAAGAGGCCGAGGACGGTGAGGTCTGAGTGGGAATGGAGCGGTGAATTGAAATGACAGGCGACCGGAAGCTCGGGGTCACCCTTGCGGACTGAACGGAGGTGTTCCGCAAAGCGGTCACCCAATCTGCATTTGGTCTCCCCAGTGTAGAGGAGACCACATCGTGAGCAGCAAATACAGTATACTAGATTGCAAGAAGTACAAGTAAATCGCTGTTTCACCTGGAAGGGGTGTTTGGGGCCCTGGACAGTGGGAAGGGGGGGAAGTATAAGGGCAGATGTTGCATCTCCTGCGCTTGCATGGGAAGGTGCCTGGCGAAGGGAAAGGGGTGCTGGGAGTGGTAGAGGAGTGGACTAGGGTGTCTTGGAGGGAGTGGTCCCTATGGAATGCTGAAAGGGGAGGGGAGGGGAAGATGCGTTTGGTGGTGGGATCACAGTGAAGTTGGCGGAGGATGATCCGTTGAATGCGGAGGCTGGTGGGGTGAAAGTTGAGGACAAGGGGAACCCTATCATGGTTCCGGGAGGGAGGGGCAGGGGTGAGGTCAGAAGTGCGGGAGGTAGAACGGACACGGTCGAGGGCCGTGTCAACCACGGTAGAGGGGAATCCTCAGTTGAGGAAAAAGGAAGACATGTCGGAAGCACTGGTGTGGAAGGTGGCATCGTTTGAGCAGATGCGGCGGAGACAAAAGAAACTGGGAGAATGGAATAGAGTCCTTACAGGAGGTGGGGTGGGAGGAAGTGTAGTCCAGGTAGCTGTGAGAGTTGGTGGGCTTGTAGTGAATGTTGGTCAATACCAAGAATGGGTTGCTGGCTGGCTTCAGGACAGAAAGCAGAGAGTTAGGAGTAAAGGGTAGTCATTCACAGTGGCAGAAGGTGGGTCATGGTGTTCCACAAGGATCAGTGCTGGGACCACTGCTGTTCTCAAGTCTAAATCGTTAATATAAATTGTGAATCAAAAACACAATTTCTAAATTTGTGGATGACGCCAAATTGGGGGGGATTGTCAATACTGAGGAGGACTGCAACAAGTTACAGGAGGACATTAATAAACTTGCAGAATGGGCATATAATTGGCAAATGAAGTTCAACACCGATAAATGTGAGGTATTACATTTTGGTAGGAAGAATAGGGAGGTCACTTATCACTTGGAGGGTGCGAGTCTAGGCGGGGTAGAGGAAGAAAGGGATCTTGGAGTACAAATACACAAATCACTAAAAGTTGCAACACAGGTTAGCAAGGCCATAAAAAAAAGCAAACCGAGCACTAGGGTTTATTTCTAGAGGGATAGAATTGAAAAGTAGGGAAGTTATGCTAAACCTGTATTGAACCTTGGTTAGACCACACTTGGAGTACTACGTACAGTTCTGGTCGCCATATAAAAAGGATATAGAGGCACTGGAGAGGGTGCAGAAAAGATTTACAAGGATTATGGCAGAAATGCAAGGGTACACATATCAGAAAAGTATGAACAGGCTGGGTCTCTTTTCTCTTGAAAAAAGAAGGCTGTGTGGTGACCTAATAGAGGTCTTTAAAATTATGAAAAATTTTGATAGAGTGGATACAGAGAGAATGTTTTCACTTGTGGGGAAGAGCATAACTGGAGGCCATCAATATAAGATAGTCACCAAGAAAGCACGGTGGCATAGTGGTTAGCACTGTTGCCTCACAGCGCCAGGGACCCGGGTTCGAATCCGGCCTCGGGCGACTGTCTGTGTGGAGTTTGCACATTCTCCCCGTGTTTGCGTGGGTTTCCTCCGGGTGCTCCGGTTTCCTCCCACAGTCCAAAGATGTGCAGGTTAGGTTGATTGGCTATGATAAATTGACCCTTAGTGTTAGGGGGATTAAATACGTGGGGTTACAGGATAGGGTGGGATATGTGTTGGTGTAGGGGTTATGGGGATTGGGTGGGATATGTGTCGGTGCAGGCTCGATGGGCCGAAATGGCCTCGATCTGCACTGTGGGGTTTCTGTGATTCTGTGATTCTGTGAAACCCAATAGGGAATTCAGAAGAAACTTCTTTACCCAAAGAGTGGTGAGAATATGGAACTCGCTACCACAGGGAGTGGTTGAAGCAAATGGTATAGATGCATTTAAGGGGAGGCTAGACAAGCATATGAGGGAGAAGGGAATAGAGGGTTATGCTGATAGAGTTAGATGAGGAAAGACAGGAGGAGGCGCGTGTGGAGTATAAACACCGGCATGGACTGGGTGGGCCGAATGGCCTGTTTGAGTCGTATATCCGATGTAATCCTATTTAAGTCTGCATCAGAATCCCTGTCGTGCACAAACTTTCCTCACATCTCAATATCGTGACAATAGTCTGGGTAAGAATTTATTTTCTCCTTTTGGGTTGAAATTGAATTTGACCTATCGTTTGGAGTAAAGCAGTGCTCAAGCTTAATTTCATATGTAATTTGGTCTTTGCACTTTAATGAGAAGGAGGCCGTCAACATTTTAAAAAGTTGTCTCTATTTAGAGTTGATGGATAAACTCAATGCAGACGGGAGCTTTGGCATCCAAAAAATATGACTTCTATTTCAGATAGGCAGTGTCCCTAGACGTGCTCTTGATTTTGGATAGAAGAGTTGGGCATGAAGGTAAATGTATTCCCTTTACATGAATGCTGAACGTTCACGTTACCTGTGCATTATGTGGATCCGAAATCCAGTTTAGATTGCTCCCAAATGCACAGGTTAGTGATGGGCTAGACAAGTGAGCACACAATACCAAGTGTAGATGCAACTATGCCTTAAGGGAATTGCTGCTTTTTAAGAAACTGTTTTGGCTCTATAAAGCAAATTAACGCCTCTTGAAAGCTGCTTTACCTTTGGCTGTTAGCACATCATAAATTTAAATTTGGCGTGTTCCCATCTGTAAGAATAAATGTATTGAAAAACTAAATATTTAATAAAACAAGAATCATTGAGTTAAAAACAGAAAATACTAGAAATATTAGTAAGATCTTGTGATCTCTGTCGAAGTTCGATTTTTCTGACGTCATTCAAATTAACGGAGTGTAGTGGGAATCCCCTCATGCGAGCTGCTGTGATGTCAACAAGCTGTCTAAGCAGCCAATCAAAACACAGAATTCTCAGACAGCGAACAGGGAAGTGGGTAAGCTCTTAAAGTTATAACTTATTTAAAATGTTAGAGAGCAAAAGAAAGATTGGGGCTCTCATGGGGTAAGGCAAACCTGAAATGATGAACAAACTATAAAAAAAATTAAGTTCCTTTAAAAAAAATCTTAATTTTTATTAAAATGGATAAATTTGACACTGCACAACATTAAAATTAATTTTTTAGGCCCATACATTTGTTTAGCAGTCAATACACTGTTAAAACCCCAGTTACTCCTAATCCCTTTGGTCTAACTTTTAGTGGGGAATTTAACAGCGGTATTACTGCAGAAGAGCCAAAGTTTTCGTCACTTTCCCTGATTTGAGAGATTTCACTGATTGCCGGCCCTGGGGTGGGGGGTGGCTGGCACAGCGCAGCCTGTGGAGGAGCAGTGAATGACAGACCGCAACTTCAGGATTTCCGCATTAGGCTGCACATGCAATAAATCCTGAATTTGCCGTCTGTTCCAAAGACGAAGTGACAGTGAACGCTGCCAGTTCGCCATCATCGGGACCACAAATTCTGGGCCACTGAGTAATGAGACTGCATAAGGCACAAGACTGAAGAGCAAGTCTGTCACTGAGGTGGTGTTTTCCATTACTAAGACATTTTATCCTCTTAATTTATTGAAATGTAAGAGAGTAAATGTTATACTTGAACAATTTGTTTTGAAGCTTGGTGCACATAGACATTGGTGCAGTTTAGTACAGTTCTGAGACAGTTGAGATACACTTGCCATTTTGCAGCAGTTTCTAAAAGAGTAACTATGAGATGGAGGAACATTATGTCTATCCTAACCATCAAACTTGTTTAGTGGGTCTTTGTCTCAGAGTACTGATGTGGTTAGGAACAGTGGGTAGTAGGGTGGTGTTGCAATTAGAGGAACCACTCCACATTTTGCCATAGTATGAGAAGGCTGGTGTGGTCGGTTAAATAATGCCAGTGCTGCAACAGCAGGGGGATTATGACAACATCAAAAATAGCCCAGATGGACTTTCCTTCCATTATGAATAAATCATTGAATATGGTGAGAGAGATTAACCCATTGTAGACAAACAATTGCTCCTGAGTTCACACAAGCAATAAAACACTGATGGCAACACCCCCAACCCCCAACTGAGATGAAAGATACATATTCTGAGGCCCCACCAATGCTGATTTCGATTAGGAGGTGAACAATAGTGGCCCAGTGTGGATTGCCCTTCTGATTTTTTTCTTCCCTTTTATGGAGCAGTTAGAATCAAGTCCTTGTCATATGGGTTTGTGCCTGCACTTTACCCCTCTAACCTCGCCGTTTCTCAATGTTTTCTTTTTTTAAAAAGAATTTTTGGGAAATAACAGAAATTGTTGGGAAAGCACTTGGAGGTTAAGTAGAGTAATCAGGTGACTTTGATTCCTTGACTGGTTTGAATTTGGGTACAGAATGTACCAATTAACTTTAACAATTAAAGTAATATAATGACATGTCGTGGTATTGAAATATTGTTACAGAAAAAATTGTATTAAAAAATCTGTAAAAACTCTTACTGTGTTACAAATATTTTGACGTGATTATCAGAGAAATTATCCATTGCTAGAAGGAGTTAAGAGAGAATAAAGGATGGCACAGTATGTTAGATCACTATCCTTTCATCTTTGAGAATGTGAGTTTCTTTCCAGCCCAGAAAGCAAGGATGAAGGTCGTCTTACCCTAATGATGTTTAGGGTTGGTTGTGACATTTTAGCTGTAGGCAATCTTAGCCCAGTTGCTGCAGCATGAAGCGATTCTCCATGTTGATACCAGTAGGAACTAACTCAACAATCCAGAGGTCCGAAGGAAAAAAAGTAACAAATGTATTGATGACCAGTATGTTTTCTTTAGTTGAGACTGTGGCTCGTTGTCAAGATAATGTAAGATTGCTATTGCCTGATCTGCATGAAAGATTGAAAACTGTTCAAATTTTTCTGTATACTTATCCATTGCCTCAGTAATTACAAATACTTTTCTCCAGATGAAAAAAAGAATTTCTAGTTCAGAAATACCTAAGCTTCTATGTTTTGCTTTATTTGTACTGTAGAACTATATAGGGACACAGCTACCATCATTTTGGGGCATTAATTTCTCCTAACACATGTAATTTTATGTTATTTTTACTACAATTAAGTGGTATTAAAGGCACCGTTTAAAGTGAGATCTAACTAAGTGCATCAAAACACTTTTGACTCAAATATTGATGGGCAGATTCAACCGGTTTTATTCTGTTGGCCATCATCTGAGCCAACTCGAGTTTGCAAGAAAGTCATTGTGCATATGTATAAATATGCCTTCACAGGTGTGAATAGTAGTGTCTTTTAACACATTTTGAAACAGGAGGCAGGAATATGCATGCACTCACTTTATAATAACTTGTCCCAGTTAGCACGGATTTAAACCATTGCCTTCAAGATAGATCTGATGTCGCCTTGGTTTCAGATCTGGAGCATCAAAAACTGTTTTGATATTTCTGCTACCATTAGGGCTACTTCCCAATATTCTGTATTTGAAGCTCACCACAACAATCAACTTCCACAGGCAAGCCTGTGTTTCCTGTGAACTAAAGCTTCATCTAATGTGTGAATTATCTGGGTTAGTGTACCGCAGCTTAAACAATTCACCTTTCTTGTCATCGGACTATACACTGCATGGGATGCCAGTGTATCATTAACGGGCAGAAAAAATATGCTAACAAACCACATAGTTCAGGCTAAATTACTAATGTGAAATTATTGTATGATGTATTTTTTTTTTAGAGAAACTAGAATAAATCAACTGATGAGATCATAGTACTGTCATTTTCACTGGTACATTAATCTGTTCTGAGTCCAACATAGCAAATCCTTTTAAAGTCCTTTTACCCAAATTCTTTGAGGTTATATGCCACATGTGGATGCTAAGCACCATGGAGTCCTGGCTCATTGATGTGGAGCTAAACAAATGAATCACATGATCTCCCAAACTGATCAAAAACTTTGCTACTTATGATTGGAGGACTGTGAACATAGAGCAGTCAATTAAAGCCAGCACCAAAGATGCGCTGAAACACCTTGACTCTGGTACAGATTTGATTACGTACCACACCTTGTTTAGGTTTCCAAAACCAATTAATGCCTTGATGAAGCGACCTGACAGAAGCCAGACAATTTACATTTGAAAGCTCTGTGCCTCTCTTCTGCAAACCTTAATGGCTCTGGTATCATTTTGTTTACAGTAGCACAAGAAAACATCCACCTAACATTGTTAATTCAATGTCATCTATATTCTTCTGAAATATCTAGTCATCAGTCCTTTTGAAAGATCCACTATTTGATTAGCTATAGTTGAAAGATTTCTGGAGTCCCAAAACACATGTAATAAACTTGATAACCAGAGGGCACCAATTTGTTATTGGAAAAAGAGCCAGATGTGAGATGAGGACACTTTTTTTTTAGGCAGCGAGTTGTTATGACATGGAATGCACTGCCTGAAAGGATGGGGGAAGCAGATTCAATAGTAACTTTCAAAATGGAATTGGATAAATACTTGGAGAGAAAATTGCAGGGTTAAGGTGAAAGAGCAGGGTAGTGGGACTAATTGGATAGCTCTTTCAAACAGCTGCCTCGGGCACGAGGAGCCAAATGGCCTCCTTCTGTATTGTAAGATTCTATGTGTATTTATTGAATCAAATCAAATCAACTTTTATTGTCATTGTTAGTGCACAAGTGCAGTACAACGAAATGTAGGCTTGCGGCTCCCGAGAGTGTACAATTTGGATTAGGACACTTAAACATTTCAACATACATTTGTACATATATATTAGCATAAATATGACCATAATAAAGTGCATCGGCAGATGTGCAGGCTTTAGTGTTTATTTGTGGAGTTCAGTAGGATGACAGCCCTGGGAAAGAAGCTGTTCCATCTGGTCGTACGGGTGCGAATGCATCTGTAGCGTCTTCCAGATGGTAGGAGGGCGAACAGGCTGGGGTGGGTAGGGTCTTTGAGATAAATATTAGAAATCTCATCCAGAATATCAGTGCCATCAATCCAATGCCATTTGGCATGGCTGCAAACTAAATGGAAAGATTAAATGTAGAATGTCATCAGTTGAAATGGAATGGATCCTAGATCTGTTTTAAACTCGTTATTATTTATTAATGCATCCTGGATTTGGAGAAAGGTGGAGAAATAGGAAAGAATAATAAAAATGCAATCCTTTAATTCAGCTAATCATTGATGCATTCTTGTAGGCTAGAATCAGGAAAATCAGACCCACGTAAACCTATTTTTGGATCAAACGTCCGATCCTCGTTGACCAGCATTATTACCACTAGGAAGGACTAGTTGAAAACACCGTGATGAGTAGCATAGAAACAGGGGTAGGTCATTCAGCTGCTCGACACTGTTCCGCCATTCAATTAGATCATGGCTGATCTGTACCTCAACTCATATCTCTTGCTACTCGTGCCTAATAAAAATCTGCCGATCTGCCTTGAAAATTTCACTTGACCCAGCATCTACAGCCTTTTGGAGGAAGAGAGTTCCAAATTTCCAATACCCTTTGTGTGGAAAAAGTGCTTACTGATTTCACTCCTAAATGATCTATTTAAAGGCCTAGTTGGGGGATGGGCAGTGCGCTCAGGTAACTTTAACCTTGCAGTTCGGGATAAAATGCACCCACTATTAAAAGCCAGGGGAACTTAAACAGCAGAAGAGAAGAGACTGGGGGAGAAAGAGCAAAGGATGGCCAAGGATGACAAAGGAGCTCCCTAGGGAGCTGCCAGCCCAGGAGCCATCTTGGCTCGGGGCCAGGGATCACGAGAATATCGGTGCTAATTTAATCCTGAGAGAGACAACATCACTCCTGTCCGAGGCCGGGACCCAAGAGCGAGGACAAGCCCAGCAGCAAGGTCAAGACCCAGGAGTGGCACAGTGTGGACCAGTAGCGGGGTTGGGGCCCAGGGAAGGTGCGGCATGGGCCAACAGCGAGGTCGGGAGAACCACAATGCATCATATGAAACCCATGCAGAGAGGACCTGCGGGAAGGAGGGAGGAGGACAGTAGCAGTATGTTTGTGTATGTGTGCTAGGCCATTGTAGCGGAGCCTGACCTCCAATCGTCTTGGATCCCCTTGCCATTGGACCAAGACCTTGCTCTGTCAAGCCCGTGTGGTAGCTGGTGTGCAACGGCCACCCCACGTTAAAATAATTCACGCACAGGCATTTTCCACCCTTTAAAATGATGTTCGGGACCTGGAACGTCAGGACCCTCATGGACAACCCCAACAGTGTCGGGCCGGAATGCTATACTGCTATCGTTGCCCGGGAGCTCCGATGCTTCGACATAGACATCGCTGCCCTAAGCAAGACCTGGCGGGCAGGGGAAGGCCAGCTCAAGGAGCAAGGTGGTACACCTTCTGGAAAGGCAAACCTGAAGAAGAACGCCGCCTCCATGGGATAGGCTTTGCCATAAAAAGTGAACTAGCTGGGCGTCTCAGAGGCTCCCCTAGAGCTATAAATGAGCGCCTCATGGCTCTCCGGTTCACCCTAGCCCAGAACCAGTGTGCTGCAGTCATCAGTGCGTACGCCCCAACACTGGAAGCCACAGATGAGACCAAAGAGGAATTCTACTCCAGCCTTGAACAATCCCTGTCCCGAGTCCCAACGGGCGACAAAGCTGATCCTCCTTGGCGATTTTAACGCCAGAGTTGGAAAGGACACAGACCTCTGGGGAGGTGTGATCGCCAGAGAGGGGGTAGGGAAAGCCAACTCCAACGGCACCCTCCTCCTGACGAAATGCTTAGAACATGGCTGATGCGCTATCAATTACTCATAAAAGACTGAGAGTTAGAAGAGTAACCAAAGGCTTTTATTAACAACAGAATGGAGGTCTGCCTCGCGTGGTCGACCGGTCCATGATACTAAGGGCTGGGGAGCAGTCACCTTTATACTAGGACCTGTGGGAGGAGTCAGCCGAGGCATGTCCAGGCATGTACACAGTGGAATACAAACAGGACAAACAGGAATACAAACAGTGGTTTACCACATTCACCCCTTGTTTAAAATTGAGTCCGGCGGGGTGAAGTGTATTAAAAGTTAGTGTATTGGAGTCTCTCCGGAGGTCTTGTCTGCCGCTGTGATCTGCGTGGCGACGGCAGGGGTAGTGAAGTTTCCGGCGTCGAGTCCAGCGTAGGCTGTGGCACAGGCGTGTCGTCCTCGTAGATGTCGAGCGGGTCGCGGGGCCCAGGCCTGCCGTCTGCTGGGGCTGGATATCGGATCGTGGGGGGGGGGTGGTAGTGGGTAGTGGGTTACTGCGGCCCCCGAGGGTGCAAGGTCTCTTATGGAGACTGTGTCCTCCCGCCCGTCCGGGTATGCGATGTAAGCATACTGGGGGTTGGCGTGGAGGAGGTCGACCCTCTCGACCAGGGGGTCCGTTTTATGGGTCCTCACGTGTCTTCTCAGTAGGACCGGCCCTGGGGACGTCAGCCATGGCGGTAGCGATGTCCCCGATGTGGACTTCCTTGGGAAGACAAACATTTTCTCATGAGGGGTGGCGTTAGTGGCAGTGCAGAGCAGTGACCGAATAGAGTGGAGCGCATCGGGGAGCACATCCTGCCAGCGGGAGGTTGGAAGGCCCCTAGACTTTAAGGCTAGCAGGACGGCCTTCCAAACTGTCGCATTTTCTCTTTCCACCTGTCCGTTCCCCCGGGGGTTGTAACTGGTGGTCCTGCTTGTGGCAATACCCCTAGTTAGCAGGTACTGACGGAGTTCGTCGCTCATAAACGATGAGCCCCGGTCGCTATGGATATAGCTGGGGAAGCCGAACAGGGTGAAGAGGTTGTTCAGACATTTAATGACCGTGGCACTGGTCATGTCCGGGCAGGGGAAGGCGAACGGGAAACGGGAGTACTCATCAATAATATTGAGGAAGTACACATTGCGGTCGGAGGAGGGGAGAGGCCCTTTAAAATCGACGCTCAGGCGCTCGAAGGGGCGAGTGGCTTTTATCAGGTGGGCCCTGTCTGGTCTATAAAAGTGCGGTTTGCACTCAGCGCAGACTTGGCAGTTCCTGGTCATGGTCCTGACCTCCTCAATAGAGTAAGGCAGGTTGCGGGCCTTGATGAAGTGGAAGAACCTGGTGACCCCCGGGTGGCAGAGGTCATTGTGGAGGGCCCGCAGTCTATCGATCTGCGCGCTGGCGCAGGTGCCACGCGATAGCGCATCCGGGGGTTCATTTAGCTTCCCGGGCCGGTACAAGATCTCGTAGTTGTAGGTGGAAAGTTCGATTCTCCACCTCAAGATCTTGTCATTTTTGATTTTGCCCCTCTGCTTGTTGTTAAACATAAAAGCAACTGAACGCTGGTCAGTGAGCAGGGTAAATCGTTTTCCGGCCAGGTAGTGCCTCCAATGACGCACAGCCTCCACAATCGCCTGGGCCTCCTTCTCAACAGCGGAGTGTCTGGTCTCCGGGCCTTGGAGGGTTCGTGAAAAGAAGGCCACGGGTCTCCCCGCCTGATTGAGGGTAGCGGCCAGGGCAAAGTCAGACGCGTCGCTTTCCACCTGGAAGGGGATGGATTCGTCCACTGCGTGCATGGTGGCTTTGGCAATGTCCTCCTTGATACGGTGGAAGGCTAAGCGGGCCTCTGCCGTCAAGGGAAAAGAGGTGGACTTGATCAGCGGACGGGCCTTGTCCGCATAGTAGGGGACCCACTGGGCGTAATAGGAGAAAAACCCTAGGTACCTCTTCAGGGCCTTGAGGCAGTGGGGCAGTGGAAGTTCCATAAGGGGACGCATCCGGTCGGGGTCGGGGCCGATGACTCCGTGTTCCACAACACAGCCAAGGATGGCGAGGCGGTTTGTGCGGAATATGCACTTCTCCTTGTTATATGTCAGGTTTAGGAGTTGGGCGGTGCGGAGGAATTTTTCGAGGTTTGCGTCATGGTCCTGCAAGTCACGGCCGCAGATGGTCACATTGTCCAGATATGGGAAAGTGGCCTGCAACGCATTTTGATCTACCATCCGGTCCATCTCCCTTTGGAAGACGGAGACCCCGTTGGTGACGCCAAAGGGAACCCTAAGGAAGTGATAGAGGCGGCCGTTTGCCTCAAAGGCAGTGTACTGGCGGTCCTCGGGGCGGATGGGGAGCTGGTGGTACGCTGATTTCAGGTCAATGGTCGAGAAGACGCGGTACTGCGCGATCTGGTTGACCATATCAGCTATACGGGGGAGTGGGTAGGCGTCCAGCAGGGTGTAGCGATTTATTGTCTGGCTGTAGTCGATGACCAGGCGCTACTTCTCGCCGGTCTTAACGACCACAACCTGGGCTCGCCAGGGGCTGGTGCTGCCCTCAATAATCCCTTCTTTCAGGAGCCGCTCCATTTCGGCTTTAATGAAAACCCTGTCCCCGGCACTGTATCGCCTGCTCTTTGTGGCGATGGGCTTACAGTCGGGGGTGAGGTTAGCAAACAGTTGGGGGGGGGGTGACTCTGAGTGTGGAGAGGTTGCACCTGGTGCGCGGCGGGCAGTTTGGAAGCTGCTGGCTGCGGACTGTGAGTGGGGGTAGGGGTCCACCGTACGCCATCGTAACACTTTTAAGGTGGCACTGAAAATCTAACCCCAGCAGGACGGCAGCGCAGAGGTCAGGCAGGACCAGAAGTTTAAAATGATCGTACACGGTCCCGTCTACTACGAGTGTCACCACGCAGTAGCCGCCGATGTCCGCCGACTGGGACTCGGAGGCCATAGAAATCCGCTGTTGCGCAGGCAGGACTGGGAGAGAGCAACGCCGCACCGTGTTGGGGTGGATGAAGCTCTCCGTGCTCCCAGAGTCAAAAAGGCAGATTGTATCGTGACCATTTACCTTAATGTCCATTGTGGAACTGGCCAGTTGGTGCGGTCTCGCTTGGTCCAGTGTAACGGATGCCAGCGTAGGGGTCGGTGTGTCGCTGCGGGTATCAGATGAGGCGGTGTCGGGGGCCTACTGTGTCCCGGCTGTCGTCCAAGATGGCGGCGTCCATGATCCCCATGTGGCTGGAGGCGTCCAAAATGGCTGCTGTACCGGTGATTCGCACATGGCCGGGGAGGTCCAAGATGGCGGCCCGCATGGCCCACACGCGGCGCTGCTGGGGTTCGGGGTGGCTTTGGCCCTGCAGACGCTAGCGTAGTGTCCCTTCTTCCCGCAGCCCGAGCAGATCGCGTTTTTCGCCGGGCAGCGCGCTCTGGGGTGTTTTGCCTGGCCACAGAAGTAGCATTTCTGGCCTTGGGGCACTGCTGTCTGGCCTTGGGACACTGCTGCGGTAGTTGGGCCGTTGTTGGGGTGTGGCTGGGGTGGCACGGCGCTATGAGGCGGTCCTACCGTGTCCCAGGCTGTCATTCCCCGCGGCGTCCACGGTGCAGAGGAGTAGGCATCCATGCCCTGGTAGGCTGCATCCAACGATAGTGCGAGTTCAGAGGCCTTGTTGAGGTCGAGGTTACTCTGCTCCAACAGTCGCTGTCGGGTGTAATTGGATCTGTGGCCCGCTACAAAAGCGTCCCGGATAAGTTCCTCTGTGTACACGGCGGCCTTTACATCCTTACAACCACAGGCCCGGCCAAGCACAGACAGTGCCTGAAGGTATTCCACGGTCGATTCCCCAGGTTGTTGTTTACGACTCCCCAGGACGTGCCTGGCGTACACTTCGTTCACTGGGCGCGTGTACTGGTCCTTGAGGAGCTTGATAGCGTCCGCGTACGAGGTCGCGTCTTGGATGACCGAGTACACTCGGTGGTTCACTTTGGAGGTCAGGACATCCAGTTTGTCCTCGTCCGATTTGATTGCTTCGGAGGCGGTCAGGAATTTTTCGAAACACTTAAGCCAGTGAGTAAACTTGGTGGATGAGTCCGCCTCCCAATGATCTAAGTCCAGGCATGCTGGTGTGAGGATCTTCTCCATTATAAAAATGTTGTTAATAAAATTGATGCGCTATCAATTACTCATAAAAGACTGAGAGTTAGAAGAGTAACCAAAGGCTTTTATTAACAACAGAATGGAGGTCTGCCTCGCGTGGTCGACCGGTCCATGATACTAAGGGCTGGGGAACAGTCACCTTTATACTAGGACCTGTGGGAGGAGTCAGCCGAGGCATGTCCAGGCATGTACACAGTGGAATACAAACAGGACAAACAGGAATACAAACAGTGGTTTACCACAATGGCCTTGTCATAACCAACACCTTGTTCCGTCAGAGACAAGTACAAGACTTCATGGCAGCACCCTCGCTCCAAGCACTGTCATCTGCTGGACTACATCATCGTCCGAGCGAGGGACCGCAAGGACATCTGCATCACCCACGCCATGATGGGAGCTGACGACTGCTGGACAGACCACTGCCTAATCCGCTCTGTCATCTCCATCAATGTAGCCCCAAAACAGCGGCGGCAACAGAAACAATGCCGCAGGAAAATCAACGCTGGAGTACTCAAAGACCCCACTAAGAAAGCCCTATTCAGCCTACGCCTCACAAACAACCTGATGACTCCCAGTGATGCAGAGACACAGTGTTCACAGCGCCTGGTCTGCACTCGAGGCCTCCATAATCAGCACCTGAAGAGGCGCTCGGTCACTCGACCAGGAAACACCAAGACTGGTTCGACGAGAACGACCAGGAGATCCAGGAGCTAATAAGCCGCAAGCGCAAGGCATTCCTGATCTGGAACCAGCAACAGAACTTGAGAGCAAGAAAGCAGCTCTACAGACGCCTGAAGGCAGAGGTCCAACAAAAAACTCGCGACCTAAAGAACAGGTGGTAGGTGGAGAAAGCGCAGGAGATCCAGCAGCTAGCCGACAACCACGACGTGCGTGGATTCTTTAGCACAGTCAAGACCGCCTACGGCCCAAGCACCCAAGGCCCTTCCCCACTGCGGGCCAAGAACGGAGAGGTACTCATCAAGGACAGGGAGGCAGTCAGCGCCCGCTGGAAGGAGCACTTCGAAGATCTCCTTAACCGAGACTCTGTCTTCGACACAAGTGTCCTCAACTCCATCCCACAGCATGCTACCCGCCACCATCTTGGCACAACCCCAGCCCGGCATGAGATTGAAAAGGCCATCCGACAACTGAAGAACAACAAGGCCTCGGGAGCAGATGGTATCCCTGCTGAGGCGCTAAAGCATGGTGGAGAAGCACTACTGGCATGAATTCATGAACTCATTTCTCTTCTCTGGAAGGAGGAGAGCATGCCAGGGGATCTCGGAGACGCCGTAATTGTTACCATCTTCAAGAAAGGTGACAAGTCCAATTGCGGTAATTACAGAGGAGTTTCCCTGCTGTCTGCCACAGGGAAAGTCATCGCAAGAATCCTCCTCAAACGCCTTCTCCCAATGGCTGAAGAGCTCCTCCCAGAGTCGCAATGCAGATTCCGCCCAATAAGGGGCACAATGGACATGATCTTCACCGCGCGCCAATTACAAGAGAAATGCAGGAAACCGCACCAACCGCTCTACATGGCTGCCTTTGACCTCACAAAGGCCTTCAACACTCAACCTTGAGGGATTATGGAGTGTCCTCCTCAAATTCGGCTGCCCTCAAAAGTTTGTCACCATCCTCCGCCTGCTTCACGACGACATGCAAGCAGTGATCCTGACCAACGGTTCCACCACAGACCCAATTCACGTACAGACCAGGGTCAAACAAGGCTGTGTCATCGGACCAACGCTCTTCTCGATCTTCCTTGCCGCAATGCTCCATCTCACCCTCAGTAAGCTCCCCACTGGAGTGGAGCTAATTTACAGTACAAACGGGAAACTGTTCAACCTCCGTCGCCTCCAGTCCAGATCCAAGGTCGTCCCTTCCTCTGTCATCGAATTACAGTATGCGTCTGCGCACACTGAGGTCGAACTCCAAACCATCGTTGACACCTTCACCGAAGCGTACGAGAGCATAGGCCTTACACTAAACATCCGTAAGATAAAGGTCCTCTACCCACCTGCCCCTGCCACACATTACTGCCCCCCCGATTATCAAAATCCATGACAAGGCCTTGGACAACGTGGACCACTTTTCATACCTCCGGGAGCCTACTGTCAACAAGGGCAGACGTCAATGACGAAGTCCAACACCGCCTTCAGTGTGCCAGTGCAGCCTTCGGTCACCTGAGGAAGAGAGTGTTTGAAGACCAGGACCTCAAACCCGGCACCAAGCTCATGGTCTACAGAACAGTAGTAATACCCGCCCTCCTGTATGCCTCCGAGACATGGACCATGTACAGCAGGCACATCAAAGCACTGGAGAGGTACCACCAACGCTGCCTCCGCAAGACCCTGCAAATCCATCGGCAGGATAGGCGCACCAACATCCGTGTTCACGCTCAAGCCAACATCCCCAGCATCGAAGCTTTGACCACGCTCGATCAGCTCCGATGGACGGGTCACACCGTCCGCATGCCAGATACAAGACTCCCAAAACAAGCGCTCTACTCGGAGCTCTGACAGGGCAAGAGAGCCCCAGATGGGCAGAGGAAATGCTTCAAGGACACCCTCAAAGCCTCCTTGAAAAAGTGCAACATCCCCACCAACACCTGTGAGTCCCTGGCCCAAGACCGCACAAAGTGGAAGAGAAGCATCCGGGAAGGCGCCGAACACCTCGAGTCTCTTTGCCGGGAGCAAGCGGAAGCCAAGAGCAAACAACGGAAGGAGCGCACGTCAACCCAAGCACCCCACCCACTGTCTGCCCCACCTGTGACAGAGACTGTAGGTCCCGCATTGGACTCATCAGTCACCTGAGAACTCATTTTTAATGTGGAAGCAAGTCATCCTCGGTTGCGAGGGACTGCCTAAGAAGAAGAAGAAATGATCTAGCTCTAATGTTAAGATTATGAACCCCTTTCCCACCACCACCAACACCCCCGCCCCCCCCCCCCCCACCCCCGTTCTGGATTCTACCACCAGATGAAATAGTTTTCCTCAAATACTTTTAACATTTTAAACTCTTCGATTATATCACCCCTCACTCTTTGCTCAAGGGAATACAAGCCAAATTTATGCACCCAGTCCTCATAATTTAATCCGTCAACGATCGGTATCATTCTGGTGAATCTGTGCGGCACCCCTCCAAAGCCAATATATCCTTCCTGGTTACCCTTAGTTGGTTTCACTCGGCACTTGTTGCGAACTCTAGTGTGAAGCAAGTCTCTTTAAAAAAAAATAAAAAAATAAAAAATAAATATTGTCTGGTGTCCCACCATGGGAAAAGTCAGGCATCCGGATAATCCAAGCAATGTATATTTGCATGGGGAAATGGAACTGTTTGGCTGTGTCATGGAGACCCAGACAGGATTCAGTGAACCTCGAATAGCATTAACATAAAAAAAACCTGGTATTGAATCACTGCCAACCATCATTTTGGGTTTATTTTTTACTGTGAAGTAATGGACATGCCCACTGTACTGTACTTTAAAACATGTCTGGTTGAGAGCCCTCCTTTTCAAGGAGGGGATTTTACATAAGGATTTGTTTTTTTTTGGATAATGTTTTATTTGTTTGTATTCCACCATTCTACTGTTCCTGAAAACGGGTGCAAGTATATCTGGGAAATGTATTCATGTTTTCAAATTTCTCGGGAGCAATTTTAGATTGTTTAAACACACAATTTCCCCCCCCCCCCCCCCCCCCCCCCCCCATCGAAGGCACCAACTCGTGCTGCAACACAGTTCCACTGACACCAGCAACCACTGCAGTAACTTTCCCAAGTAGCTGTTTTTCACGTGTAACATTTGGCAGCGAGTGTGATTGGGCTGGTTGACAGTAAGAGAGCATCATGTCCTCACCCGTGCACGTTCCAACATGTGTCAATGCTGAACGATCGGAAGTGGGAGGCCTGCTTGCCTTCTATTCTTTTGCTTAAAGGTACGCTGGGCCACCTGTAGCCTCCCTATTGCCAGCCCCACTGAGGTAAGCTAACCTATCACACACTATGGATAGAACCTGGAGCCTTCCTGTTGTGCAGGTCTAAATACCACACCTTGAGTTACGTCTTGGTCATTTGACAATGGCAGTGATTGTCAAGTCATATTTCTCAAAGCAGAGTGCAACACAGGCCACGTTGGAAGAGAATTATAAGTTTTTGGAGAGAATTAGAACTTTTTGAAGGGAAGTTATTGAACATCCTGCAAAGTAGGAAATGTGAGATCAGTGAAATGGCCTAATTTTGGGCTGTAACGGTGTAAATGATTATTGAAAATGAGACAAACAGCTTTTTTTTTTTTTTTTTTAAAAAGGTGCTGATGTCTGACCTCAAGCAGTTCAGTTGCATCACATTAATACAGAATTATTTTGCTGATTATCAGTTTATAGCCTAAAAAGTGTCTGAAATTGATATAAATTGGTGAGATTAATTTAGGATTAAGCTCCTCGGGTAACTGACAAGTTAACAGCATTAGGGAGCCAGACTATTAGATAGATTAGAGTCTGGCTATCTAATGCTTATATATCTTATGTTACTCATTATGAACCATAGCTAATCAAATCTTTTTGCACCTTCTCCAGTGCCTCTATATCCTTTTAAAAATATGCGGACCAGAACTGTTCACATTATTCTGTAGTATAACCAAGGTTCTATATAAGTTTATCATAACTTCTCTGCTTTTCAATTCCATCCCTCTAGAAATGATCCCCAGTGCTTTTTTTTTCAATGGCCTTATTAACCTGCGTCGCTACTGTTATTGATTTGTGTATCTGTATCTCTAGATCCCTGTGCTCCTCTACCCCATTTAGACAATTATTTTGAGGATGTGGCCTTCTATTCGTCCTGCCAATTCTTTTTTTTTATTAATTCATTGGATGTGGGCATCTCTGGCAAGATGAACATTTATTGCCCATCCTTAATTGCCCTTGAGAAGGTGGTGGTGAGCCGCTGCAGTCCGTGATGTGAAGGTACTGTAACAATACTGTTAGGGAGGGAGTTCCAGGATTTTGACCCCGTAACACTGAAGGAATGGGATACATTTCCAAGCCAGGGTGGTGTGTGACTTGGAGGGGAACTTGCAGGTGGTGGTGTGCCCATGCACCTGCTACCCTTGTTCTTCTAGGTGGTAGAGGTCGCAGGTTTGAGACGTGCTGTCGAAGAAGCCTTGGTGAGTTGCTGCAGTGCATCTTGTAGATGGTACACACTGCAACCATAGTGTGGCAGTGGTGGAGGGAGTGAATGTTTGTTTAAGGTGGTGGATGGGGTGCCAATCAAGCAGGCTGCTTTGTCCTGGATGGTGTCGAGCTTCTTGAGTGTTGTTGGAGCTGCACTCATCCAGACAAGTGGAGAGTCCTTGTAGATGGTGGAAAGGCTTTGGGGAGTCCGGAGGCGAGTCACTCGCTGCAGGATACCCAGCCTCTGATCTGCTCTTGTTGGCACAGTATTTATGTGGTTGGTCCAGTTAAGTGTCTGGTCAATGGTGACACCAGGACATTGATAGTGGGGGATACGGTGATGGTAATCCCGTTGAATGTCAAGGGAAGGTGGCTAGACTCCCTCTTGTTAGAGATAGTCATTGCCTGGCACTTGTGTGGCACGAATGTTACTTTACACTTGTCAGCCCACTCCTGAATGTCGTCCAGGTCTTGCTGCATGTGGGCACAGATTGCTTCATTATCTGAGGAGTTGCGAATAGAACTGAACACTGTGCAATCATCAGCGAACATCCCCACTTCTGACCTTATGATGGAGGGAATGTCATTGATAAAGCAGCTGAAGATGGTTGGGCCTAGGACACTGCCCTGAGGAACTCCTGCAGCGATGTCCTGGGGCTGAGATGATTGGCCTCCAACAACCACAACCATCTTCCTTTGTGCTAGGTATGACTCCAGCCTGTGGAGAGGTTTTCCCTGATTCTCATTGACTTCAGTTTTACCAGGGCTCCTTGATCCCACACTTCGTCAAATGCTGCCTTGATGTCAAGGGCAGTCACTCTCATCTCACCTCTGGAATTCAGCTCTTTTGTCCATGTTTGGACCTTGGGTGTAATGAGGTCTGGAGCCAAGTGGTCCTGGCAGAACCCAAGCTGTGCATTGGTGAGCGGGTTATTGGTGAGTAAGTGCCACTTAATAGCACAGTCAATGACATCTTCCATCACTTTGCTGATGATTGAGAGTAGGCTGATGAGGCGGTAATTGGCCGGATTGGATTTGTCCTGCTTTTTGTGGACAGGACATACCTAGGAATGTTTCCACTTTGTCAGGTAGATAATCAGTGTTGTAGCTATACTGGAACAGCTTGGCTAGAGGTGCAGCTAGTTCTGGAGCACAAGTCTTCAGCACTGCAGCCAGGATATTGTCTGAGCTTGTGGCATTTGCTGTATACAGCATCTTCAGTCATTTCTTGATATCGCGTGGAGTGAATTGAATTGACTGAAGACTGGCTTCTGTGATGGCGGGGATCTCAGGAGGAGGCCGATCTGGATCATCCACTCGGCACTGATGGTTGCAAACATGTCAGCTTTGTCTTTTGCACTCACTTGCTGGGCTTCACCATAATTGAGGATGGGGATATTCATGGAGCCTCCTCCTCCTGTCAGTTGTTTAATTGTCTACCACCATTCACGACTGGATATGGCAGGACTGCAGAGCTTTGATCTGATTCGTTGGTTGTGGGATTGCTTAGCTCTGTCTAGCATGCTGCTCCTGCTGTTTATGCCTGTAGTTCTGTGTTGCAGCTTTCCCAGGTTGGCACCTTATTTTTAGGTGTGCCTGGTGCTGCTCCTGTCATGCTCTTCTACACTCCTTATTGAACCAGGGTTGGTCCCCTGGCTTGATAATTGTAGAGTGAGGGATATGCTGGACTATGAGGTTACAGATTGTGGTGGAGTACAATTCTGCTGCTGCTGATGGCCCACAGCGCCTCATGGATGCCCAGTTTAGAGCTGCTAGATCTGTTCTGAATCTATTCCATTTAGCATGATGGAGGGTGGTTTCAGTGTGAAGATGGGACTTCGTCTCCACAAGGACTGTGTGGTGGTCACTGCTGCCAATACTGTCATGGACAAACGCATCTGCGACAGGTAGATTGGTGAGGACGAGGTAAAGTAGGTTTTACCCTCCTGTTGGTTCTCTCTCCATTTGCCGCAGGCCCAGTCTGGCAGCTGTGTCCTTCAGGACTCGGCCAGCTCAGTCAGTAGTGGTGCTGCCAAGCCACTCTTGGTGATGGACATTGAAGTCTCCCACCCAGAGTACATTCTGTGCCCTTGCTACCCTCAGTATTTCTTCCAATTGGTGTTCAACATGGAGGAGTGCTGATTCATCAGCTGAGGGAGGGCGGTGGGTGGTAATCAGCAAGATGTTTCCTTGCCCATGTTTGACCTGATGCCATGAGACTTCATGGGGTCTGGAGTCAATGTTGAGTACTCCCAGGGCCACTCCTTCCCGACACTATACCACTGTGCCACCACCCCTGGTGGGTCTGGCATGCCGGTGGGACAGGACATAGCCTGGGATGGTGATGGAGTCTGGGACATTGGCTGAAAAGTATGATTCTGAGAGTGACTACGTCAGGTTGTTGCTTGACTAGTCTGAGACAGCTCTCCCAGTTTTGGCACAAGTTTCCAGATGCTAGTGAGGAAGACTTTGCAGGGTTGACTGGATTGGGTGTGCCTTTGCCATCTCTGAATGCGGTGCCTAAGTCGATGCCGGGTGGTCCATCAGGTTTTATTCGTATTGTTTCTCCTAGCGGTTTGATACAACTGAGTTGCTTGCTAAGCCATTTCAGAGGGCAGTTAAGAGTCAAACATATTGCTGTGGGTCTGGAGTTACATAGGTCAAACCGGGTAAGAGTGGCAGATTTCCTTCCCTGAAGGATGTTAATTAGTGAGCCAGATGGGTTTTTACGACAATCCGGTAATTTCATGGTCACCGTTATTGATACTAGCTTTGTATTCCAGATTTATTTCATTACTGTAACTGAATTTAAATTCCACAGCTGCCTTGGTGGGATTTGAACTCCTGTCTCTGGATCATTAAGTCCAGGCCTGTGGATTACTCGTCCAGTAACATAACCAATATACAGTAAACTCTTTCGTATCCTGCACCTATGGGACTGGGATGGTGCCGGTTGATTAAAAATTCCGGATAACGGAGAGGTATACCTAACGAGGCAATTTATCTATCGGCCGACCTCAGACCAGAAGGTGGTAATTCTGTGGGGGTGTTCCGAACTCAGGAGGGGTGGTGGGACATGGAGTGGCAATGGCCCAAGCTGGTTTTGTAAAAGCTGAAGGAGCACACCTGCTTATTCTGGCCCCACAAATATACGGTAAAACTTACCTTTTGGGTTCCTCTTTGGCTGGACAGCCAGCTGATACTGTGCGGGGAAGATTGCAGCGTCCACAGTGACGGCAGGAACAAGTGGTAGTCATTCCCCACCATTTTCGGGACACTACTGCCCCGTTCCTTTTGGGGCAGAAGCTTCAAAACCTACTCCTGAATTTTGCCGGTTATTAAAGAATTCCGGATGATTAAGTGCCGTTTAAACAAGAGTTTACTGTACTACCATTCCCTATACACCACAGCACACTTATCTATATTGAAGTTCATTTGCCAATTACATGCCCATTCTACAAGTTTACTCATGTCTTCATGTATTTTGTCACAGTGCTCCTCTGTATTAACTACACCCCCACCCCCCCATCCCAATTGGTGGTGTCTGCAAATTTTGAAATTGTACTTCCGATTCCCAAGTCCAAATCTTTACTTCTGTAGTCAATCAATCAGTCTTTCTCTCATTTTCTTTCTCCTCCCTCCCTCTCTCCTCTCAATCTCTCTTTGCGTACACTAGATAGACTACTAAAGAATGAATTAAAAAAACAACTGAATTGAAAGAAAGACAGACTTGCATTTATAGTCAAAAACACTTTTGGATATCCTTGATTGTCAAAGCTGTCCTGCGCCATTCGATGAATTATTCTGAGTGACCAGTGTCAGAAGAGTTCACCTCTTTTTGGTGTAAGTCACCTCAAAGTGACCTCAGATTATTGGAGCTGTAGAATCGACCTGTCAGGTGGCAAATTCACTCTCTTAACTTAACAGTCTCTTGGTAACAAAGAGCCTTATACACTTTTTCAGATGGTGAGTTGCACACTAATCTTGTACCGAGCTTTCTCTGGGTCTGTAGCCTTGATGGCCTATGCATCTTTAGTTTCTTGTTTCATATGAGTATTAACAGTTTTTAGCTTTTTGTTTTCCCATAGTTCAGTCTAGTTACTAACTCCATTTTGAGGACATATTTAAGGCAATTATCAGGGCATTGTGCTTACAGCATTCATTTGCAGAGCAACCATTTTGAGATGTCAGTGTAGGTTTTGCTCCTGCACTCCAGATCCCCTTTTCAATGAGTTTATAAACAGTAAAGCTGTACTCGCGGCTGAATTTGGAAACAAACAATTCACACCAATCCTAGTGAATTTCTGAAAACACAATTGTCAGTTTTAGCGGGCGGGATGGCTGACCTACTTTTTGTTTTGGATTTGGATATTTTTGTGGTCAGCCAGCACATCAAAAATTCAGTGACTCACTTGAGGAATTTCCTTTTGATTGAAGTTCTTGGCAGAATAAAACTTAAGTGAAGTAACTTATTTTGTACATTAGGATTTGGACACTATAGCCTTCGAATTACTGTCTGATACTAGTTTTTCAAATCTAATTCCTCTATGGTAAGCACCTTGGGATGTTTTATTACGTTAAAGGCGCTATATAAATATATAAGTTGTCGTTGTTATGTGCTAATTAAACAAAGGTGTTAACCTGCTGAAGTGTTTATACAGTAATATTGCAAACAGTAATTTCTAGGCTTAGTCATCCGTCACTAACTAATGAATTTATTTAATTTTAAAGATATGTGACTAACTTTTAAAAAGTGCTTTTTTAAAATAATTTAATTGCATATAAATACCTACAATGTGTGTGTGGTGGTGGGGAAAGGAGGGAAGAAACACAAGCAGGATAGCAATATTACGACAATGATCATCTTCAGTACAAATCTGTAATGGTCAAAATCTGTGGCAAAATTAAACCAATCAGCAGCAACATTGAAAGATGGTACAGGTATGAACTAATATGAGGTATTGCAGCGAGACTTGAGTCAGCCAAGGAGAACTATAAAAGGCGTATCCAAGTCCAATATTAGCAGAGATGATTAGAATCAGGATGGCAAGTTTTGGCATTTATACTTGAAAGGTCTTTAATAGGATTAACCCAACAAGAGGGAATGAGTATTTGGGGCTGATGGGAGGAACTTACAACGGCATGATCGATAAAATCAGAGGAAAATGGCAAACTTAATGGCTGTACTGTTCTATGATTCTGTGATAAGTACCCTAAGTTCACGCCATTGCATTGATTTCAGTGCCGAGTCTATTGACGAGGACTGTTAGAGCGCACCCTGTGGAGGAGCGGGGTATCTCCAACAGCAACTTCTGGATTTCCGCGTTTAAATGCACGTGTGTGAACGCCGGAAGTTGCTGTCCGATTTTCTTTGTAATAACGGTGAGCGCAGATAGCCTTGCTGTTATTTTCCACGCAAACTCTGGGCCAATATTGATAGGGGAAGGGCCAGGTGCAGCAATTGGAGCAGCACACACATAATCAGAGGGGTGTTGGGGCCATTGCTCTTCACCAACTTTATCAATGACCTAACTTCAGGTGTAGGGGTAATTGACCGCAAGTTTCCAGATAATACAAAGATATGTGTGGGTCTAAGAACCTTAGATGAGAAAAATAGATTCGAGGTATGTCTCAATGCAATGAGAAATGGGCCTGCATTTGGCAGATGTAATTATTTATAGATAAATATAGTGCTATCCATGTGGATATCAAAGCATGTGTACACTGCAGAATTGCATGCTGAAAGCTATTGAGCAGGAGAAGAACTGGGTGTTATAGTGCATTGGTCCACAACCAATGCCATGAGGCTATTGCATAAGAAAGTACCATATTAGGATGTATTGTCAGGATAATGTGTTCAGTTTTGGTCCCCTCACATGGTAGGTGTTGAAGGCCCTGGAAACCGTTCAGATGAGGCCACTAGATTGATCCCTAGTTTAAATGCCCCATATTATCACAATGAGCTTGGAGAGCTGCGGCTTTTACGGTAGAAAAGGATAGATTTCAATGAGATTTGATTGAGGCCTTTAAAATAATGAAAAGATTAGATTCCTCGGAAATTTGAGCTAGATAGGTCAGGGAGGTTTTGTAAGCATCACACTAGGTTAGTGCCAGGAGGCATTTCTTCTCTCCGGTGAGTTGCCAACCGATGGAACAAGTTGCCAATGTGCAGTTTGCTGCAGGCATTCAAAAAGAAGCTGGGAAAGTTCCTTAGTGTGGCTAACATAACCAGGTATTGGATGGAAATGTCTCTCCCAGTCACCATGCTCTCCTGGAACTTGTTTGATCACATTCAGGGGTTGGAAAGGAATTTTCCAGAGTTTTAAACAAAATTGGCCTAAGTTTTTTTTTTGCTTCTACCAGGAGATTGTGTAGGTGAGGGATAGGGTGCAGAAATCACACCTTGGCTCTATAGGACAGGCTCGATGGACCATCTGGGTCTTTTCCTGTGCATCAGTTTCATATGTTCATACCTTGTAGTGCACGTTCATGGCAGCAACCCAAAAAATAATACAGGAAGTTGGGGAAGGCAGTCCCACCTTAATCAGTTGTGCACTGCAATAACTCCAAATGTGATCATCTGATGCATATCACTCCATATGAATTTCAGATTTCATTCTTAAAAAAAGGTAGGATGGGGGACTATGGACAGAGGGCATTTAAAATGGAGAAGCCCAGAAAGAATATTGAGTTACTAAGACATTGGCCCCGATATTTGCGGGTGAGGCCGAAAACAAACAGCCGAAGCACCCGGCAAGGCAGGGGACGCAAAGGCCCCGCCAATCTTAACGGCAGGGTCTCTGACATCTTGTAGCCCTGCCTACCATCCCACAGCCGGCCAAATGGACAAACTGGCTGGTGGGTGGGAGGGAACACTTGCGGCAGGAGGCTGTAGTTGGAGACCCTTGGGGACGGTCCAGGTTCACACATGGGGAAAACTTGCACCCCAGCTGACACAATATTTGTTTAGCAAGGACTATTGTCAATGCAGTTTTGATTTATATAAAAGGATCGTGTTGTCTGTCTGTCTGGGCTTAACTCAAAAAAGTTATAGAGCGTACCTACACATACGTTATATCAAAAAAAAGCTTATGATTAGGGGAGTGTCATAGGCATTTTTACTTTTTGGTCAGACAAAATTGTTCGGACACTATACAAAAAATGTTCAAAAAATGGACAGAATCCGCTCATTAGTGGTTGACCAATCCTACGGGGGAATCCGCTTATTAGCGTTGAGTGACGTGAAGGTTCACCAATCCTGCAGGGGGAGCGTGCTGCATCACGGGGGGCGTTTCATGGCATGTCTGGGCAGGGCCTAATCCTGCAGCCTGCCGTTAGTGCCTCACAAAATGGCGGCCGCCCTTCTTCACCCGCACAATTTCCCTCCCGCTCTCACCTTTTAGCGGGGGAGAGGCTGCTTTAAAGTAGACTCTTCATCTCTTTTGTTTTCTTTTCTCTGGCCGGCTGTGCGGGAAAACCGACAACCACACGGCCCGAGAGACAGCCAGCGGGGGAGCAGCGGCGGCGGGCCGCAGCGGGGAGCTGAGCTCGGGTGAGCGGTGGCGGGCCGCAGCGGAAGCTGAGCTCGGGTGAGTCGGGCCGGGCCTGAGGCGCTACGCCGCGCGCGGGGGCTCCGCTTCAACCGGAGCCGCAGGGCTCCATCGGGGCCGGGCCTGAGGCGCTAGGCTGCACATGGGTGCTCGGGTCGGAGCAGGGGCTCGGGCCGGAGCGGGAGCTCAGCTCAGGTGAGTCGGGCCGGGCCTGAGGCGCGAGGGAGGGAGAGGGGGAGGGAGGGGAGAGGAGAGAGAGAGAGGGGGGGAGAGAGAGAGCGGCAGGGGGAGGGAGAGAGAGAGAGCGAGAGGGAAAGAGTGAAGGGGGGGAGAGGGAGGGAGAGCTCGCCTTCTTCCTTCCTTCCTTCGGCCGCCGCAATTCAAACTTCCTGCCCACCTCACAAAATGGCGGCCGCCCTTCACCCACCGGGCTCTGAGTCCAGCCCCTACCCTGGGGTGTCTTCCTCTCTTTATCTCCTTCCCCCACACTCCTCTCTCTCTTTCTCTCTCTCTCTCTCTCTTTCTCTTTCTCTTTCCTCCCCCCCCCCCCCCCCCGGGTCCCCCTCTCTCTCTCTCCCCCCCCCCCCCCCCCCCCCCCGTTCCCTCTCACTCTCTCCCCCGGTCCCTCTCACTCTCCCCGGTCCCCCTCACTCTCCCCCGGTCCCTCTCTCTCTCTCTCCCCCGGTCCCTCTCTCTCTCTCTCTCTCTCTCTCTCTCTCCCCGGTCCCTCTCTCTCTCTCTCTCTCTCCCCCGGTCCCCCCTCTCTCCCACACAGACCAGACAGACAAACTCATTTATTTATATATAAAATAAAAATTATTTCTACTTTTTTCATAACAACATGCCCTCAAAAAACCCTCGGCACCGCCGGGCACTCCAGCTAGTTTCCAATAAAGTAGTCTTTAGCAGTTTGCAAGTCATGTCATCATCCCAACAATAACCACTTGCATTTACATAGCACCTCTAACTAACACAGAACAATCGATCAAGGTGCTTCATCAAGGTATAATAAAAGAAAAAGGTGCCGAGCTCAAAGAGGCGATATTAGGGGGGTGACTAAAAGGAAGGAGGAGAGGTGGAGGGAATTCCAGAGCATGGTGGCTGAAGGCACAGTTACCAATGGTGGGTCAAAGTAAGGAGGAATGCAGAATAGTGAGGAATTCTGTGGGGGAAATTTTTTACAAGGTCCATTTTATGAACAAAGATTTATACAAAAAATGCTTCATTCATTGGTAACCATGGTATGGAATAAACAGACTTTCGATAAGCAGTGGCCATTTTCAATGCTATGCAATCATGTATAAATATCATCAAAATATATCAGCAGTGCTGTGCAATAGATACTATTCTGATCCCCGCAAACCATGTTTGTAAAGATCAAAAATACTTAATCAATGAATTGTTTATTTTTGATTAATTCACAAAGTATAATGAGCAGTTTTGCATTTCCCCCCTCTTCCCTGTACCAAATTTGATTCAAAAACAGGAAGTAATAAAAATCAGTTTAAAATTATTCCAATATAAATTAAATGCTGGTGCCCCATAACTCCAATGGCTTTCATTTCATTTTTGTTATTTCCAAGAGAGCAAAGAGGCAGAAGGAAGAAAAAACTTTATTCACCCTAAACAATCTGGTTTCCCCCCGCCCCCCCCCCCCCCCTGTAATAGCAGATGTAGCATAACAGAAATCTTCATTCAAGATCTCATCCCAGTCTCCAGGCTGGACACAGGGATATAATAGCTGGTTATCTCAGTGGGAAACAAAAGAGGTTTAAAATATAAAGGTAACCGAGCTCTTTATAGATAAAAGCTCTGGATAGTGTTTGTTCTCCAATCACCCCATGACTGATATAACTGCATATTTAAGTCATTTTATTAATTCAGTCATTATCCACAGCTTAAATTCACTGTTATTCCCAAAGTGCTGCCTAGCTCTATGGCTGTTACTCATTATTCAGCAAAGCACTACCAATGTGATACATTTTGAATTATCTTTACAGTTTAAAAAAATCAAATCATCCTTCTGCTTTATTCATAGAATATTCTGACCTTTTATTGTCACAATGTTTACACAATCTAGGTTCTTGATTGTTTAGAATGATGTGATGTTACATTTGAAGCACATTCTATCCCATTTTGGAATGGTTGCATCTAGTTGAAATGCAACTAACATCGGTTTCCTAAATACATAAAGAATATGATTGCATTTCTCTTTAAAGTGTTGATATTATCAGAACTTCAAAAAAGACTTATTTTACATTTACTGGGCATGAAAGATTATGTACGAACCCAGGCAAGATATACTGGCATTGCAAGTTTGTTCGTTCTTTCTATTGCTAAATGTAACTTCTGTTGCCATTTAATTTTGATTCACCTGAACTTTTACGGTTAGTTTCCAACCTACAAATTGGCTCAAGTCATATTGAACAACTCGTGAGCTTGTATGATGCACAAATATTTTAGCATGTATCAGAAGTTTAATGATGAAGGTTCCAAATTTTAAATGATTAAACCTTGGTTGATAAAATTCTCCACAGAGACTATTTCTGGTATTTTTTTGGAATTTTTATACCCTATTGCAAAACAATATGACTGCATGTAGTGTTCAGTTTGCATAGTAGGTGTTGTGGCAAACTTTCAACTGGGGTTGATTGCAACAATAGGGCTGGTTTCACCCCTACTTGTTTCTGGTACATCTACAGGATTAGTATTATCCGTACAAGCAAATGCATCCAAATAAGCCTCTTTTTAACGTAAAAAAATAATTTTCTTCAATTTAGGAGCAGTTGCTTTGCATGGAGGTGGGACAGTTGGTAGCTATGTGCTGTAGTTCCTCAGTGGTCAGTAAGGTACATAGGCTTTGGTTGGTGTTGGGTCGCTCCTTCACTTTGTGGAATTCCACGAGTTAAACAAATAATGCATAGGGAAGTGTAACAGATTGAGAAATAGCTACAGAAAAATGACAGAGCCTGTGTCAACGTGTACTAATATTCCTGAGTTCCAATTGTGGCACTCAAATCATCAACTGAAAACCATACATAATGATAGGAAAAATATGTATTTATACTTCATGGATACAGATCATTTTTCAAGAACAGCAGTGATCTTTGGGAAGAATTTACTGGTCTCCTGTTCTGCTTGTGACTCTAAACTGAATGAAATGCAATAAATGCTAATGCTCAACAACACAGGCATGGGCCCAGAATTTCCTGGAGACTACATCTATGGCATTGGGTTTGTTGTACCCCGCAAAGGTTCCAGGAATTTATGATGTAAGTGAGTTACGATATTTATTATGTTGCACCATAATTTCCAGGGACTTTTGTGCCTCTCAGCCAATACCCTCACCGAAACCATGCAAAATTTGATCATAGCTCCGTTCTCTGCCCCCCCTCCCCCCCCCCCCCCGTCAAGTCAATGGCGAATTTCTAATTTCCTGGATTTACGTCAGTTTTCTCACCGCACCAAGAATAATGGCACACGTGAATGTATTTAAATTCATAAGTTCAAAATAACTGAATGAAATAAAATTAAATCTCTGTGTTTTCTTAATATTTTTAATTTGCTAAAACCCATCAAAATTTCTTTGTCGTTGTGTGTTAGGATTAGTGTATATTGTGTGCACGGTGTGTGGCACTGAAGTGTCTGCACATGCCATTGATGAAAGTGAGAGTGGAGTGGGGGAGAAAGTCCGTTGGGCCCGTTTTGGGGCTGAAATTGTTGGCGTGCTTGTAGTGTCGCCAGGGGTCTGAGGCTCGTTCAAAAGTGGGCCTCGGAGCTCAATTTGAATAATTCCGGTGAGCTGTGGGCATCTGTCTGGCATCCTGAGGCAGCTCACCTTTGGACTAATTTGGGCTGGCTGAGATGCCTGCAGTGGCTCTCCGGTAGGTCCGGGTGGGCGGGGATGAGCGCGAGCCCACAGTGCTTCGCAGTGGTGTAATGCTCCTGCTCCTCCCAGGCTCCACATTAAGGTAAGTTTAAAAAGAAAAAAACTTGCCTTTATGTTGGCAGCCTCTGGTTAGACCACAGAAGGAACTGGAAAAACTGAATGGAGCATGCCTGGCGTTAACCGGTGTTAGACTCCATAACTCTCTCAATTTTCTGCGAGTGGTCATCTGTGGCTCAGTGGGTAGCACACTCGTCTGAGATTGAAGTTTGTGGGTTCAAGTCCCACTCCAGAGACTGGAGCACAAACATCTAGGCTAACACTCCAGTGCAGTACTGAGGGAGTACTGTCGGAGGTGCTGTTTTTCGGATGAGACATTAAACAGAGGCTCCATCTGTGCTCTTGTGGACGTAAAAGATCCCATGACACTATTTTGAAGGAGAGCAGGGGAGTTATCCCCAGTGTCCTGGCCAATATATATCCCTTAATCAACATCACTAAAAAAAAAAGATTCGCCCAGAAATTTGGGTCGGGGGCTTCCCGCAGGTGTAAACCCTCGACCTGCACTCACCTAGCGCGCCGGCCGTTGAGCTGTGGGCCCCCGTGGAATTCCGATCCGGGGCCTGGTCCAGCTGCCGGCGCACAGTGCTTGCGTATCCCAAGGGCGCAGTTAGTTCGATGCGTCCCCTGGGATCATGTGGGCCATGGAGAGCCAATCGGAGCAGGGAATGCTCCATTCATAAGTTTGACAGGAAGTGCTGTCAAAACTTATAAATACTATGGGCCCCAAAGCATCACTAAATCTTCAAATACATTTTTAAAAAACCATCACATTTTTTAAATAAACTATAAATTACATGAAATAGCTATTTTAAACAATTTAAATTTTTGAAAAAAAGAATTTTATTTTCTAACGGGGCTAAAAATAAACTTACCTTGCTTTAAAGTATTTAAAAATAATAAACCTGTGGAAAAAATGTTTTAATTTTAATTAATTCACCACTTGCCTTGTAAAAAGCAGGCCTTGCGACTGCTTTTTAAATGTGTAACTGCTGGAGATTTACCCTCCCGGGGAAAACCGGCAAAAAAAAACGAAGTTCGATGCACACGCGTTCGACCTCTGAACCCCTGCTTTCAGGGGAACGGAAGTGCCGGTTTCCCGCGCAAGCGCAGTGCATGCAGGAAACCGGCACTTCCATTGGGCCTACGGGTGAGTACCCCATGCATACTCACCCGTGGAGACCCGAATTTCGGGGCCATTATCTGGTCATTATATTGCTGTTTGTGGGACCTTGTGTGCAAATTGGCTCCCGCGTTTCCTACATTACAACAATGACTACACTTCAAAAAGTACTTTGTTTCCTGTAAAGTGGTTTGGAACGTCCTGAGATCGTGAAAGGTGCTATAGAAATTAAGGTTTTTTTTTTAAGCGATCAAATTCAGTATAGTGAAAGCATATTAAATTCAGAATTCTATGATTCTGGTCCTGTCCGTATCGATCTGTTTAATCGATGCAGGTGGGGTAAACCTTTGGCTGCATCACTTTAGAGGTCCCTGTGCTTACTGCAGCATTTTCAAAATTACCTTTCAAGGAAATTTGGAAAAGTGGGCCTAATACCTGTTTATGCAGCCATCTGGGATAGCTGGATATCGTCCGAGGCACTATGGCATTGGATGTATTTCAGGCCCCCTTGGGGCATAGAACATAACTCCCAAAATTGAACCTTTTTGTGACCGAGAAACTATTTTGCCCACCATTTGTTTAATTTGAAACATTTTTAGGAATCTTAAATTATTAATGTCATCTTCTGAATACATTGTAACAAAATAAAACTAACTTGGCACATTGTGAATCATTACTGACTACACCAGCTGAGCGTGTTCAGAACTCAAACCATTTTCTGCAAGTGATCAAATTCAGTATAGTGGAAGCATTTTAAATTTAGAATTCTATAACTCAGGTCCTGTCTGTATTGATCTGTTTAATTGATGCAGGTGGGGTAAACCTTTGGCTGCATCACTTCAGAGGTCCCTGTGCTTACTGCGGCATTTTCAAAATTATTTTGCCTGAAATTTTGGAGTAAGAGTAACTGGGATCTGAATAATTTAAAGCATAAGTCACAGATTGTGTGTTTCAGAAAATTCTGGACCAGACACACAGCCAGTTTGGGCTGGACTAAGATCCTGCAACAAAAATTGAAGTCAACATTGAAAGTGTTTTCCTGAACCCAGTATTAGTAACCCAAGACATTTTGGGTGTGTATTTCCTGTGTTAAGGTGCCGGGGACTTTAATGGTGAGAGGTTTATATATATTTCATGTCTTAATATTTTGACAATTGGAATTACTGAATTTTGTTCTCACCAGGTCAAGCGTGTTGCTGGAAATCTGTAACTGTTGTTTCTTTATCTGGAGTCTCCATTTAGCACTCCTTAAATTTGCTGTAGATTCTCGAAGTGGGAAAAATACTCAGTACAGTTTCACTACATTTGCATCATTGCATGAATGCAGGCTGACTCCAGCACCAGGGTCTAACCTGACATCGGAACCAAGTGGAGAGCTGCAGAGTCAGTTTGGTCGTTCACACCCGATTTACGCTGCCAAGTCTGTGCAAAGTGGTTTTGTCTTTGCATAGGCACTAAGCTTGTGGAGTGTGAATGTACTGTTAGTGTTCCAGTGAGTTCATTTTGTTTGTCTCTATCAAGTGCTAGATTGATGTAATTACAGTGGAGTATATATTGATTTTTTGGGGGCAATAGATATAAGTATTTGGTTGTACTTCAATACATATAGTTCAATGATGTCAGAAATGAAAGTTATCTACCAACAGAAATACAGGACTGTTCAGTATAATTTTTTAGGGAAGAAAAGCTTGCCCGTTACCTGTCCTTGAAACAGTTAAGATATCCAGCTGGGTTAGCTAAAGCAAGGACGAGAACACCACTTCTGGGACTTGAGTTCAACTGTAACCCAGATTGAAGAAGATGAAAGTCTTTGCTTTGACTGAAATAAATTTGGATAATCTCACCAGGGTGGGTGCAAAGCCACAGTCCAAAGTTACCCATAATTAAACATAAGTTTGGAAGTCACTCAATGTTGTCATTTTGTACTGAGCTGTAATCCAAGCTCCATATATAAAACGTATAAAATCAGAAAATGCTGGATATTTCTATATACAGGAGGGCAGGCAGCATCTGTAAAAAGAAAAGACAGGTTTTGATGTTTTGCTTTTTTCTGCCTTCTGCACAATGAAATCCGGCACGATATGAACTCAGTCTGATGAAGGCTACACACCCGGAACGTTGTAACTATTCTATTACAGATGCTGTATTTCCATTATTTTTGTTGTTTGATTTTCCAGCATTTGCAGCTTTTATATAAAACTGGTGCCTCCTATTTAAATGGACCTGCCCAATTTTATACTGGACAGAGGGGGAGAAAGAGGCCGGATCCACTGGGAACTGACAAAAAAATTCACATGCTCTATTTCCTGTCACTTGTTAACCCTCTTGACTAGCAGTAATTGCCTTGTATGCTGAAACGTGCAGTGTTCTAACCCACTTGTATGGACCAGAGAAATTGTGGCATTTTCATTTTAGCAGATAAAGGATGGACAGTATTGGTATGAGAGAAAACTATCAAGCTTCCTCGTTTATGCTGTTTTGAAGATCCACATAAGCACTGGATAACATGGTCTTAAACTGCTTACAGACAAACCTCCGTGTGTGTGTGTGTGTGTGTGTGTGTGTTAGCTGGTAATAAGAATACAAGCCCTCTCTTTGTAGAACCGTTTCATGTTTTCCCTTGTAAATCCATTGGGTATTGTTACCTGAATTCTGAAAACACTGAGCTATCAATCTGCTATGAAGAAGGGTAATAGCAAAATTATGTATCCCAATATGTTATTGAAAGTGAACAGGTGCTGTTTGTTTTCAACCATAAATTGTCTGTTCGAAGGCATATGGTGCAATTTAATGTGGAAACCTTCAAGCTGTTTGTTCAATAGTACCAAAATAGTCAGCATGGGACTGAAGGAGTGTTACATAGAAACATAGAAGATAGTAGCAGGAGTAGGCCATTCGGCCTCTCGAGCCTGCTCTGCCATTCAATGAGATCATGGCTGATCATCCAAATTCAGTACCCTGTCCCTGCCTTCTCCCCATATCCCTTGATCCCTTTAGCCTTAAGAAATATATCTTAACTCCTTCTTGAATATATTTAATAAATTGGCCTCTACTGCCTTCTGTGGCAGAGAATTCCACAGGTTCACCACTCTCTGGGTGAAGAAATTCCTCATCATCTCAGTCCTAAATGGCTTACCCCTTATCTTTAGACTGTGACCCCCTGGTTCTGGACTCCCCCGCCATCGGGAACATCCTTCCTGCATCTAGTCTGTCTAGTCCTGTTAGAATTTTATAAGTTTCAATGAGATCCCCTCTCATTCTTCTAAACTCCAGCGAGTATAAGCCCAATCTCTCCTCATACGTCATTCCTGCCATCCCAGGTATCAGTCTGGTGAATCTTTGCTGCACTCCCTCCATGGCAAGAACATCCTTCCTCAGATAAGGCAACCAAAACTGCACACAATACTCAAGGTGTGGTCTCACCAAGGCCCTGTACAACTGCAGCAAGACATCCTTGTTCCTGTACTTGAATCCTCTCACTACGAAGGCCAACATAACATTTGCCTTCTTAACTGCCTGCTGCACTTGCATGCTTACCTTCAGCGACTGGTGCACAAGGACACCCAGGTCTCGTTGCACTTCCCCTTCTCCCAATCTATTGCCGTTCAGATAATAATCTGCCTTCCTGTTTTTGCCACCAAAGTGGATAACCTTGCATTTATCCACATTGTGCAGATGTATGGCAGATGCAGTATAATCACCCAACCTGTCCAAATCATACTGGAGTTTCTCGGCATCCTCCTCACAGCACACACACCCACCCAGCTTTGTGTCGTTTGTTGTGGGTTTGACATTCACTAACGATGAATATTTGTTTGGAGCACTCTCTGATGAAATTGACGTACTGTCTGGTATTTTCCACATGGCAAAATCTGCGGTTTTCTGGGCAATGGGTTAGAACAAAATGAAATGTGCAGTGTTTCATATTGAATCACGTTTTTAGTAAGTGCTTTCAGAGAGCTGTTGCCTAATTTAAGTCCATTAAAGAACTGTCAGTTAATCAGTGCTCTTTTGGACTAGATGGCTGGGCGGGTGCAGTTAACCACTCTGACACATGTTGGTTTAGGCTGCTGTCAATTGTATCTTTATAATGATGAATGTTTGAAGTATTAGTGAGGCCGAGGAACAGCCCATGTGATTAAAAAAAAAAGTACCTTACTTTTGTTTAAAGAAGAAAATTCTGCATTAATTGCCTTTTCTAAATTCAAATTCTGCAGACTTTTTTTCCTCCTCTCATCTGAAGGTGCTGACTCATCCACGTTAATCAACAGTGCTCCAAGTTGCTGCTCTTCATTGAGAGTTTGGGACCGGTTATTCAGCTGTGGGTGGCAGACATTGAGCCTGATCCAATGTACACGCTTCACAATGGGGGCCAGTGACTAGCAATCAGGAGTGGGAAGCATGGCTGATCCACTTTTAATTTCCCCATTACAATGCTGGCTGAGGTCCAGTAACAGACAGGGCTTGAACCAGAGACGGTTAAATGTGTGGCTCAGTACCGTATCTGGCAGAGTATTTACCAAACCAGTCATTGGGAGAGTACAGATATTTAAAAGTATAGTATTATTATACCAATTATATTTCAAAGAAACCTGCAGTTATAGAAATGGATCATGTTTCATTTGTTCATTGTCCTCCACATACCATGCGTAAATTGAGTAACCCAGTGACTGGAACATGAAGGATACTTTCCCAGATTTTTATTTTGCACTGCGTTCCCTTCCACACCATTTATGCAGTGCTCACATGTTCTATTTTCTGTTTTCTTTAACTTCTCAGCGGTGGCAGTCTTGTGGTTCCTTTTTGAATGAGCCGTATTTTTTCTTTTGACAGTACTGCATGTGTTTCCAGCATGGTGGAGGGACAGAATTATTTTTAGTATAGAGTTTTTGAGTTCTGACTCAATATTTTGCTAAAAATTCTGATTGGTGCCAAGTTCTGAAATCAAAGCTTGCGTCAACTAAAGGAAACCCTTTCCTGTAACTGGTCGTAACGCCTGTTTCCCCACAGGTCCCAACACCACGTTGCAGAGATTGCAGGGCTCTTTCAAAAAGGGGCTCCAATACTATGTGAAGAGCGGATTAAATTTAGTAGTGCTTAAGTGTTCAAATCCATAATTTTGATACCATGGCCTAGAAATTCAGTATAGCCACGTTTGGGGCGCTACAGCATGGCGTTCGCTAACTTTTGCGCCCGGCGCAACTTAGCGCCACCTTCGCCGATATTCAGTTGCATCGCCCCAAGAGGTTGCTGCTGCGCTAAAGCAGGCGATGCACGACTATCATTAGGCGCTAAGCCGGCGATCCGGGGTGCAAACACCGAAGGCGGGCGCAGCGCAGGTGCGGCGAGTTGCTCATTGAGGGCAGACAGTCAGGCGCCGGTCAGCACTTAAAGGGGGAGGGTGGAATTGCTTGGCTGCCACGCCCTGCACACTGCAGCCCTAAGGCAAGGCCTGAACACTGCTTCTGGAACAGGTCCACGCCCAGGAGAATGGAGAAGGCCAGGGAGAGAGTGCAGCGCTTCGGTGAGGGTGACCTGAGGCTGCTGGTTGGCGCAGTGGACCGCAGGCGCCATATCCTCTTCCCTGAGGGTGGCAGAAGGCCGCTGCCCGCCAAATATCGGAAAGCATGGAGGGATGTGGCAAACCGGGTCACGTCCAACAGCGTGGTTGGCAGGACACCAACCCAGTGCCGGAAAAAATTCAGCGACCTCACTCGGGTTGTCAGGGTGAGTACCCTTTCCAGTATCCTCCTCATCCCTGCATGTGCACCTCACTTTATGGCCAAACAGGTCTGAAAGCCCTAATGGCCAGCCCTCATCCAGCAGCTATGGGACTGTCATGAAAAGCACTTGCGCAATCAGGGCTTGACACTGTCAGGGCTAATCGAACATGGGAGGCAGTGCGGGCAAGATCAGGGCTTGACACTGTACTTAGAGGCGGTCCTTTCTCTTGCAGGCCAAGCTGGCACATAACAGAAGACAGCAGCGACAGACCGGGGGGAGGCCGTCCTGACCTGAAACAGCTGAGCGACCTCGAGCAGCGAGTGGAGCGGATCATGGCAGGCCGGCTGAGTGGCCCCGTCGCCACTGGAGATGCTGACCCTGTTCTGGGCACCAATGGTAAGGTCATCACCTTTTTGACCTCTCCCTTTCCACTTGCGCCTCACGCCAGCATCCTTTGCCACTATCGAACCAATGCAGTGCACAGCAGCACTCATGCCTCCCTCGCTGCCGGCCTGTCCTCACTCTAAAGCAACTCTTGTGCCTCCCTGCTTTCAGATGGTGACTCGCCAGGTGAGGAGGCGGCCCCTCAAGCTGGCACTGTGTCCGAGTCAGACATAGAGGAAGCCAGCCCATCAGGGACACCCTCAGCCGAGGCAGCCCATGGCCATGATGGTGACACGTCTTCCCTGGAGGGGAGCAGGGGGGAAGGGTCGGAGGATAGTGAAGCTCCGGGGACCAGTGGGCTGCAGCAACGCGGGAGGGGTGGGGAAGCTTGGCGGCCTTCTCCCCGGAGGGTGAGTGCGGCCTCCAGTCCTGCTACGGTGAGCGCAGAGGAGGTGCGGCTCCTAGCGGAAATGGGCACCCAGGCTGAGCGCAGGCACACTGAGCTCATGGCGCAAGGATGCCTGACTCCATAGAGTCACTGGCAAGGAGTGTGCAGGAATTCAGTGCAGCACAGGCCAGGAGTCTGCAGGACATCGCGGCAGCACAGGCTAGGAGTCAGCAGGACTTCGCTGCTTCACAGGCGGCTTCTAGCCACGTGCTCAGTCGTGCCGTGCATTCACTGGCTGCTGTCATGCAGACACAGACCAGGGCCACACAGGCACTAACTGCTGCCACACTCGCTGGATCGGCCAGGCATCGCCGGGGCACTCGCTGTGCCGCAGCAGCCCAGCAGTCTGTGCCTCAGCAGATTGCTGCGCATGCTGCAGTGCTGGCCCGTGCGCGTGCCAATGTATCAGCCGACCAGGGAGTGCCTGTGATCTGTCAGGTTGGCAGCATTCCTGCAGCCAACACTGTCACTCCTCCATTGCAGCTGCCACCAGCTGTTGGACAGACTGTTGCCGCCCAAGCAGAGTTGGAGCAGTCAGCAGCCGGCCCCTCCAGGCCCAGAGCTGGTCCAGGCCGACCCCCAAGGGCATCTGCCGTCTCACCATCTGACCCTCAGCAGCCTTCCCCAGCCTTGCTGCAGCCACTGGGGTCCCATTGAGGAGGAGCTGCAGGGCGGGTAGGGGCCAGTCATGGAAGCGAAACGGATCACCCTCGCAGGGGAAAAAGTAGAAGGTGTGGCCAAATGTTTTGTTTTACTTATAAAAGCCGAGACTGGTGTATTTGTTTCATATTTAAAGGCCGAGACTGGTGTATTTGTTTCATATTTAAAGGCCGAGACTGGTGTATTTGTTTCATATTTAAAGGCCGAGACTGGTCTATTTGTGTTTTTGGAAAGGCCGAGACTGGTCTATTTGTGTTTTTGGAAAGGCCGAGACTGGTCTATTTGTTTTACTTGTAAAGGCCGAGACTGGTGTATTTGTGTTTTTGGGGGGGGGTTTCTCTCCATTAGTTTGTCATGTGGGAAGGGCACAGAGGTATCATAGTAAAAAATTTTCTTAAATCGCACTGTCCATGCTTTCTTTTGGAAGTCCTGGTTGCCCTGCTCGGCTGAGGGCTTGTGGAGCGGCTACATTCATCTTCTGCCATTGGCACAAGCCATTCCCTGAGAGGGGGCCTAGAACCGACTTGCAATAAGCCGCCGATGGGCGGCCCTTGCACTTTCTGCCTCCCTCCTGTGCTGGTCCTCCTCCTCCTCCTCCTCCTCCTCCTCTGGTGGTCCTCCAATGTCTGCTGGCAGTGGCTGAGTCCTGCGGATAGCCAGGTTGTGCAGCATGCAGCACATGACAACGAAATGGGAGACTCGCTCAGGCGAGTACTGTAGGGCTCCTCCGGAACGATCCAGACAGCGGAACCGTTGCTTCAGCACGCCGATTGTTTGCTCAATGATGTTCCTGGCTGCTTGATGGCTGTCATTGTATCCCTCTTCAGCAGGGGTGCTGGGCGCACGGAGCAGGGTCATCAGCCAGGTGCACAAAGGATAGCCTTTGTCCCCGAGAAGCCATCCTCGTGGGTGAGGCTGGGCCTCGAACATGTCTGCCACAGAAGTCTGGCGCAGGATGAAGGCATCGTGGCTGCTGCCTGGAAAACGGGCATTGACAGCTAGGATGAGCTGCCTGTGGTCACACACCAACTGCACGTTGAGCGAATGGTAGCCCTTCTGGTTGCGGTAATCCTCGGCATTCTCTAGAGGTGTCCGCAAAGCCACATGCATGCAGTCAATGGCGCCCTGCACCATAGGGAAGCCCGCTAATGCTGCAAAGCCCATTGCACGCTGTTGCTGCTTGTCAACGGTCATGGGGAAGGAGATGAACTGACGTCTCCTTCTGAAAAGGGCATTGGTCACCTGGCGGATGCAGCAATGTATCGCAAACTGGGAGATGTTGGAAATGTCCCCAGTAGCGTATTGGAAGGAGCCGGTGGCATAGAAGTTGAGAGCCACCGTCGCCTTCACTGCCACCGACAGGGACGTCCTGCTCCTCAGCTGTGGCTGCAGATCTCCGCAAAGCAGGTGGCAGATCTCGGCGACCACCGTCCTTCTGAATCGCAGCCTCCGAACACACTGCTCCTCAGACATGTTCAGATATGAGAACTGCTGGCGGTATACCCTGGGTGGGTAAGGCCTCCTTTGCCGACGCCTGTTGCCCCTTCTCCGTCTGGCCATGACTGGCACTCTCTCACGGCGTCTCTGAGCCCTTTGAATGCAATGGAGAAGCCCAACGTTTCCACCCATTGCAGCCCCCATTATATGTTTCCAATCAATGCTATGACTCTGAAGTTAAAGACAAGTGCAAAGCTGTGGCCTGAAGCCACAAGTACCTGTGCGTGTGTTGAGCCAAACCAGAAAGCTCTCTACCTTTGTCTCTCTCCAAAGATCCGTCTCTCACAAAGAAGGAGTGGTGCAAAATGGCTGCCATTTATACTGCAGGAGGAGTGCCCTTTAATTAGCGCCCGCAGCGACTGGGAACCGTTCCCCTCTACCAGTCGCTAGGGGCGCCAGGCGCATAATAGGCCGGTGCCACTGAATTTCCGGTTTGGGGCGTACAAAGGGCGTTGCACCATGAAATGACGTCAGGATCTGCGCGCGCAGCTGAGCACGCGCAAAGGTTTTGCACCGCCGCTAAATCTTAACTGAAGTTCGCGAGAGGCACAGATCGCGCTGCGCCCGGGCGCTAGCTGCTTAGCACCCCACTTCTCCTCCTCCTAAGGCGCTAGCGGCTGGCGCAAACAACTGAATTTCTAGGCCCAAGTTCAGATCAGGATTGCTTACGGGGGTGGGGGGGGGGGAGGGAAGGAGGATTACAGAACATGTTACACCCACACATTGTCTGGTGCTGCACATAGATAAAACTTGCATTTATATAGTGCCTCTCATGATCTCAGGATGTTCCAAAGTGCTTTACAGCCAATTAAGTACTTTTTTTCCCCCCCAAGTGTAGCCACTGTTGTAATATAGGAAACGTGGCAGCAAATTTGGGTGTGAAGATATTAGATTGTCAGTCAGAGTATAATAAATCTGTAGGGTTTCATATAACAAAGCAGGAAGGTACTAACCACGCCTCCATTGTTATTTGCAGATGGTACCAGATAAATTTTGCCCATCACCATATGGGTGAGCTTTGCAGCTTGGGAATGCTTTTCCTTTGAAGCTTGCATTTAAAAAGCTGCATTGCAAACACAGGGATCCTTGAACGCTGTGGCTATGAATATCAGATTGGTTAGCCAGAGTATAATAAATCGATCCGGAGGCTTTCCTCATCGTCTCTGATGATCTGGATATACGTCAAAATTGCATAATTGTCTGCCTGGAGATAAAAAAAACAGTGCTTAGGTTTTGGGTAGAAAGGGCCTTCAAAAGGTGGACTGACGGGGATTCTGAAGATCTGGAGCAAAAGTTCTCCGTAGAAAGGAGCAGCCACTAACCACATTGGAAGTTTTTTTTTAACACTGATTGATTTAGATTTCTCCCATGGCCATGTGTGCAATGTTGTCCTCCTGAATGCAGTAATTGATACTGGGCTGCAGTTCCACAGACTTCACCCCAGTTGCCATTCTTCATGTGTGAGCCCAGAGGCTGCATGTAGGCAAGCTATAGGGGGATGTTGGTTGCTCAGCCGAGGTGTATCTTTGTGTCCCACAAAATTGTACTTTGCAGCAAGAGTCGCCAGCTCATGTTCAAGAGCAAGAACCCTGTTTTTTTTCCCTGTCCCTAGCCCAGGGGTATTTAAGCCAATTGTACTATCCCCATCACTGCTTCAGTGAAATCAACTAATTCCTCACAGCACAGGATTAAACCAGGGACCTTGCTGATTTGTACAATTCAAGCAGTGTGTTTACACATTGAGTCAATTGGGGAGTCAGAGCATATTTACTAATTAAGCAAAATACTTGCAAGTTTTAAGTGCTGTCACCATCGCCTTGAAAGCTGTAAAGTAAGGTACAAATTCCTATCACATCTCCCTCCCCAACCTCTAGGAGGCAGGAGCATTCTACCACTGTTCTACCATATGTAGAACTACATTGAAATTACAACATGGAAACGGGCTGTTTGGCTCAACCAGTCCATGTTGGTGTTTACCCTCCGCACGAGCAGTTGTCCTAATCCCATGTGTTCACTCTGTTTCCATATTACTTTATTCCCATTTACTTCAATCACCTATCCAATGTATTTTAAATGTTGACCTGGTCTCTGCTTTAATCACTAATGCCAGTATTGCATTCCACAGCCTCAAAACACTCCACTCTGTCTTGAATCTCTTATGTTTAATCTTGTATCTATGTCCTTTTTTCTAGGCATCTCAAACATGGGAAAACGTATTTCTATGTACAGTACTCTACCCCAGCCCTTGATAATTTTGGGACTATCAAATCCCCATAATTTCCTCTGTTCTAACAAAAACAGCTCCAATGTTTCAAGTCTTATTTGTGTTTCCAGGTTGCATCCTAGTGGATCTGTGCTGTACCCTTTCTTATTGTCAGCCGTGGCTCAGCTGGTAGCACCTTTGCCTCTGAATCAGAAGGTTGTGGGTTCAAGTTCCGCTCCAGGGACTTGAGCTCAAAATTTAGGCTGACACTCCAGTGCATTATTGAGGGAGTGCTGCACTGGCAGAGGTGCTGGCTTTCAGATGAGGCATTAAACTGAGGTCCTGTATTCTCTCAGGTGCACGCAAGAGATCCCGTGGCACTATTTGGAAAAAGAGCAGGGGCGTTATCCCTGGTGCCCTGGTCAATATTTATCCCTCAATCAACATTACAAAAAAAAACCCAGATTATCTAGTCATTATCACATTGCTGTTTGTGGGAGATTGCTGTGTGTAAATTGGCTGCCGTATTTCCCACATTGCAACAGTGACTACTCTCCAAAAGTAGTTAGTTGACTAAAGCACGGAGGTCGTGAAAGGCGCTATATAAATGCAAGTCTTTCTTTCTTTGAACATCCTTCACAAAGTACTCCAACTGTGGCCGAACTAAGTTTTTATATAGATTCACCATTACATCTTGACTTGTGTATTCTATGGGGGAAAAATTTGGTATCCCCATTTGGGGCGCCATTATCGGCCGTGCGCAAAGCTTAGCGGCTGGCGCTAATTATCGCCTCCGGCAGCAAACTTGGCTTTTATCGCCCCTGGAGGTGATTGGAGCGCTAAATCAGGCGCTTCACACCTGTCTTAAGGCGCAAAGGCTGAGGAGCAAGGCGCTATCTCAGCGCTGGCGAAGCAAGGAAGGGCAAATCAAAATAAACCGGCAAAGTGCTGCTCAGTACTCAAAACCCCTTCACACAGCGTTGAATCTCTCCAGAAGTCAGTTTCGCGCTCTCGCTCTCTCTCAGAATGCTTGGTGCAAAAATATCACCGACAAAAAAAGGCAGGAAGTGGTCGCCTTTAAATAGCACTCCCCCAGTCCCTTTTTGACAGCATAACGCTCCCCTCAACCTGTCGTTGCTAGCGGCAGGTGGTAAGGCAGGGGGCACCACTCAATATCCGGTCCGGGGCGTTGTGCACTCGACTGACGTCGCGATCTGCCAGCGCAGGAGATCGTGGCGGTAGTGTTTAGCGCCGCCGCAAAATGTCTAGTTAATTTCGCGAGTGGCGCAAACATCGCCGCGCCCGGGCGTTAGTTGATTTGTGCCCCATTAGCGCCCTCTTAAGGCGCTAACGGGAGGCGCAAACAACTGAATTTTTCCCCTCTATCTCTTGCCATAAAACCCAGTATTCCATGAGCTTTCTTTGTAGGCTTCCGATGCTGCTTTTAATGTTGAGCCTGAACCCCCAAATCCCTCTGCTGTTCTACATCACCTACCTTTCCCCCATTTAAAGTATAATTTAATTTAATTTTTTGACTGAAATGTCAAACCCCTTATTTACTGCCTAGATCTTTGGCCTCCTTTTTCGCTCCCATCCTGCCCAGGAGGATGAAAACCGCTGAATTATGCAAATTAGACACAATTCAGCATGATGCCAAAAGAAGTAGCTTATTTCAAACATCCTTTTCTAAATAGCCAGGAACTTTGTGCCATTGTTATCATCTGGGATTTCTCCCTTCAGCACTAGGTTACATATTAAAATAAGCTTACTAGCCTGGAGTTTCCACTATGGCGCAATAGGCAAAATGCAGCAGACATGCGCTAGTTTTGCTGAGCTGACATTGTGCCCAGGTTTCCATGCAAACTCATTACCATAAGCCCGAAATCTCGCAGGAATCAACGCAGTCCAGCAGCGTATGGAGTAATAAGAGGAATGGGGTTGCCAGTAAATGAGCCATTCTTCAATTTTTTTAACTAATTGATGATTTCTGCAGCAGGAGGGCAGACCCGTGGCTTCAATTGACTGCTGGTCCGGTGATTAACGTGACCGAGGGTGCCTGTGTGTCTGAAAATCTAAACGCAATTGGCGGAAACTTGCCTTTCCGACCTGGGGGTGTGGCTGGTATTGTGGACGGGAACTGGTTTGGACGAAGACTTCGTTAAATGAGCTTGAAAGGTTGCGGATAATTGGGCGTAATGTAGTTATGGGTACAACTCGTGCTTAAAATTCCATAATAAAAACAGAAAATGCTGGAGATACTCAGCCGGTCAGGCAGCATCTGTGAAGAGAGAAACAGTTAACGTTTCAGGCCAATGACCTTTTGTCAGAACCGCTTAAAATTCCATGATCTTTTGCGCTATTTGATACGATTCTGGCCAGATGAAGCTGTTATTTATTGGGCGGGCATTATATGGAACCTCCAGGCATGTTCTTAAACCCATATTGAGTGGACGATGGCTAGATGTGTGGAATCACTAGATGATGTGGTTTCTGGCTTTTTGTTAACTTTACAAAATTGAAAAACGCTTCTCTTGAAGAAATACACGTAGTTCAGGTTGGGTTTCACTACCTATACTCATTCAGGCATTGTGCTCAGTCACTGATTAGGTACTATAGTTCCTGTTGAAGTACTTCCCCACAGCCACTTGGCAAAGCGTCCGATTTCTCAGGTTCCAGGTGTTGGGCACAAGCTTTATGTACTGCCTTTGGGTCTAATGTCTGTCCTTAAAAAATTTTGCCTGTTAAAGATAAAACTCCTCCACTTGAGGGAAGTGTATATTTGCCCATAATGACATGATTTAGCACCAAGAGCATACTCCTAGGAACGTGTTCTGTTTCTGGTTCCTGGTCAGTTTCAGTGTCTGACGATGGAACCCTCCCAGGGGAGAACCATTAAAGTTTCCAGACTGTCTGACTAGTTCTGTGCCACTTACTGGATATAAAATTGTCCTCGACAGGCCACAGCATGATGACCAACGCCTACCTGAGAATCTCTAGAGGCTGGCAACAGCAATCTTTGTATCCAATGCTAAGCTGCTTCTGAGACCCTTACAATTAAACAAATGGATCATTACCCAATCCTATTCTACAATTTAACTCCGCTGTATACTTGGATACTGGATTTGTAAAATCTCACTGGTAAAAGGACATAGTAAATATAAATTGCTGCTATTTTCCTTGATCCTCACAGTGGTATCTTCTCTGGCTACTACATTAAAATAATTACCATGGGTATATGAAGAGTAACTAATAAGAGAGGAATACATTGCTTTAGTAGTACTTCGTCAAATGTATTCCAGCACATACAATTATTTCTGACCTCGCTGTATCTGACCTTGGGCTGATGAGATTAGTTTCCCAAACTGGAGATTCCTGGTTTGTGCTGCAGTTGCATTTATGTTGTATCAAGTCAGTGTAAAAGAAAAATATGTAAACTGATTCAAAATGTTCAGCCATTTTGATTAGTTTGTTTCTGTTTTTAAAATGATTGGAATTAACGCAATGCTGTTTTACTCTTTTCTTCAGAAGAACTGGGGATGAAATTGTGTGCTTGCTTTTGTGAGGGAGTCGAGGTGTAAATGAAGGCAATAAGTGTGGTGAATTAGGACGAGAATCTCTTAAGGGTCAGTAGTCTTTTTTTTCTATTTTTTTCTTGCTTTACTAATCTGAATACTGAAGCTGATAAATTGATTTCACAGTTTAATGTTAGAATGTATTAAATACTTCTATTAACTAGTTTCAGTGATGAAAATTGTTATATGAAAGCTGATCAACTTAAAACTGGAACTTAAACTGCCTAAATTCTAACTGAAAATCAAGTTATCAGTCATTATTTGGCAAAAGGCCCGTTTTGGTTCTTGTTACGGAATAGTAGATGCCACTGTAGCGGTTCGTGTAGATCGCCACTAAATAAGAGAGTTTGACTTCGAACTATTAACAAGTTGTTTATTTACAGGAACAGACTAATTACATCAGGTAAGATGGCTGACTGTAGGAGCACCGTGGTATAGGTCTTGTCCCAGCGGGGACTCCACGGGGACTGAGTTCGCAGTCCTGTGGAGAGTGTGATGACGTCATCGCGTTTGTATTGTGATGTCATCACGTTGTTCGCGTTTCCCGTGCTTAGGGCGTCACGTGATGCGCGTCGCTGCGTCGCTGGCCGTTGAGGCCGAGGTTGCGAGGCCAGGCGGTGCCGGTGCTTGCCGCGGGAGCGGAAGATTGCGTCGCTCCCGTCGGCTGGCCGTTGAGGCCGAAGGCGCTAGGCCGGGCTGTGCCGGCGGCCGTCCTAGAAGGCCGAGTCGGGCTGGCGGCCGCCGCACGTACGTCACGTCATGGCGCTAGGGCGCGTCTTAAAGGGGCAATGGCCCCAACAGGTAAGTTAAAAGGGCAACGGCCCCAAAAGGTAAGTTAAACATACAGTAAGTTAAGTTAAAGGGAATTATGTGTCTTTATGTAAGGTACAACCGGTGGTACCGCCACATGGGCCCCCCCCAGAATTCGCTTTAACGAAAGTCCAAGGATGAGATGGTCTGACGCTGGTGGTCTCGGTGGTCGTGCTGTCTCGGCTTGGCGAGCGAGTTCCGAAGATGCTGCTCGTGAGGAGATCCGTACGCGCGTCGTGGCGAATAAAGTGTATCCGTCAGGCGAAGGACCGTGGAGATGTGCGAAACAGCAGGCCTCGTCAGAGTGACGGGCAGGTTGGGCGGACGCGGGCGATGACTCTGTTGATGTTGGAACAAGTCCTTGTTATAACGAACTCTGCAGGAATGCCAAACGAACGTTCCAGAAGGACTTGACAGGCGAGGTGAGTGAACTCGCCGACAGGTGAGCGAAACCTTCAGAAGGCTGGAACACGCAGAACGGTGCGTACCATAGTGCTACGACGTTAACACAACAGAGGGTGAAGAGTTACTGCATTAACCTGTGATTGGTGAGGCTAGCAACTTTCACGTGGCTGATCGCGGCCGCAGGATGCCCGTTGGACCCGTCCTCGATGTGTGCAGCTTCAGTAGAGGTTTGCGTTTGTTAAAGGGAAAACTGGAGAAAGGGCGGCAACGGTCCAGGTTGTTGTTGCTTTCAGGAGGGGTTAACTCTGCCTGGAGGGCGGCAACACTTGTAACTGTTGTAGATTTAGGAGAACACAGCCGGGAGGGCGGCACGCCTTTTGTTCACGCCGAATTGTGTAGTAGGTAACGCAACCAGCAGGCTGAAGGGCTGGTGCGTCGTCGGCGGAGAAGGAGTCGTCATTTTTCACGAGTCCTCGTGGTTCGCGAGGGATGGGTCCTCGTGTTTTGCGGGGGTGAGTCCTCGTGGTATCCCCGCAGGGCGCGCTCCGATTTTGTGGGCCCGAACATGCTGTATCTGCGCTTGGAGAGATTTATACTTGCTGTTGCTGTGGACGTAGAGGCGGACGATCCGTGTGGCGGTAGGAAAGACGAGTACGGGGACCGTGAGCAAGTGCGTGGTCGGTGCCGCATCGATGTTCTCGTCGAACGGGGCTTTTACCGGTATAAAGCACGAGGGAGACTGTGGCTCCCTGGATTGTGGTAGCGACAGCAAAACGGCTGGTGCTTCCATGGCGTGCTTCTTTTGTGAAAATTGTTCACAAAAAAACGAACGGGGTCTGGTTGAGTTTTGTCCATGTCAAATGGGATCTGCTCCAGACTGCGCCTACCTTGCGAATACATTCGCAAAGACGGGGTCGCCTTTGGAGGAATCGGTGTTAGGCGGTTGCTGTTCCATGGTTGCTCGTCGGTTGTGCGTTGGTCGTCTTGTGGGAAGATGAGGTTCAGGCGCGCGTTGCTACCGTGAAAATCGTTCACGGATACGGGTTCACCAATTGTAGCGTTGTAATTGATGAGCTCCCGTACTCACTGTGGTAAACCACTTTTATCGTTCACTATCGTTACACTATAGTTATCACTGTTATATCGTTACTCTATGGTTATCACTGTTCACACTGTTGTATCACTATACGAGGTCGCCTCTTGTCACGCTGCTATACCTGGGCTGACCACTGCTGACTCCGCCCATGACTCCACCTACCTGCCCAGGTATAAAGGTAGTCGACTGGCTGGCATTCCTCCTTGTTGTATCCGATCACCCACGAGGGTGGGCTCTGTTATTTAGCCAATAAAAACCTATAGTTACTTTCTTAACTCGTCGCTTTTCATTGGATGAATTGATAGGTATATCACTCACGTCATTGGGTCACCAATGTAGCGGTTCGTGCAGATCGCCACTAAATAAGATAGTTTGTCTTCGACGAACTATTAACAAGTTGTTTATTTACAGGAACAGACTAATTACATAAGGTAAGATGGCTGACTAGGAGCACCGTGGTATAGGTCTTGTCCCAGCGGGGACCCCACGAGGACTGAGTTCGCAGTCCTGTGGAGAGCGTGATGACGTCATCGCGTTTGTATTGTGTTGTCATCACGTTGTTCGCGTTTCCCGCGCTTAGGGCATCACGTGATTTGCGTCGCTGGCCGTTGAGGCCGAGGTTGCGAGGCCGGGCTGTGCCGGTGCTTGTCGCGGGAGCGGAAGATCGCGTCGCTCCCGTCGGCTGGCTGTTGAGGCCGAAGATGCTGTGCCGGCGGCCGTCCTTGAAGACCGAGTTGGGCCGGCGGCAGCCGCACGCACGTCACGTCGTACGTGACGTCAGCGTGCTAGGGCGCGTCTTAAAGGGGCAATGGCCCCAACAGGTAAGTTAAAAGGGCAACGGCCCCAAAAGGTAAGTTAAACATACAGTAAGGTAAGTTAAAGGGAATTATGTGTCTTTATGTAAGGTACAACTGGTGGTACCGCCACACCACATTAATTTTGGTTTACTTTGCTAAATTTTGAGTTTAAAAAAAAAAGTATTTCTACCATGTATCTTCTCTTCTCTCCCTCCTAACACTGCTTCCTTTATATTGGATCTCGTTTACAGATTACCCATAATTGTCCTTTTCACAAACGTACAAAGACCATTGTTTTGCTTACAAGCCTTTCAAAAGATTTTTGTAAATGAATAAAAATTAGGTAGTTGCTTTTCTTGCAGATGTAGAATGATTGAAAGTATATATTGGAAAAGATTTAAAATTAAATCACAGGGACAGACTATCTGCCTCCATCATCCTGTGTATTTTTGATTATATAAATTATATTACAGTTTCTTATAGTTATTGCTTTAAGTGGACCACTGAATCAGTTAATGAGTGGCTAAAAGCTGCCTGCTGTGCATTAATAAGATGGCACCTGTGTCCTTATTAATATGGCATTGCATTAATTCCTATGGGATGATTGGTTACATGAAAGAATCCATTTTTTCAGACTTTTTTTTGATCCCAAACTTAGTGATGCAGCAACAAAGCAAATTAATTAACGTTTTAATCCGTCAATTACTGCCATTTATGTTGCACGTGGAATAATCCTGCAGTCATTTTCTTGTAACAAGGTTATATTGCTAGTGCTGATATAGTAAATGATAATTTACGTAAAGTGTTATAAAATCTGAGTTTAACCTCGATTTAGGGTAGTACAGTAGGCTGGTCATGGACCAACGGTCAGGTTTGATCCCACATTGTCTGCGATCACAGCTGCACAACTGGAGGGAGGTGCTGAGTGGAGCCCAGGTCTCCAGATGAGGGAGGTAAATAGAATGAGACTAGCTGCTACTGTGTGCCATCTGCTGCCATGCTGAGGTGCCATGAGAGATGGCTGCCTACCCTGCTCTTCAGGTTTTAGGATGTACATGGCCTTGGGAGGTTCCAGTAAGGAAGGAAAATTAGAGGAAAGAGAGGGTTACTTACTTTCAGAAGTATATTACTTAGGCAGGTAACTTTACTTTGCAACTAGTCCTTGTTTTGCATGACCTGGAATGATTCCTGCTGACACTGTGCAGAAACTAGTGCGTGATAGGGGAAGTTTATTCATGACGATTCACTTGAAACTAATTACCAGTTTTGTAATCATTTCAAATGTGTGATTATTGAGGATTCTGTAACAAATTTTGCTATGTAACAAATATAACGTTCTGGTCATAATTCTAATTAAATCTATATATTTTAAAAATCTATGTATCGGAAAATGGCAGCTATTTAAAAATTTGGTTACAGGACCTGCTTCCACAGCATAAGGCGATCCCCGAAATGAAAAAAAGCATTAAAAAAAAAAATTAAATGATGTCCAAGAACATTAAACACTTTAATGAGAAGCAATCCTAGTGTATGTTAAAACTGCAGGTTTAAAAAAAAAAAAAATAACGTTTACATTTCATAACTTTCTGCACAGTGCACAGTATTTGTTTAGAAGTGGGAATTATGAGTAATGAATTGGATTCCCACGATAAAAGCGAAGTCTATGGCCCCGATTTTCTGGCCGCCGTCGGGCGGCTTTTCATGCGGCCGGGGGCCGAAAATCGGCGAAAAAGCGGGTCGGGACCCCCTCCGCCTGATTCCCCGCCCTGTCCGACTTTCGGACTGCCATTTCCCCGCACCCCGCTTCAGTCCTGGCCGCCGCTGGCGTGACTGCTCGTCGGAGCACTAATCACCAATGATCTCCTTGTTAAGGAAGATTTTCCAGGGCCGTTGCGACTTTGGGGCTTTCCCCACATGAAACCCGCCTGCGGGGAACCCTGCTGCTGAGAGCTGGCGTGAAAACAGCTGGCTTGCTTGCTTGCAGCAGCAGGTCGCCGAGGGCTGAAGAGATTTAAATAGGCAGCATTTGCAGGCTGCAGGACCTTGTTGATCAAGGCTTGGGGGAACTTTTTGAAGCCTTGGGAGCAGCTGCAGAAAGTTGGAGCCTCACACACTTCTCCAGTGTGAGCTCCTGGGAAGCCCCTCTCACCACCCTAACTCAGCGCCCCCTCAACGGAGACATCTGCCAGAAGCATGGGAGGCCTTTGGGACGTTCCCTTCCTGGCATTAGAGGATCTCCAACAGCAGAGGCGGCAGCAGCAGAACCAGGAACAGCAGGATGAGCACCAGGAGCACCAGGCTGCTGCTCACTCACCTGAAGCTGCACAGGCCAGAAGGGGCCAGTGCTTGGAAGTAGCTTGAGAGCACCTTGCTGTGCTTCAGGGGGCCAGTGGGACCTGTTTCTGCACTGGCAGTCCTACTCCGAGGGACTTCCATGAAGATCTGGTTTCTCTGTTCAACAGATGGCCAACGCTCCTCAAGAGATGTCATTCTCTTATGAGCACTCACCATGTTTTCCGTACCCTGGCGGAGTTATCTCCTGCATGGAGGTTGCCAGCCTTTCCATGGTGATGTGTTCATGCGCCAATGACTCCACAAAGGCTCTGCTCATGGTCGCTATGGACTCCTCCATTTGCTCAGCACTCGCAGCGACCCTGGAGACAAAACCTGCCAGAGACTCCTGCATCTGTGCATGGAGATCCGTCACCTCTTCTCTTGCGGATGAACCCAGAGGCAGAGGTTCGTCATGCAGCACAGCTGAGCTGAACTGGCAGAGCCCTGTGCCCTCCGATGAGGACTCTCCACTGCTGTCCCTGTCTCCAGAATCTGCTGAGGCTCACTTGTGAGCTGTGAAACACCAGGTGAGAACACTACTCTATGTCCCGAGTGTCTGCGCTGGTGCTGGGTGCGCTTACTTCTGCTGACGCTGCGCCCTCAGGGGTTGGAGCTTCATCTGAGGAGTCTGGCTGCACAGCCTCTTCCTCCTCCACAGTGAGGACGGGGGCTCTGGATGGTACTGTGGGGGAGTAAAGGAAGGAGATAGAGATGTAATGCCAAGGTTCTTCTGGTGACTCCCAGCGAGTTGGCATCTGCTGACACCTGCATCCATGCAGCATTGGTCTCAGTGGGAAGGGGCCTCTTCCTCCCTGACCTAGGGAAGAGGACCTCCCTGTGGGCCCTAACCCCATCCAATAATGCCTGCAGTGAAGCCTCGTCGAATTTGGAGGCAGCTCGGCCTCTGCCGCTGGCAGCAGCTGGTGCAGGCTCCTCTGCCATTGTGCAAGAGTGGTTGAGAAGCCTGCAGAGGTGGAGAAGCTTGCTGGACACTTTGAAAGCACCACGAATGATGACATCATAGTGTGGGGATTTCTGACTTGAATTGGACAATTAGCAAGGCTTCCCACATGCTGGGAATTAATTGGCCACTTGAGGGAAAATTGCGTGGAGCTGGCTGACACTTTTTTATGTGTGTCAGAAACCCCACATTCGGGGAAATCCAACCATTCCCCACACAAGCCGAAAATCGGGGCCTATATGTATTCTGCATAAAGACTGCAGTAATGAAGTAATTTAAATGAACGAAAAACGATCTGTTTTCTGATTGGCGGACCAGGCCCACGTGATCCCACATACGCCTCTGCACAGGCTGCGTCCCTAGAATCTGTGGGCCATTACACTGCCCTCCAGCACGCAGCGTCAGAGCACAAGTTTACGAAGGAGGGCCCCCATCAGCTAGGTGTGTATCATTTTCGCCGGTCGGCAGGTACTCCGGGGGTACGCCGCCAACCATTTTTGGCCCATGATCTTGTATTGGTGCTGTTTCATGTCTTTGCGGTAGCTTGTTATGACAAAGTGCACCCTCTATTGGTGTACCTTTATAAGAGTGCAGTGCAGTTTAGCAGGGACTAGCTGCTGAAGTACTAGATGCTTTTTTGAACATTCATTGTAAGAATTGCAAGTGGAGAGTATTAAATGTGCATTGGATATGAAGCACAGACTATGATGTGGCTGTGATAAATAAATTGCACCTTGTCATGTGACTATCATGCGTGCTTTAGGCAAATGGGGAATCAAATTATTGTGAATGTAACAAATCAGAACTCAGTTACTGTGAACACAAAGGAAAATCAATCAATTAAAAAAAAAAAAATAGTAACTGATCCAATTGCTCAAAAAATCCATCTCTTAATGTGCCACTTTTGTTTTCAGCAAGCTTATTTTCAAGATTAGGCATTTTTTAAGTAGCCTACTGAGTACAAAGAAAATCAGCTTACAATAACTGGAATAAATTTTGACTACAAAATAGTGTTTTTCCTGAGTGCTTTTATTAACAAATTTGGTTATAACCCTGCAGCTATGTATTTGTTATTTTGGGGGAGAAATTGTTCTGTTGATTACAGTCTGCACATGTACAATGGGCGCACTTAAGTATTTGTTCTGGCCGTTCTGACGATATTCACTGAGGCATGCATACACAATTGAACCATTGATGCAAATGGTGAATAGTCCTCACTATCTGCTTCAGTAGTTTCAGGGATCCTAGGATATAGCAGCACAAGGGAAGTGTGCAGAGGCACTATGAGTGAATTTCTGGGATCTGACAGCAATAGGGGGAGGAGTCCCGGAGTTGGAACACTGGGAAATGGGGTTCAGAATCTGGCAAAGTCTCGCAGGACTGGAGGGTTGGCATGAGGTCTGGAGGAAGAAATGGCAGCAGTGGGATGAAAGAGGGGTTCTAGGATCTGGCAACATACCGTGTGGGTAACGTCCATCAAGGTCTCTGCAATCCCTAGTTGTCCTCCCTTATTTCGTACTCTTGCTGCTCTACCATTCAAACTGAACGTGAGCTTTACAGCTGCCATCCTTTTTCCCGATCAGCATTATCAATCTCTCCACGGCCCTGTGCTTTTGCTCCCCCCCCCCCTCCAAATGTTTCATCTACCCAACCTTCGTCTCTCTCCATCTCACCACCCCCCCCCACCACCCCCGAATCACCTGTTGTATATCTAACTTCACGCTTGCATAACAGACTTCAGTGTGACCTCAATCTGCTCTGAAAATTTCAATATTGTGCTCAAGTCTCTCTGGAGTGGGATTTGAACCCACAACCATCTGACTCAGGTGAGAGTTCTACCACTGCCGAAATCTGGAAAAGTGTTAGTAAAGCGCCAGGAATGTGGCCCCTCCCAGCGCTGTGAAACCCCAGGACCACACCCTCTGTGCTGCTATACCGTAGAACCTTCACCACCGTACTCACGAGCCCCAGGAGTGTCCGCCAATGCTATAAAATCCTGTGACCACCTCCATGCTGTTGCATCTCTCAATCTCCTTCGTCACTGTCCCCAAACTTGTGCTGCTAAATTTCAAGGGATACCCTCCAGAATAGTGCATTGTGTGGTATAACACCCCCTGTTTTTGTACCTGATTTACTATGAGCAATGCCATGGGAGATCCTGCGAGTCATTGCTAAGATCACGGATTTACACCGGAGGACGGAATGAGATCGTGTCATTGCAGCAATCAGGCATGGGGGATTAAATGTAGCAGGAGTGGAGGACTCGGCATTCAGGGCAAGGTATTACGACACGGGCTGGATTTCGAAGCGCTACGGTGGGAACAATATTGCCAATTTTGGAGGCCAAGCTTGGAGGACTCTTTATTGGGGAGAAGTAAAATGAATGTTCCTATTTTTACAGTTGGCCTGAGAATTGCTCTTGAATAATTCTTGAAAAATGCAAAATATTTATTTAGAAACCACAGATTTAAAAAAATCCTCACATAAAATGTCTAAATGAATTGTTGAGGTGATTTAGAAACTTCTTGAGCTTGAGGTTGCACTTTGATATATAACTGAACAAGTTATTTGTCAAGAACCACACCTTTGTTTGGGACTGAGACAGCAATTTTGTTTCTATTTTTTTTTTAAATTGCCTATTGAAGGTTTGTGTATGTGGAAATGAGTTCAACTTACACAGGTACAAATTACTTTGGAACTTAAAATACAGAACTGCTCAAGTCACTGAACCTCGGTTCAGTCAGAGCTCTGAAAACTTTCCTGATTGAGCTCTCGTGGTAATTCTGGTATGCAGGGTCATACAACAGCCCAGTCATACAGTATTCCCTGAGGACTGAGACACATTATGGCAGGCTGTCTGGGGTAATCATTTGAAGCGGGTGATGGAAAACCACTTTGGTTGGTCTGCATTTTTCCCTCTCTCTCTCTTCCCGTTTCCACCAATGGAAAAAGTTGAACACATTGGGGTGTAACTAATGAAAATACACTCAGTGTAGAAAACATTTCCAGCATTTAACGGTTGAGCAGTGTGCAATATATTACTCACAAGGCCAGCAGCAAGACACTTTGAATCACTTCTGTCAGAGCTTGGGAGTTGAATCCCAGCATTTGAAAAACAAGGATTCGCAGGTGGGGTAAGATCTGCTGTCTGACTATTATCAATATTTCAAAAGGAGTATTTTATTCTTCGTACAGTTGTGTTGTAGAGCAAGAACCTATCTTGTCAAATGTGTACAATTTAGAAAAAAACTATCCCCTGTTAATCTAAGATTATGTACATGGGGTCAGTTAAGTTTCAAAAATTTGTTTGCATAGCTTCAGGTCATAGAGTCATAGGCCTAGAAATTCGGTGGGCTGCGCCACCAGTTAGCGCCTAAAGAGGGCACTCAGTGGCTTTAGCGCCACTGGCCATGCCTCCCGCGATATTTAGCTGGGGCGCTAATGGCGGCGTTAGCCTGTTGCGCTGCGCCGCCACCGATGACGTCATCGGTGTGCGCAGCGCCCCGCTACCACCCCGATCTCAATATTCGGCAGCGCCCGCTTCTGTAGTGCCGTTCGCAAATCGCGCCCAGTTCACGGGGCCTTCCTGTGGCGGCAGTGGCGCAAATTAAGGTGGAGGTGCGGAGCGGCCGTTTTTTTCGGCGGCCGCCTGCCAGCACCTCCGTCCCCGGCCTCCTGATCTCCCCCCACGGCATTGCTGGCTGTTTTCCGAGAGCCCGGCACTTCTCGGTGCCGGGCTCTTTTGCCGGCACTCGCGATCTCCAATCACGCTGGTGCAGGCCCCTCCCCCTTAAGAATGGGAGGAAGGCCTGCAGTACCGCAGCACGCCGTGCCGCAGCGTGTGGCGCTGCGGTAAGTTGCGCTGCGATATTCAGTTTCAGTGCCCTAAGAGGGACGTGGAGCGCCTGAGCCTCGCCCCGTGTCCCTCTTGGGGCGTTCAAACTGAATTTCCGTCGGTCGCAACTGCTCCGATCGCTGCGCTAATTCCGGCGCCCAGGCGAGCTTGGTGCCCCGTTTGCGGCCCCACCGAATTTCTCCCCCGTAGAGTTATACAGCACAGAAAGAGGCCCTTCGGCCCATCGTGTCTGCGCTGGTCATCAAGCCCTATCTATTTTAATCCCATTTTCCAGCACTTGGTCCGTAACCTTGTATGCTATGGCGTTTCAAGTGTTCATCTAAATGCTTCTTGAATGTTGTGAGGGTTCCTGTCTCTACCACCCTTTCAGGCAGTGAGTTTCAGATTCCAACCACCCTCTGGGTGAAAAAGTTTTTCCTCAAATCCCCTCTAAACCTCCTGCCCCTTACCTTGAAACTATGCCCCCTGGTTATTGACCCCTCTACAAAGGGGAAAAGTTCCTTTCTATCCACCCTATCTATGCCCCTCATAATTTTGTACACCTCAATCCGGTCCCCCCTCAGCCTTCTCTGCTCTAAGGAAAACAACCCCAGCCTGTCATAATAATCATAATCAACTTTATTGTCATTGTTAGTGCACAAGTGCAGTACAACGAAATGTAGGCTTGCGGCTCCCGAGAGTGTGCATTTAGATTAAGACATTTAAACATTCAACATTCATTTGGCTTGTAATACATTAACATAAACATAACCATAATAAAGTGCATTGGCAGATGTGCAGGCTTTAGAGTTTATTTGTGGAGTTCAGTAGGATGACAGCCCTGGGAAAGAAGCTGTTCCTAAATCTGGTCGTTCGGGTGCGAATGCATCTGTGGTGTCTCCCAGATGGCAGGAGGGCGAACAGACTGTGGCTGGGGTGGGTAGGGTCTTTGATGATGGTCCGTGACCTCCGTAAACAGCGTTTCTGGTATATGTGCTCCATGGTCGGTAGCCGGGTGCTGGTAACGCGTTGGGCAGTTTTGACTACCCGCTGCAGGGCTTTCCGTTCATAGTAGCTACAGCTGCCATACCATACTGTGATACAGTTCGTCAGGATGCTCTCTATTGTGCAGCGGTAAAAGTTAGAGAGGATCAGGGGTGACAGGTTACATCCCTTCAGCCTCTCTTCATAGCTGAAGCGCTCCAGCCCAGGTAACATCCTGGTGAATCTCCTCTCCACCCTCTCCAATGCAATCACACCCTTCCTATACTGTGGCGATCAGAACTGCACACAGTATTCCAGCTGTGGCCTAACTAGAGCTTTGTACAGCTCCATCATAACCGCCCTACTCTTATATTCTATGCATATATCTGGTGATGGATAATGTGGCATTTTTCATTGTTCTGTGTTCTCCATATACTGTAAAAGGTATAGCTATGTGCTGAGTACACATGTAAAAAGGAGATTGCTACCAATAGGCAATGTCCCCATGTAGTCCCCATTTCTGTGTCGTATAACGCCACATGACCGGTACCAGTTTGTTTTTCTGCTGTAAGACCTTCAGGTATCTTGTAGATCTCAAAAATATGGGGCGGGGGGGGGGGGGAGAGGGGAGAAACTCTGCCCTCTACCAGATCTCTAACCAATTCCTAAAGCAGGAGTATTTCAAAGTGGTCACACTACCACCCGTTATTCAGGTAGGTGACTGGTTAGCTGTCATAGACCTAAAGGATGTATACTTCTGTACTGTCATATAGGAATACCACTGAAAGTTTCTTGGATTCAGTATCAAGGTACACAATTATTATAATACTCACCTCTGGCACCCACTCACACACCCAAGGTTTTCGGAAGGTGCCTGTCAGTTGCAGCACATCTCGGGATGCAGCATTTCCTTGTATATCTGTACTTCTACACTTGGCTCTCATTCTGTGATCTGTCGGCTCTGTGGTGCAGTGAATACTCAATACAGTCAAATTGCTGGGTTTCATAGCCAATTATGAGATTCTACCTATAACCCAGACAGGAGCTAATTTTGGGGCATTGGTCAGAAAACAAAATAGATTTTTTTTCCTGCAGCAACCTGTAGAGCTATCTTTTTCCCACTGGAAAGGATGGTCTTAGATTTTGGCCTCGCATTGTGTTTACAGGATAATGATGAATTGCAGCTTTTTGCACATTGATGCTGGTAACAGATGTGTTCCTGACAGAAGGGGACACCCCTATCTTCAAAGGTACAAAGTGTATTATCAAGAAGTCCATCTGACACAGCAATCAATGGCATCTAAGGGTCGTATGGCTAGCTTTGGAAATAACCAGATCATAGTTTAGAGACATAAGAACATAAGAAACAGGAGCAGGAGTAGGCCATACGGCCCCTCTAACCTGCACCACCATTCAGTAATATCATGGCTGATCTTCAACCTCAACTGCACTTTCCCGCTCGATCCCCATAGCGTTTGAGTTTGAGTCTAAAAATCTATCGATCTCCGCCTTGAATATACTCACCGACTTGAGCATCCACAGCCCTCTGGGGTAGATAATTCCAAAGATTCACAACCCTCTGAGTGAAGAAATTTCTCCTCATCGCAGTCCGAGATGGCCAACTCCTTATCCTGAGACTATGCTCTCTAGTTCTAGATTCTCCAGCCAGGGGAAACAACCTCACAGCTTCTACCCTGTCGAGCCCTCTCAGAATCTTATGTTTCAATGAGATCACTTCTCATTCTTCTAAACTCCAGAAAGTATAGGCCCATCTCTTCTCATAGGACAATCCTCTCATCCCAGGAATCAAGCTAGTGAACCTTTGTTGCACTCCCTTGAAGGCAAATATATCCTTCCTTAGCTACGGAGACCAAAACTGTATACTGGTATACATGTGGTTGGAAACATTATGGTGGTCTATTGCATCAGTGAGCATGGGGGAGATTTGTTCTTGATTCCTTTGTCTAGATTTGATCCTGCAAGTATGCTTTTGCCTGTCAAGAGATTACTCTCTTGGCTCAACATTTATGTGGAATGGACTATAAAATAGATGCTCTTTAATCTCAAAAGTTCACCTCCGGTGTGGGAGATTATCTCGAGGTAATCTGACATTTTCAGGATTTGGGGTCATCTTGGGGGCGGGGGGGGGGGTTTGCTGTTTCCCTCTCTGGGGCAGCCATCAATTCCAATTTCATTTGAGTACGTGGGACATGTCAGCTTGGAGCCCAGATGTGTTCTCCTTTTCCTGGACACACAAGTTTGTGTGCATTACTTCCAGGTAGTTGAAAAGATACAACCAGACAGAACAACACTTATACTGGTAACCCCTCACTGGGCTGGTAAACTCTGGTTCTTGGACATCATAGCAATGAACAGAGACAAAAACCCGCTGCCTTGCAGGCAGGATCTCCCCTCAGTCTGGGATTGGGGTCAATTGTAGCATCTGGACCCAGACACATTCTGGTTGATGGTCTGGTTAGTGAAAGATGACAATTGATAGATTTAGTCCTCGGTGTAGATAGTTTGATCACTTCGCTCCTGCATCTAGCAATAGAGTTTATAAACTCTCAATGGTCCTGTCTCATATGATGTCCTACATATTCTAGATTGTCTCCAGCATTTGTTTCACGTTGGTTTAAAAGCTAATTCTATTTAAAAGCATGATGTTGCTGTAATAAAAACAGAAAATGCTGGAAATACTCAGCACTTGGATCATAGATGATCATCTGTTGGTATCCTGTTTTGTAAACGACTTGGAAATTGTAAGACACTCTCAGGCCCCCAATTTAGTTCTTCATGAGTTAATTTACCCACCATTCCAAACTTTGAATGCGAGTTTGAAAACTGCTCTGTTAACCTTTATCTTTGGCTTGCTGTGTTGGTGAGATGGAAACACATATTGTGGATCATCTGTATGGTATTTTGGCAAGAAGGTCTTTGGACTCACCTGGAGCTTTTACCTTGTTTTATTTGGATCAAAAATTATACATGCAATTGTTTTATCTGCCACCACACAAGTCAGAACTGGAAGGTTGTTTCCACTTAGTAGATGCCCTCAGTCTTAAGTTATGCCCATAGCAATTTAAGAAGTCTTGGCAGTATGTGTTTCCCTTGGTGCAAGGATAGAAGGCCTTCAGTATGGAAGATTGAGGGGTGATCTGCTCAAGGTTTTTAAAATGTTAAGATTCAGTAAGGTAGATACAGAGAAACTATTTCCTCTGTTGGGGGAAATTAAGAATGAGGAGATATAATAAAATTAGCCCTATTCAGGAGCTAAATCGGGATGCACTTTTTCACAAAAAAGGGTAGTAGGAATCTGGAATTCTCTCCCACAAAAGGTTGTGAATGCTGGGACAATTGGAGCTTTCAAGACTTGAGATTGATGGATTTCTGTTAGGTAAGGTATCAAGGGATATGGAACAAATGTGGGCAACTGGTTGAGGTATGGATCAACCGTGATCCAATCGAATGGCGGAGCAGGGTAGAGGGGCTGAATGCCCATTCTGTTCCTATTTTCCTAAGCAAACTGTTGATGAAGAAATGGATAACCAGATGGATGCTGGAGTGCTTCTTGTACTGCTACCATCTTTCAGGGAAGAAGCATGTGTGCTAAGGCTCATACCACCTGTTCCATGGCTGCTTTTTTGGGCATCTCTCAATTGATAGCGCATGCAAGGCTACCACACTGAGCAGGCCTCTCATATTTATTAAACAATACTGCCGAGCTTTAACTTCAACATTTGGCAAAGCTGACAGCTGGTAATCTGGTTCGTAAGCAAAAATCAACCTTCATAATCCTAGTGTGTGCAGAACGTGGAGTGAAGCAAGATTAATTATCTACCTCATAGAATCGTCACTCCCCGAATGATTATCCTGCGCATCGAGTGACCCCACCTGTGTGTCACTGCTGGCCATACACAGCTATAGCTTTTATGTGGGGGGTAGTGGGGAAGAATATTAAGTGGTTAGTTTTAGTTTAACTTCAGGCCAAACTGAAATGGCGTAGGTCCTGTGGTTTTATACAACATGCAAGTCGGGAAAGATATTGAGGTATTTTCATGTGCCTACTCGGCGCTGGGAAATGATCAAGCTAGGCTGCACTCCTGCATATTTGTGAAGAATGAAGAAACCCTATAGGGCAGATAATTATCTTTTAAACAAAAGCAAAATACTTCAGATACTGGAAATCTGAAATAAAATCAGAAAACGCTGGAAACACTCAGCAGGTCAGGCAGCATCTGTGGAGAGAGAAAGCATTAAAGTTTCAATCGCTGACCTTTCATCAGAACTGGGAGATGTTCGAGGTGAACAGCTTTTAAACAAGTTCAGAGCAAGGGGAAAGGGGTCAGGAAAAGAACAAAAGGGAGAGGTCTGTGATATGGTGGAGGGTAGGAGTGGTTACAGGAGAAGTGATGGTGCAAGGCAAAATTAGGTGATGATGAGACAAACGTTTTATTTTCTATAACTTTGTGTTTGGTTATACAGTTCTCACAGTGCATACACATTACTGTCCTATAAAGTCTGTACATTTACTTTCAGTTGAAATACTATGGTATGTCTATAATACCATAAAAATGAGATCTCTTAGATGAATTGCCAGTTAAATGTAACCTTATTTAATTTTTGCTTGTGTTTGGGTCAAGATAGAGTGTTATTGAACACACAAAGGCATTTTGCCTAGGACATTCTGAAGTAGGTAATCGAGCATAAATTGGGGGCAGAAGTTTCAGCAAATTATTTTTTTATCAGCATAAATGAGCAAAGCCAAGTTTTGGTTTTCAGTTGAACAGGAACAGAGGCGATCTCGTACAGGACTGGACCATTAAAAAAAAAAAAAAAAAATCTCTCGTACCTTTCCATCGCTTTCTCTGCCAAAACTATTTCCAGTTCCCTCTTACATTTGTCAGTACTATAAACTTTCACAGCTTCCCTGGAGGGAGTTGATTCCAAAGATTTGCTCCTTCTGTTTAAATTAGTTAAATCTAGATTGCCTGTTTATCTTTCAACCTCAATTTTATATGTTATAGAATGCTTTGTCGACCAAGGAATTCAAACTGACCAAAATAAATACCACCACTGCTTGAACTTCAACCATGTTTTCATTTGTATTAGTTTCTTGCTCCAGTTAGTTGGGTTTGTACAAATAAGACCTGAATATCAAAATTGATGTCAATTAATTTACTCATTCTGGATATGATTTCTTTTAGTTGGAAGAAACACAATTTTTATTCATTTCAAAAATTAATGTCTAGAAGTAGTGATGATTTCTGCGGTGTCAGACTAAATAATCTAAAGAGACTACAATTATTTTAAAATCTATGTTTGCTTCAGCTTCCTCCCCTATTTACCCCAGTTGTATATTATTCCTGAACTGAAAAGTCAAGTCACCTCCTCCCTGTTCTGGCAAAGCTACTCTGTAATTACCTGCTAAGAGCACAAGTGTCGGCCTGGATTGTGCATCCAGTGCGACTTGAACCCACAACATTCTGAAGCGAAAGTGCTACCAACTGAGCCAAGCTGACAAAGTTACGACGAGAGACTTGAGGGTTGGGGTTGTGAGGTGGAAGAAACTAGAGCTGTAGTCGCTGCCAGAGAGTATTAGAAGGATTTAATAAAAGAGCTCAAAATTTTGAAAGTGTTTGAGAGAGTAAATGGTGAAAAATTTCCACCGAATTAGTAACAAGGTGGCATAAATGTTGGCTTAGTACAGAAAGCATAATGGAGGAGGTTAGGGGATATATCTTTGTTCTTCGAGCATAGAATGTATTACCACAAGTGGCTTCTAAATCAGTCCCAACATTTAAGAGGGAATTGGATAAATACTTAAATGGTGCAAAGAAAGCTTATCAAAATGGGATTAGAGTAAATAGCTCTGAGGTGCAACTAGCAAAAGTACGATGGACCAAATGACGTCTTCCTGTGTTGAACTTTCTCTAATTCTGACTGGGAAATGCTCAACATAAAAGCTGGGAAATGCGTTCAACTAAAACATGGGCCTTTATTCCCAGTATCTTAAATAAACTAATTAAAACGTAAGCTGCAGTTCTTGAAAGGGTTTAAAATTTAGATGTATGATATTTACAGAGGCTAAACGAATAGTGAAAACAGTCACATTGAGCTATTACCGTTTGTTCAATGAAAGTAAGCAAATTAATCTATTGTGTAGTGGGCTAGAAGTGATTACCTCTAATTGCACACTTGATAGAAATTAATGAGGGGGAGATGAAAGTAATCTTAGGAATTACTGTTAAAGGAATATTCTGGAGTAAATGTTACAATTCGGTCTGTTTATAAAAAAAAAGTATATAAAGCTCATCAGTGTTTGGCTTCCCAATAGTGTGGCATCTGGTTGAACCACGAAGCCAAAACAGTAGAATATAAGTCAGAGGAGGTCGTGATCAAACGGTACAGTACTCTGGTTAGACCGCACCTTGTGTCCACTTCTGGTCGGCAAGATACTGAAGTCGACATCCAAGTACTGGAGGCAATGCAGAGAAGAGCTAGAAACCTGGCCCCTAGTGTCAAAGGTCTGAGTATTGAAGAAAAATTAGAGAAGCTTTGGCATTTCAGCCTGTAAAAGAGGCAGTAAAGAGGCAAACATATAGTGGGGTATATAAGATAGAAGAGATTGGGAAAGGTAAATCCAGAATATTAAATTGAGGGAGTGACTCAGCTCAAAGTAGTAAAAGCTAAATTTTGTACTGATATTTGGAAAGTCTTGACAGAGTGATCAATATATAGAATAGATTCCCAGATAGAGGAGTGGGGTTGGAAACATTTAAGAAACAATTGGATGCTGTAATGGGAGGGACTTGACATTCTTTTTATATGGGTCAAATGGCCTTCCTCATCCTATCTTGTGAGCTCTCCATTTTTTGTCACGGCCCAGAAAATGACTCTGGTCTGATGCTTCCAGCTAGACCTATAATCAATTAAAAAAAATAATAATAATAATTTCTACTCATTACTTTGTATGAATATTGAATGTTGGGACCTTTGTAGAAGTTTATTCTGGCACTTGGCAATTAACATTAAGAGCATAATTATAGAAATTAAGTGTGTGTTTTTGTGTCTGTCTCCTACACGGTGTCTGTCTCGAGCTTATGTGCTCTTTTGCTGTGTGTGTGTGTCTCTTGCGATGTGTCTGTGCCCCTGTCTCTGATCTATGGATTGGAAAATATCCAGAGTGACAATGGGCTTCATAACTTGAGTGCCTGCCTAGTCATGAGACTATTGGGAGTCCTATCCCGGTGGTCATTAACCACCGCTCATCAAGCAACATGTGGTATCAATCACCATTCCTTGGTACAGTATATCCCTAACCACCTCGTTTAATGCCATGATGCAACAAAGTTATGCCACAAAATGTTAAGCATATGCCTTACATTGTACATCTTAAGAAATGAGAGAACCAGAAGACTAAAAGCTTACAAAATATGGTGGTATAATGTCCGCTCTGCATCAAAGTCTTTTGAATAGTAGTTCAGTGAATCTAGGGTAAACACCGAAAAGGAAAGTAGTTCTATGTTTCAACCAGTACCTCTTAGGGAAAACTGGTAGGAAAAAACGCATGTCATTTTAGTTACACATATCGGTATTAGCAATTGCTTGTAGTCCTGTGTTAATAGCAGTCCTACTTGTATTATTAATATCTTGTTGAGAATGTGTCTGCTGTTTTTATAATAGGCAGCAAATCGGGAACTTGCATAGAAACATAGAAACATAGAAGATAGGAGTAGGCCATTCGGCCCTTCGAGCCTGCTCCGCCATTCAACGAGATCATGGCTGATCATCCAAACCCTCGCACCCGGTCCCTACACCGACAGCCATCCCACCCAAGTCCTATCCCAGTAACCCCGTAACCCCATGTATTTAATCCCCCCTAACACTAAGGGCCAATTTTTTATCATGGCCAATCAACCTAACCCGCACATCTTTGGACTGTGGGAGGAAACCGGAGCACCCGGAGGAAACCCATGCAAACACTGGGAGAATGTGCAAACTCCACACACAGTCACCCGAGGCCGGATTTTAACCTGGGTCCCTGGCGCTGTGAGGCAACAGTGCTAACCACTATACCACTTGATGGAGTAAGCTGGCTGTTAGATTTAAGGAACCCACAGACCAATTTCAGAATGTGTTCAGTAGACATGTGAAGTCCCAAGAAGCACAAGAATTGTTGTCTGGACAAAAGATTTAACAGAAGAATTTGGTATTGCAAGTTTGGGTAGTCAACTGGGAAAACCTGTATTGCAAGTTTTGAGTTTAGTGTGTCAGCTGTGGCTCAATGGGTAGCACACTCGCCTCGGAGTCAGTAGTTTGTGGGTTCAAGTCCCACTCCAGAGACTTGAGCACATAAATCTAGGCTGGCACTCCAGGGCAGTGCTGTACTGTCAGAGGTGCTGTCTTTTGGATGAGACGTTAAACTGAGGCCCCGTCTGCTCTCAGGTGGGCGTAAAAGGTCCCATGGCACTATTTCGATGAGGAGCAGGGGAGTTATCCCCGGTGTCCTGGCCAATATTTATCCCTCGGTCAAAAGCAGATTATCTGGTCATTATCACATTGCTGTTTGTGGGAGCTTGCTGTGCGCAAATTGGCTGCCGCGTTTCCCACATTACAACAGTGACTGCACTCCAAAAGTACTTAATTGGCTGTAAAGCGCTTTGAGATGTCCAGTGGTCGTGAAAGGAGCTATATAAATGTAAGTCTTTTTAAAGTTTGTGTTCTGAAGTTAGCTCAGTGCTGTGCATGGTTCATCTGCAGTTGCTTTTTTTCTGTAAAATTTATAGTGTGGGTAAGCTGTGATTTAAAAAAAAAAAAAACTGAATTAATACTTAAGCAGGAAGACATCAGTTATATTGGAAACCTCTAGAGGATAATTTTCAAAGCCATGAGTAACTAAAAATATGAGCTAAAACTCCATATTCTATCAAAGTAGTGCAGTATGTGACTGAAGTGGGACATTTACCAATTCATTCTGAAGTGTTTGACAGGCTAAATGTAAAAGCATTTTTACTGCATTATTTCATTAGCATCAAGTTTTAGATTTTAGCACAGCTCAAAGCTTATATGTTTATAGAATCATAGAATGGTTACAGCACAAAAGAAAGCTATTCAGCCTGTCGAGCCCATGCCGGCTCTCTTCAAGAGCACTTAGCTAGTCTCGCTCCCCTGCCCTTTCCCCATAGCCCTGCAATTTTTTTTCCTTCAGGTACTTATCCAATTCCCTTTTAAAAGCCACGATTGAATCTGCCTCCACCACCCTTTCAGGCAGTGCATTCCAGATCCTAAACACTCGCTGCATGAAAAAGTTTTTCCCTCATGTCGCCTTTGGTTCTTTTGCCACTCACCTTAAATCTGTGTCCTCTGATTCTCGACCCTTCCGCCAATGGGAACTGTTTCTCTCTATCTACTCTGCCTAGACCCCTCATGTTTTTGAACACCTCTATCAAATCTCCCCTCCTTCTCTGCCCTAAGGAGAACAACCCGAGCTTCTCTAGTCTATCCATGTAACTGAAGTCCCTCATCCCTGGAACAATTCTTGTAAATATTTTCTGCACAATCTCTAAGGCCTTCACATCCTTCCTAAAGTGCGGTGCCCAGAATTGGACACAATACCCCGGTTGAGGCCGAACCAGTGTTTTATAAAGGTTCATAATAACTTCCTTGCTTTTGTACTCTATGCCTCTATTTATAAAGCTCGGATCCCTTATGTTTTTTTAACTGCTTTCTCAACCTGCCCTGCCACCTTCAACGATTTGTACACGTATACCTCCAGGTCTCTCTGTTCATGCACCCCCTTTAGGATTGCACCCTTTAGTTTATATTGCCTCGCCTCGTTCTTTCTACCAAAATGTATTATTTGCACTTTTCTGCGTTAAATTTCATCTGCCACATGTCCACCCATTTCACCAGCCTGTCTGTCCTCTTGAAGTCTATCACTATCCTCCTCACTGTTCACTATACTTCCAAGTTTTGTGTCATCTGCAAATTTTGAAATTGTGCCCATTACACCCAAGTCCAAGTCATTATTATATATCAAGAAAAGCAGGGTTCTTAGTACTGACCCCTGGGGAACACCATTGTATACCTTCCTCCAATCTGAAAAACAACCGTTCACCACTACTCTCTGTTTCCTGTCACTTAGCCAATTTTGAATCCATGCTGCCACTGTCCCTTTTATTACATGGGCTTCAACTTTGCTGGCAAGTCTATTAATATGGCACTTTATCAAACACCTTTTGGAAATCTATGTCCACGTCAACCACATTGCCTTCATCAACCCTCTCTGTTACCTCATCAAAAAACTTGATCGTTAGTTAAACACAATTTGCCTTTGACAAATCCGTGCTGGCTTTCCTTAATTAATCCACACCTGTCCGAGTGACTGTTAATTTTGTCCCGAATTATCATTTCCCCACTACCGAAGTTAAACTGACTGGTCTGTAGTTGCTGGGTTTATCCTTGCACCCGCCTTTGAACAAGGGTGTTACATTTGCAATTCTCCAGTCTTCTGGCACCACCCCCGTATCTAAGGAGGGTTGGAAGATTATGGCCAGTACCTCTGCAATTTCCACCCCTACCTCCCTCAGCATCCTAGGATGCATCCCATCTGGTCCTGATGACTTATCTACTTTAAGTATAGCCAGTCTTTCTGGTACCTCTTTATCAATTTTTATCTCATCCAGTATCTCAACCACCTCCTCTTTCACTATGTTGTTAGGCCATGATTAATTACACATCTCAAGGTGCTTTTAAATACATATATTGGTTCTTAGTTATGTATATATGGTTAGTATTTTTTGACAGTATTGAGGCTGTGCTCAAAATAAGCACGGACTGTCCTAGCTAATCCATCCAGAAGGAACTCGCTCTTCTCCCATCACAGCACACATCTACTTAGAGTTTTAGGCTCCACTATCTGTTCCATGTGGTGTTCACCATTTAGAATAATTTCTTATCTCTAAATTTGTGCTACTTTGAGCTTCTATCTCTTGTACTGTTGAATTTGATGTAGTATTCTGGATTTACCTGAGCTTGGTCTCCTATCAGACTCTGCATTTCTAGGTTGGAAAGTCCGTGGCCTAGAAATTGGGTTGTGAATGCATATATTGGTGATGTGATTGTACAAGGTATATTTCTTTGTATCGTATGCAGGTAGCTCTTAAATGCCTTGTGTTTAAAGAGTCGGTGGTCTCTCTGCACTTCCCACACTGATGCATCATGAATATGGGTTAACTTGATCTCTTCAATGGATATGAGACCCGTTACTGTAATTTTGGGCATTCTTTATTTTTATTAATGTACCTACTGTTTCAAACCTTAATTAAGATTTTTTTCATGTAATTGGAATTTAATCATAAACCATTCCAGATGAAGGTACTAGTTTTCAATTAGCAGTAACTATTTATATTGACTTGACTTGCTGAGAAAGTAATGAGAATCTGAGGCATACCCCCCCTTTCTAGGCATGCAATCTTTATTGCCCTATAATGGGACCATGTGATCTAAAGCAAAATTCCTGTTGTCGAACTACAAAGAAGCATTAGCATCGTTCTTGTCTGTATACTCTGGGATACCATGGCATTTCAGTTTTATTAACATCCAATAAGTCCATTTGTGCTCTAATTTTAGTTAACATACAAGCTGCATGGGACTATAGTGATGAATTGTCCCTACTATAGGGATATTTTTTAAACTATGAAAATAAACTGCAGTAAGTATGAAAATAAATCATTTGCCTGTTAGAACTATGAAGAACATTTTTTTTTTCCTCAGTAGAATAGCGACTGTTTGACAATTGTTTAGTTCCTGCATGAGATTATAGAATGGTAACCTTTCTACAAGTATTACACTTGTATCAGGCATACATACTGTAGGTTTTAACATGTATATTAAACACATCAAGTGGACTGCAAGGCACCAGTAATTGAGCAGTGTTAACTCGAGACTAAACATAACAGTGGAAAATCTAGTTTGTAAACAGCCTTGTGGCTCATATAATAATAGATAAAAGAAGCACCATTTTGTTTCTTACAGTATTCAAAAGTTGTATAATTTTGTGCAGTCTTCATTACTCACATCCTGACTAATGTCACAGAGTAACTTCAATCAAATTAAGTTGAAATTTGTACAAATTCATTCAAAGAATGGGTATGTGTAGAAACTTGTTTTTAGGTAGCTCTGCGTCAGACACTGTATACTCACCAGAGATAATGCAGCTTTACACTGTCCGTATCTGTCAATTTACTGACATCTAAGAATCTTAGTAAAGTCTACCAGCTGTGCACTACACTATGACCTTTTGTTTGGGGTAAAAGGTTAATAAATCTCTCTTTTTGGTTGGGGGAGGGTGTTGGCAAGCCTACCAGTTAGAAGGCTAGACAACATACAAGGCAGACAATTGTAATATTTTGGGAGCCCTGAGGCCAGAAGGACTGCTATAAATTAGTTATAGAACTTCCACAACCTTGTTTTTTGTTTGTGTAAGGAAAAACTTATTTCTCACAGGTAAAATATGATTTAAACTGAGAAGTGCGCAACAAGTTTACTTGGAGCGGGTCTTCCTGTTGGGAATACTGGAGATAGAATTGGGATGGTTATATAAGGATAATTGTTAGATGTGTAAACATTTGTAACCATTGATGAGCATCTTTCACTTTACCGTGATTTATGTTGCAGACTATTGCTGCCTGTTTTATTATTCCTATATATTGACCTACAAACCAAATTAAAATCAGGTTGATTCTGATTTTTTTTAATCCTCCTATATGCTGCCAGATGTCTTCAATGGAATTGCATTGCAAGCTGGACATGGGTCTTTTTAGATTTCAAGGACATATTCCGTTTTGGGATCAGTAACTGCTGGAAGATCAATAGCTGTCTTACTGGTAAGGCTAGTTTAAAGCTGGAAGCTCTGGGTAGCAGGGTTGAGGAACTTACACTTTTTAAGGTGGTTTGAAACAATTGTATAGGTAAGGACTTAATTCTTCTGTTCTGCAGACATTTGAACATTACCACCTCCAAGTTCCCCTCCAAGTCACATACCATCCTGACTTAGAAATATATCGCCGATCCTTCATCGTCACTTGGTCAAACTCCTGGAACTCCCCCCCCCCCCCCACAGCACTGTGGGAGTACCATCACCACACGGACTGCAGCGGTTCAAGAAGGCGGCTCACCACCACCTTCTCAAGGGCAATTAGGGATGGGCAATAAATGCTGGCCTTGCCAGTGACGCCCACATCCCATAAATTAATTATTTTTAAAATTTGAATGACAAACAAGCTTTATCCAAAACCTGATGCTCTGAGTTTTTTCTGTTTTGTACTGCTGTACAAAGGTTGTTGTAATTATGTTAAAGCAGAAATGTTTAAGTGGGGTTTTCTAATCTAAGAGATAACCTTTTGATCTTGAAATTGGTTACCCATGAATACTGAGAGGTGAAGTGCTGAGTATAACTGCTCCCTGATGGGTGGGTCAGTGCATCATGTGATATACCACTGAGCCATCTGGACTAGAAACGATGCCGATTTAGACCCTTGTTTGTGCTGAGTTAGCTGCTGTCAGTTGGGTAGAGGGGTGAGGGGAAGAGAGTTACAGACGATGGAGGTATTTTGATTGGTCTCGATGTCTGTTCAGGAGGAGAAAAAATGGCCAGTGCTTCAGTTCTTAATTTCCAGTCCAGTAACTGTTGTGTGTGCGTGTGCACAGCCAGGGCAAGGCTCGACTTTCATGCCTTGGTCTCCACTCGTGCATGAAGAATAACCACTGGGAGAGGTATTGGAAGTCTGTTGACATTATGGAACTGTAGCAGGGTAGGGAGGGAAAATTGGAGAGAAGAGTGAAGAAAATGAAATCACTTCATTTGAATGTCATAAGCAAGCAGTATGTTGTACAAGAATGAATCCATAGTAATAATATTGCCTCATTTGTTCAGTATTGAAATCACTGATTACTAATAATAGGAAAATGATGGGCGCACAAAGAAAATGAAACCTACAACAGAGCCCTGTGTTGATAATAAAAATGATTCAGTAGTTTTTGGAACAAGACAGGAATTTGTATTATTGTGTGTGCACTGGCCAGCGCTTACAGCTCTGTCCATGTTCTTTTGCTTCTCTGTGTGGCATTCTGTTGGAAGAAATTGATCAGGTTTTAAATGTTGCTCCTAAAGTTATAATTATGTCAATTATGCTAATTCCATTTTCATGTGACATTTAGATTAGCAAGGTTTGTTGTCTTGCTTTCTCCTGATTTCTCTGTTCTAGATTTTCCTGCACTACACACTATATACCCCTGCCAAGAGGACAAGGAGATGACATGCTCCTAGGCTTTTGCCAACCCCCTGTCCAATCGGCCTCTGTGGAGGCATTAAATACCTACTTGTGTTGACCCGTCTCCTTTGCTTTTCCCTCACTTCCCTAGGGAGAAGTTTGGCCTAAGCGCCATGCCTCCCCGTAATAATGTAGCTGAAATCAGGAACACCGCATGCTTGAAATCAAAGATGCAAACCTGAACAGTGTCTTGTCGCATTACACGACACGACTCTTAGAATCACTATTTACTAATAAACCAGTCGCTATCCTTAGGCATTGTACAAGGGAAGTCAAGACCAGGGCCTAGATTTTCAGTGTGCCGTGAGGCGGGCATTTAGGCGTGCAGGGGGCTAAAATCCCAAATTCGGGGGTCCCGACACCATCCCGCCCAAAACCCGCCTCCACGTAAGTTTCACAGGAGGCGGGTACCCGCCCCGCACTGGGACCCGCCGACCCGAGGCGGAAAGGGATTAGTGCCAATTAATTGCCTGTTAACAGGTAGTTAATGGGCAGTTTTTAGCCTAATCCCTATTTTGAGGGGTGTCGTGTGGGATTCCCGACGGCTCCAAACCACGCCAGGTTAGAGCAGGCAGGCCGTCGGGTTGAAGGACTTGGAGGGGTCGCGATGTCTGTGTTCAGGTGAGCTATGAGTGCAAAGGTAAGTGTGTTTGGTGTGTCTAAAGTGTGCAAAGAAGTTTAAATTACCTGTACTTACCTTAACGGCCTTTCTTCCTCTAGATTTCGGGAGTCCATCACTCAGCCAGCACTGAAAGCAAAATGGCTGCGAGCTGTCAAAAGTGACAGCCTTCAGCTTTCATTGCCGGTGAGAGTTCTAACTGAGTCTGCGTAGAAGGACTCAGGTTAGAAGTCAGACTGTCAGTGTTTGACAGCTTCAAACAGCTGTGAAAGACTGATATTTCATCTGTCAAGACGTCTTGACAGATGAAATTTCAGTCTGTGACATCACCTGTTGCCGGGTGGCCCTTAATTGCCCTGCTGAGCCCGCTGGGCGGGCTCAACAAGGTCAATCAAGGGAAAATCGCGTGGATTGGCCGGACATCAATGTAGGCGGGACTAAAACCCGAAAGTTGTAGTCCCGACTGCTGAATGAAAATCCAGCCCCAAGTGTGGTCTTCAGGTGAAATGGGATTGTGTGGTTGGGGGGGGGGGGGTGTTATTTGAACCAAGGTGCACAGAGGTAATTCAGTCATTTTAAAGTCAGACATTTTGTTCTGATGAAGGGTGACTCTTGAAACATCAATGTTTTTCGTTCTTTACAGATGCTGCCTAACTTGCTGAGTGTTTGCAGCATTTTCTGTTTTTATTTCGGATGCTTTGGAGATTATTTTAACCCCCCCCCCCCACAAATGGATGGGTTTGGGTCGGATGGGATGTTAAAATTTAAAAAATCTTAAACCCAAACCCAGCCCGCCTTAAACGCGGCCACTTTTGGTTTTAATGGAGACTGGACAGAGAATGGGCAACCAACCCACCCTCGGGAGGCAGGCTGCTCATTAAAAATTTTTGATGAGTCTGCATCCTCGAATTTTACCTGTCTTCCATGTTTAACTCTGGCCGTGATTGGAACCTCCACCCCTCTCGCGATCGGACCCCTGACTTCCCCCCCCCCCCCCCCCCAACGACCCTCCAATCCATGCTGTACCCACCCACCCCCACTCACGATCTCCAAATTGAGGAGCTGGAAACCTACCTGCACCTGGGCTGCGACCTCTTCTGCAGCGTTACCTGCCCGATAGAGACCCAAGCCTGTCAATCAGGCTGGGTTCCAGACAGGAAACCTGTTAACACACGCTGTGTTAAAACTCCACAGCGTTCAGGGAAACCCGGACCAGAACACTCTCCTTCCTCCACCCCCCCCCCCCCCCGCTTGGGAATCTTGCCCCCCGTAAATATAAGGGCCTCTGTCCTTATTATATTTTCACTATAAATCCCTATGTAATTACACACTCCTGCAAGTGATGCAGCACCTTGAAGGAGAGGAGGGTGGAGGTGAATTTACAGTGTGACAAGTTTGTATAGACACTTTCCATTATGAATGTAGACATGGGAAACTATTAACAGGAAGTGCATGCATATGTAAGATTTTTATTATATTACTAGTTAATCTCCTGTAGTGTTGCATACAGTTAGTGAATATGGTCTTTCTCTTACGACTGACTTGTATTTGTTCTGTGCATGTTTGTTCTCTCTCTCTTTCTCTCTTTTTCTCTCTCCTCTCCTCCCTCCTGTTCCTGTCTCTTTCTTGCTCATCTCTTCTGCTTCTCCCACCCCCCCCCGCAATTATGTCTCCTACCTCTTACCTTTCCACTACCCCTACCTCTTTCCCTTGAACTAGCCACTCAACACTTGTACTCTCCATTCCCTTTGCTCCACTATCATCCACCTCACCCATAACTATCCATTCACTCTTCACCTGAACCCCCGCCCCCCCCCCCCCCCGCCACCCGTTGCAGGTGACAAGGCCCGAGGCCTCCTCATTCTCAACCAGTTTCCCTCCTTCCCTCCCCAACTGTTAGATTCCTGTCTTTGTTTGTTGAAATCAAATTAGAATGAGGAAGCCTTATACACCTTTCTTTCTATTTGTGTCTTCCTCTCTCTCCCTCCCTCTTTCTTTCCTCTCCATGGCTCATGGGTGTTAGAATTTTTCACGGGTGTGACTTCTGCCAATAAAACACAGGCGAGCTAATTAAATGGCTTCGAAATTCAGCTGTTACTTTTTTTGAAAATTGACGTAATATTACACGAAAAAGGACGCACTCCTCTCTCTCCCTCTCTGAAATCAAATCAAAAGCTATAGCAGGTTTTCATTCAGGACACTGTCACATTTTGGTTTTAAAGAAAACACTGAATTTTACCTTAGTGAAACTTTGAAATTTGTCCTATAGATTTTTCTTCAAATAATTATGTAAAACTGCAGAGCAGAAACTGCTAGAAGCTGAAGAGAACCTATGTGGTCGATTTTCATTAAGCTGTTGGGAAGGAGGCGGGACTACAACTTTCGGGTTTTAGTCCCGCCTACATCGACGTCCGGCCAATCCACGTGATTTTCCCTTGTTGAGCCCGCCCAGCGGGCTCAGCAGGCCAATTAAGGGCCACCCGGCAACAGGTGACGTCACAGACTGAAATTTCATCTGTCAAGATGTCTTGACAGATGAAATATCAGTGTTTCACAGCTGTTTGAAGCTGTCAAACACTGACAGTCTGACTTCTAACCTGAGTCCTTCTACACAGACTCAGTTAGAACTCTCACCGGCAATGAAAGCTGAAGGCCGTCACTTTTGACAGCTCGCAGCCATTTTGCTTTCAGTGCCGGCTGAGTGATGGACTCCCGAAACCTAGAGGAAGAAAGGCTGTTAAGGTAAGTACAGGTAATTTAAACTTCTTTAGACACACCAAACATACTTACCTTTGCACTCATCACTCACCTGAACACCGACATCGCGACCCCTCCAAGTCCTTCAACCCGACGGCCTGCCTGCTCTAACCTGGCGTGGTTTGGAGCCGTCGGGAATCCCACACGACACCCCTCAAAATAGGGATTAGGCTAAAAACTGCCTGTTAACTACCTGTTAACAGGCAGTTAATTGGCACTAATCCCTTCCCGCCTCGGGTCGGCGGGTCCCAGTGCGGGGCAGGGACCCGCCTCCTGTGAAACTTACGTGGAGGCGGGTTTTGGGCGGGATGGTGTCGGGACCCCCCGAGTTCGGGATTTTAGCCCCCCGCACACCTAAAAGCCCGCCTCACGGCACACTGAAAATCGACCCCTATGTCTCAATTTAGCTGACTGAATGAATGGTACTGGTGCATTGTGGGAAATTAAGTGCACTGCACATGCTCAGACTGCACATTGCAAATTCGGTTGTCGGCTCTGGGCAAAAATATCAACTCCAAATCCACACTTTTGGGGGAGGCTGACACCTTCAAGCAAATACTGTAATTAAGTCATTAAAAGACATTCAGCGGATTAATGTAATGATGCTATTGTGATTTATGTAATTTTTTGATTTTGTTTAAATCGTTACTTTGGATATTAGAAATGTCAGTTACTGAGGGGAGAAATATAGCAAATGCAAAAAAAAATGCATTTTGAGTTAATTGTGGAATCCCAATGGCACAATGAGTGAGTTTCAATAGTCATTTTCATTATAAATGTGAACATAAGAATTTTTAATTGAAAAAGTTGACAGTCACGTGGTGCAGACAGGAAATGCATCCAGACCCAAGATTTTTAACAGATGGGTTTATTTACAGTATTTACAGCAGTTGAGATACAGTTATGGAGAACACCTGACTTTCCAGCCAAGAGCTACAACTTGTAGAGTAAATCATGAGAGATGTGAAACAACAAGGCAGGCCTGACTATATATACTCACTCTTGTGTACTGTGGGAAAACAATATTTTAAGAATGTCCCTTTCTACACCACAAGCCAAGTATGGTACTACCATGCATCTATTACCATTTACAGTTTATTTGCACAAAAGTTCGAGAAATTTATTTCAGTTCTTAGCATCTGTTGGCAAATAGTTTGGCCAGGTGCTTTTTTCTAAGATACTGAAGAGCAGTTTTCCTGTATTAACTGATGTGATTCAGCTAGCATAACTGCATGCTGTGACTGACGTCAAAAGGTATTGGACAGTTTAAAACTGTATTTCCAGGGAGTAGTAAAACTGAATCAAGCTGCATTGATTGTGGTTGCTATTTATTTTTAGTGTGATGTGACTGATGACTGTTTTCTGTTTTTTTTTTTCTCTCCTCAGCACAAGATGGGGAATTCAGACAGCCAGTACAGCCTGCAAGGGACTAAAGGCCACAACATTGAGGGGAAGTCAATGCCTGGTGGCAGGCAGAAGTCATGCGCCCTCAAAATTCGAAGCGTCCATGTCAAGGATGAAAAATCCCGCTCTGCTTTCGGCTGGGGATATAGTGGCAGCAGCATAAGTTACAAAGCAAGATCTCTGGGCAGAAACTGCCTTTCTCAGCATAAGAGTAACCAGCGGTACTCTCTCAATGCTTCTTCACGTCAGTGTGAGTCTTTAGTGATAGGTCATAGTAATGCATATGCCAGATGCCATCCGGGTCACCTGGGGAAATATGACCATGGGAATGATACTAAATTATCTGGAAACAGTTTTCCTTTCATTCATCTTGATACAACAGACAATCGAACTAAAGCCCTGGAATACAATGATCGTGTCTTGAATGGACATAGATTACCTGAAAATGTAACTGAATCCAAGAAACCAGAAGGAGAAAGCAGTCCAAAGGTTCTCATCAAAACTCTGGGAAAATTTGATGGGAGCCTAAGGGTCGAGTTTCACAGTGGCAGTAGTAGCAGCAAACCACCCTGTGATGGATCCCAAGGGCCGGTTCAGCTGCTGAGATATTCTCCTGCTCTGGAATCTGACCTGAGTAAACAAAATGAAGTGCAGGTTGATGCCAGTAAAGACTATGTAATGGACCAGAGTCTTCCACTTGGTGAGGAAAGATTAAAATCGAGCAAGGATAGCTCGATCAGCTCTGAATATTCCTGGTCCGAATCGCCATGGGGACACCGTGCTTATGCCAGTGATTTCGATGGCATGTACACAACTGGGAAAGCTACTGAGACAAGTAATGAAGAAAGCATTTTACCAAATGATGAGCAACTCTTCCAAAGGTCGTCTCTCTCTTCTCTTCGAGCACTGTACAGTGATACAGGCGTCGGACCTTCCCTGTCCTCGGGGAATGAATTTTCAGGTGACTACAGAAACACGGCTTTAAATCCTCACGATTTGTTTGTGAGCGACTTCTCCAACTGCATGAACGTGCCATCTGATGAGGAGGAGAGGGGCCCCATGCAGTATTCTTCTTATACGCTCCCGTGTCGAAAGCCCAAACACCTTTCTGAGGATGGCTCCTCACGAGTTGCCTTAAAAAGTCGAATGCGCCGTTTAAGTGCTTGGACTGGCAGCCTTACAAGAAAGAAGAGGAAATTACAGGTGAGCAACCTTTTCTTTTAGTGGAAACCTCAACATAAATTTGAAAATTACCACACTGTTCTAACTTCAAATAGCACACACATTAAATGCTATTGGAAGAGGTATGCTTTGATGGTAGAACTGTTAATAGATTGCCAAATGTGCTTTTTGAAATTAACCCCCAACTGCAAATGGAAAGTTCCCATCTCCCTTTGCTGGTTAGTGTTTGTAAGTTTTGAACTCCTGTACTGCGATGCTAAGATCAGCCCCTTGGTAACAAAAATGTTAGGAACAGCTTCATTACCACAATTGTTAAAATAAAGATCAGCCCCACAGTTCTGATCACCTTGTGGTCCCTTTTTTTCCTCCCCTTGTTCTGATGTTATTCCTGATCTGTGCCCTATTTTAATTTTGTTCTCTAATGTACTTGAATCCACCTTTCAAAAAAAATTAACGTTTTAAGATGAAAACAATTTGCTTACCTTCTGTCTCGCTGGTGGTGGGAGGGACCCTTTAAAAAAAAAAAAAAAAAAATGTTTGCAATTTGCTAGAATCTGCTCAAGGCAGTTTTTTCTTTGAGCAAATGCAACAGCCAAGATCTCAAACTTGTCTCGATCAATATATGACACTTTTCTGCACCCAAACTGGAAAGTGCTGCCGCCTACAAATGACGGTCTCCCCTCCCTGAAGAGGTCCTCCCTGGATGTCTAAATTTGTCAATGGTGTGCTAGGGTTGTAACTCAGTTTTTAACAAACTCCAGGAACACCATCTTGCAGATCCTACACAACAGGTTTAACTTTTTACAAATGTTGTCAATTAGCAGTTGATTATTAAACACGCTGGTCTCGACAGTTGAATATTTCCTGTTCTGGATAAGTGAACTCCTCGTGATCTGGAAGTCTTATTTGGGACATTAGCCAGGGGTTCAAAAATTTCACTGGTCTGTGTAGTGGGGGCATCTGACTTGATGCATTTTAACTGAATGGTCTATCAGCTCACAACCAATTGGGTAAATGTATTCCTGATCTAAACGTACAATTCCAAAGTACCAGCTGTGTTCTATATACACCAGGTCCATAATATTCCTGATTCAAAAAGAACACTGGAATGCAGATGTTTCAATACATAAATATTTCCCAGTTATGATTTTATTTATTTAAGCTAAGTCTAGTTTCTCTAGTGTCAGATTTTACCTAAAGGTAGTAGTTTGATTATCATAGGATCTGGTGCATCAGTTGCATTGGTGTAGAGGTTGTACCCACAGTTTTTATAGCTATTGGCAAAATATCTTGGTAAATTTCAGCGTTCCACATTTTGAAAGTGGTTTAAAATCCCTCTGATGGTCCCGTGCGCTGTGTTCTATGGGTCACTATTGTACAAAGTGAATTCTTATTTGCAGCTTGAAGAACTCCTGACCAAAGCATAAATTTTATTACTTAATTCATATGATCAGCTGCTGCTATCACCTACAGACACTTTTGAAGCTAATAATCTGAAAATTCAATTGTAACAGAACCTAAGAATGTGTGTAAATTCATTAGGAACTCAATAATGAAAACAAAATGACAATGACATCTGGAAGTGTAGGTTGTGCCATGTTTCCTAATCATTTTTTTTGCAGTAACTTCAATCACTTGCAGTAGTGATGAAATCCCTACATATTTTAAGTAAACTTAGACATCAATACTGTGATTAAGTGTCCTTTATAGTAGCTTGCCCAGAATGCAATTTTTGAAAAAACACATCATCACACTCATAATTGGATTCAGGGCCAATTTTTTCCCCCTAAATTGATGGCTCAGTTGTGTTTTTAAGCCTAGCTTCTGATATTTTTAGACTTGAAATATTTGGGATTTTTATCCAATGATGATCTTGCATTTTCAGCAAGCTGCAGCAGTAAAAACAGATTTAACTTCCAGCCTAAATATTGACATTAGAAACTTCTCAAATATAGAGGCCTGGTGGATAAATGTTCCATGGTGCGGCATTTTAAGCAGCGCCTGAAAGAGTTCTGTGTGGGAGTATTATATAAATCGTATGAAGTAGATCTTCCCCGTCTTTAGTGTTGTTGAAGATTGATTTCTTCGGACTCTCTTGGTATGCTGGGGGAGAAATTGATCGTCGAAAGGCCTATTTTTTTGGGTGGACCAATTCCGGGTCGGCATCGCTTGTGCCCGATTTCCCCAAAAGTTCTCCAACTGCCAAATTGGAAGCTGGCGACTTCCAAGTATCCAGGTTTCCTGCCTGAAGCAAGTGTCTGGCGCCTTGAATCTGCAAATCTGGGTCCCAACACTGGGTTTTAGACCCCCCTGAAATCGTCATCAAGTCGGAGGATGTTTTTTCCAGTTCTACAGTAGCCTACGCAGTAATTTTTTTAAATACTTGTATTTCATGGAGCCAGGAGGAACTCCACAAAAGCACCGCAGGCTGCTGCCGGCCCAGGCATGCCCCTGCTGCCCCCCCCCACCTCACCCCACCACATGTCGGCCTGCTTCCTGAGTCGGAGCTGGCCGAAAGTCCTACGGCTGATTGGCGAGCTGCATCGGGATGCCCAATTACTGTTTGCAGCTTGCTTGTTTTATGCAGATGGCCTAAAGCCAAAGGTTCAATTTCCATCTGACATCTTTGGGCACGTGTTCCCGACGAAACGCCTATTTTGCGCCAGTTTCTGGCTCCTCACTCAATCCTCCCTCACTGCCTCAGATCTTCAGCTGCTGATTACTTGAGCTAGTAAACTGAAATGACCTGAAGAAGTTAATATTCAGCATTGAACATCCTGGGGAGTATGCACTATAATCTATTTGAAGCTCTTGATTTAATATCATAGTAAGATAGAGCTAATGTCATTCCTAAACTATGCAGCTCATAGGATAGGTAAACATTGTTTATAACTGCGTATAAAGTACCACTAAAATCACAAAACAATTATTTAGAACTTTAATAATAAGTATAGAGGAATCAAGGAATTGCTGCTACAACAGGCTTGAGTGCATAGTATCCAACTTCAGCCTTTCCACGTGTTAGAAGGATCAAAAATAAAACTGGAAATGCTGGAAACATGAAATAAAGGCAGAAAATGCTGAAATACACAACGTGTCAATCAGCAAATGAAAAGAGAAAAAGACATGTTAGAGAGGATCATTTATCAGACGAGACCAGTTCTGGCCAATCAGTGGCGTTTTGCCCTGCAAGTATCAAATAAAATCAGTAGTTCTGTGATCCAGCACTTCCAGCAGGGAGAGGCACTCGCTGGGTGCACACCTCAGGAAATTGCAGGTGCGCAACGCTTAAATTAATGGACAGAAAATCATGGGTTGTGCACCTATGAAGCATTCCTTGCGAGTGCTGTTTGCATTGGGCGTGCCGGATTGTGACATTTCCATCTAATTAAATTGTGTTATATCGTTCCAATGAACTTTAAACTTGGGACTCTGGTAGTTGGATCATCTTAGCAGTCCCTTTCATGTCAACTGATGCTCCTATTTCTTTCCCCTCTGGGTGTCCCTGCCTTTCCAAGTCATGATGCAAGAGGAGAAAGCCTACTGTTAGATACATCAGTCCCAGTCCAAATGTTCACCAGATGTATTGATTTATTGTTGTTCTGGTTGGCTATTGTCTTGCACAAAATGAATGAGGGAAGTATTGAACCAGTTGCTTCAAGTGGTTGTGCTGTTAAGTCCACTAAAGGAGTATTTCTTGTTCTATTGAAAATGTGCAGGTTTCATAAGTGCCGAATCATACTCTTCCACTTACTGTGTCTTGGGAAAGACCTTAAAAGATGATCTGGTTTTCATTTGTTTAAGAAGTTGGACTAGTGCCAATCTATAGTGAGCCTAACTTTATCTCTTGCTCACTTTCATGCTTCATTCGGAATATTTGGCATTACTCCCCCTAATTCATGAACAAGTCCCAGAGAATACCTTTTATTATCTTCTTCCTGCCATAGATTCCGAGTAGAAGTGACTCTGGTGAAAACAATACTCGGGGAATGTTGTGTCTTAAGTTCATTGGTTGTCATCTGTTATGGCCCTTGAGTTGAATTGCTCTTATTTCTGTTTACATATTATAAAAGTAAATAGTTGTGTTTCCAAATAGTCTTAAATCAAAATTGATTAATTCTAAATATCTGATAACTCCACTTCTTTTAGTGAAAAAAGAAACTTTGAATTAGGAGTGGTTACAATAATAGTGCCTAGAATTCATTTTAAGCAAAAACAATTATATAGGAAATACGGCGCAGAAACAGTGTACTTAATGTATGCCTCTTTCCTTACCCTCAATTGTTTCGTTATGGCTTTATTCAGCCATGGAGTCTCATTAGTGTTTAGTTTATTCTTTCCTTTTAGTGGAATATATTGTTCCTGCACTCTGTTGAACACCGTTTTAAATGTTTCCCATTGCTGTTCTACATCATTGTTTGCCACTATTGTTGCCCATTTTATTTTCCCAAGTTCTATCGTCAGCCCCATAAAATCAGCTTTTCTCCAATCTATTGCCCTGGTATTTGTCATACTTATGTCCTTCTCAATGCTCCTTCAAGCATTGTTACATTATTCTAATGACATTATTGCATTGATTTACCAACATACTGTGGCACAGAATGGTAGAATGCAAGTTCCCACAGTGAATGAGGGAATATCTGAGCACATGTCACACTGGGCTATTCTTGCAGACCTAATGGTTGCTTGCCTGCCTTATCAGTTGAGAATCTTTTATTTCCTGGTGCAGAGAAGAAAAAATATCGAACCCTAGACACTATAAGAGGAAATTGATTAATGTTACGGTAATCAAATTATGTAGGAAAGGCAATATAAACAAAACCGTTTCCTGCTTTCGCCCCGAACTGGAAACTTTCATCAACTTTGCTTCCAATTTCCACCCTTCCCTCGCTTTCATACGGTCCATCTCCAACTCTTCCCTTCCCTTGCTCGATTTCTCTGTCTCCATTTCTGGGGGTAGGCTATCGACCAATATCCACTATAAGCCCACAGCTACCGTGACTACACTTCCTCCCACCCCGCTTCCTGTAAGGACTTTATTCCATTCTCCCTGTTTCTCTGTCTCCGTCGCATCTGTTCTGATGATGCCACCTTCCATACCAGTGCTTCTGATATGTCTTCCTTTTTCCTCAACCGAGGATTCCCCTCCATTGTAGTTGATAGGGCCCTCGACTGTGTCCCTTCCATTTCCTGTACTTCTGCTCTCGCCCCTGCCCCTTCCCCTCCCTCCCAGAACAATGATAGGGTTCCCCTTGTCCTTACTTTCCACCCCACCAGCCTCCACATTCACTGGATCATCTTCCACCACCTCCAGTGTAATGCCATCACCAAACACATCTTCTCCTCCCTTCCCAGCATTCTGAAGGGACCGTTCCCTGGTCCACTCTTCTGTCACCCCGGTCCACTCCTCTATCACCCTCAACACCCACTCCCCTTCCCACAGCACCTTCCCATGCAAGTGCAGGCGATGCAACACCTGCCCTTTTACCTCCCCCTTTCCCACCATCCAGAGTCCCAAACATTCCTTCCAGGTGAAACGTGCGATTTAGTACACTGTATTCACTGCTCATGATGCGATCTCTTCTACATTGGAAAGACCAAACACAGATTGGATGACTGCTCTGCAGAACACCTCCATTCAGTCCACAAGCATGCCCGAGCTTCTGATCGCCTGTCATTTTAATTCTCTGGACCACTCCCACTCTGACCTCTCTGTCTTCGGCTTCCTACACTGTTCCATTGAAGCTCAACTTAAGCTCAAGGAACAGCACCTCATCTTTCGATTAGGCACTTTACAGCCTTCCAGGCTCGACATTGAGTTCAACAATTTCAGATCATAACCTCTGCTCCCATTTTTTCGGACAGCATCTGTTGCTGATGATTCTGATATTCCCATTTACACCTCCTCTAGACCCATCTTTTGTTTCTTTACTTGCCCCATTACCATCTCCTTTTGCCATTTAATCTCTCCTGCCTTCCACCCTATCTCGGACCTTCCCTTTTGTTCTTTCCTCCCCTCCCACTTTCCCTGCCTCCTTGCTTAAAACCGCTAACTTTTTCCAGTTCTGACGAAAGGTCATTGACCTGAAACGTTAACTCTGTTTCTTTCTCCACAGATGCTGCCTGACCTGAATATTTTCAGCATTTTGCTTTTGTAAACTAAATGGTACAATTTTAAAGTGAGTGCAGGAACAGAGAGACCTGAGGGTTCAACACACAAATCTTTGAAGATAATACTCAACAAATGTTTGGTTATGATTATATGTGGGCATAGCCAAGATGGTATATGATCGAGAATCCCATCACACTTGAATTAAAAGTATTAATATACTTGAAATGTTTTTTGTTTAACCTCTTAAAATGTGTTTCTGCAATCAATATAAAAATCCTGTCAATTTTGCAGGACTCTAGATCCAAGGATATAAATGAGTATTGTGACAGTGGAATTGATGGCGTGACTGCAGACACCAGCTCTCCTTCCCAGGTATCAAGTTTGTTGTGGTCACCTGGCTCCAGCTATACATTGCCACCCAGAAGTAACTCTACCAATGCAGTTGGCAATGACGTCCTGAGACAGAGCATTTATGAGAACTTCATGCGAGAGTTGGAAATGGGTCATATGTCTGTGGAAAATGCAGACCAGTCTACAGGAAGTGAGGAAACCAGCAGTGATTCCTTCAGCTCTTTAGAACAGCTGGATTTATTGTTTGAAAAAGAGCAGGGGTTTGTGCGAAAGGCTGGCTGGTTGTCTTTTAAACCCCTTGTTACACATCAGAAGGAGAGGAAATTGGAACTTGCGCCTCGCAGAAGGTGGAGACAGTATTGGGTTTCTCTTAAAGGTAATAACTAAAAACCAGAATTGGTGTGTAGTGCTCATAACTGTCTCAAAATAAAGCTCTGGATGAAGTCTGATAATTGGCCTTAATAGAAAGAATGCCCAGGTGGTTGAAGCAATTTGATTGGACCAGAATTTACATTCTTTCTCCCTTCTAATTAATCTTGGTTAATGTACTGGTTTTCTGTAAATGGTAGGATGGTAAGACCATCTTAATAATAATAATTCAACTTTATTGTCATTGTACAATGCACAAGTACATGAACAACAAAATGTGATCTTGCAAGCTCCCATGAGTCCAGTACAAATAACATTAACATTAAACGTAAATAGCACCGTCCTGGGAGAAGCAAAGCCGCTGCGTTTGTGCGCGCCGCCATTCCATTTCCACCATTCCTCCTGTCCGACAATCTTCAGCCCAACGCCCGGGCCTGCTCACCAGCCGCCCCTCCCGGGGCTCCTTCCGTGACCTTCTGCACCTGGTCTTCCCTGATGGTCACCCCTCCAGGTACTAACCAGGCCTGGCTCTGCTTAGCTTCCAAGCCTTGCCAGTGACCCTGTCCCTAGTCCCAGGAACAGTCTATTATTTCACATTTAGAAGCCATCATTTACATAAGTGTTCTGTATTTGAATGGTGGCAATAGGCCACACTAATGTACAATTTGTATAAGTTAAGATTTACAACCCCTGGCACCAGTGTTCTTAAACTGTGAAAAGTCAAGTCTCTGCTCATTCAGTAAAACCTTTTTGGAGCTGGATTTTTATTTAATATTTTTCAAAAAGCATATTTGCTCTTTTTTTCAAAAAGAGAAAAATAGGGACACAGCTTTCAGATTTTGGACAGATAGGAGCTTTTTCTTGTAAAATGTCTTCTACTTTTAAATACTAAAAGGCAGCTTACACAGCATTATCTGCTGTAGAAATATTTAGGGCTACTCTATTGAAGGGTACTCCCAGTCTCACAATATAGATTGTGGAGTAATTAAGTTGTTTCTAAAATCCAACTTCATAAGTGACATTGGTTGATCAAACTAACTTTTATTTGGAATAATGCATTGATCTGTACATTTGTCACTGCTGACTTTATTTGGGAGTGGTAAACTAAATAATAAATCTTAAGTGATAACTAAATTTTAACTAGTGAGAAGCATTGGCTCAGTAAAATGCCAAGATATTTACTGCAAGTCATGCCATAAGATTTGTTCTACTAGAGGGGATGTCAATAATGGCGATATCCGATTACAGGAATTAGATTGCGTTAATCTTGCAGTATTTGACCACTAGTTCCAAAGAGATTCCAATACTCTAATTTGCCTTATATTTTCAAGCTTGTTAATGGACTTCCTCTTTAGGCCTCTTGACTTATCTTTGATGCAGAGCATGCTTTAAATATGTGAACACTGCATTAATAACTGTGCGGATGAAATGTTTAAAATACAGGAAACTCTTTTTTATCTGGCACTGACGGGACCGGTGTGGTGCCAGTTGATCAAAAAGTCTGGATTACAGAGAGGCATACTTACCAAGGTACGAGAGGCCCGTACACGGCACAGGTGCAGGAGCCCTGGTTACACGGCACTTGTGCAGGAGTCCCGGTTACACGGCCACAGATCCAGGAACCCCGGTTACACGGCCACTATTATATAGTAAAACTTACCTGAACCTACTCCTGAATTTTGCCGGTTAAGAGAGATTTCCAGATATTTAGGTGCCGGTTAAAAGAGAGTTTCCTGTACAGTGTAATAAAAAATGTATTCTGTAATCTGCTTCATCAGCTAAACATGTAAAGGTGATAATTTATGATTTGTCTCATATTTGAAGAGAGTTAGTAAATTTGTAGCATTTTCCAGTGGCATTTAGTTTTCCTGGTTTTCTTCAGACTGGTGATTAATTCTGCAATTGCCGACAGGTAAGCAGTTGTTATTCCCTATGTCCTCACAACACACCTTGCTCAGCTGAGGGGACTGGCTGGAAATCTCTTTCTGGTTTGCCTCCAATGCTGCCATTTAACCAAACAGCTAAGGCAAGCGTGCAAGAGAAGTTTGCTTATTATCAGTGCTAGTTTTCTGTTCTTTTCCCTGTGGGAACTGCCTGGAATTCCCCATGTGCTTCCAGTTAATGGTGTGGCTGATGGGTGTTGTTGGAAACTTGCTGTAATTAAATTGTTGGCACAAAGCTGGGTCTGTGGTATACCTTGCCGTGAATGTGTTGTAATATATTAAGTATGTAATGTCCCTAAAAATGCAACTTGTGTGCTATTTTGTAAATAACATGTTATATTTTCTTGTTAGATTTCGCAGCATTCAGTCATATCAATGTGAATCTTTGGTTAATGAACTGAATACTGCTTTGTGATTGTTTCCAGAATCTCTTCCATCCGTATATTGTTGTGGGCACTGGGCGGTCTTCTGGTCAAATCTATTGCCATAGGCAATGTTAAGTTACTTGAGTCTCACGTGGCTTATACATCTGAATTTTGTTTCACTAGTTTGCAAAGTGAAAAATAAGAGGCCAGTACCTGATTTAGATTGTCGAGTAGGCCATTCAGCCCATCGAGCCTGCTCTGCCATTCAATTAGGTAATGGCTGACCTGCACCTCAACTCCACCTTTGCTCCATATCCCTTGATACTCTTACTTAACAAAAATCTATCTATCTCGGTCTTTAAAGCTCCAATTGTCCCAGCATCCACAGCCTTTTGGGGGAGCATGTTCCAGATTTCTGCTACCCTTTGTGTGGGAAAAGTGCTTCCTGATCTCGTGCCTGAATGGCCTAGTTCTAATTTTAAGATTCCCCCACCAGCTTCTCCGTATCTACCCTATCAAATCTTTTAACATTTTAAACATCTCGATCAGATCACCCCTCAATCTCTTGTACTCCAGGGAATACAAGCCAAGTTTATGCAACCTGTCCTCATAATTTAACCCTCTAACCCCTGGTATCATTCTGGTTAATCTGCACTGCACCCCCTCCAAGACCAATATATCCTTCCTGAGGTGCGGTGCCCAGAACTGAACGCAGTACTCCAGATGGAGTCTGACCAAGGCTCTATACAACTGCAGCATAACTTCCTCCCCTTTGTAGTCCAGTCCCCTTGAGATAAAGGCTAACATCCCATTAGCCTTTTTGATTGCTTTTCGTACCTGTCTACTGGCTTCTGTACAAATCGCTTTGCTCCTCTACAGTTCCAAATTTCTCACCATTTAGAAAATGTTCCAATTTATCTTTCTTGAGTCCAAAGTGGATGACCTCACACTTCCCTGCATTGGAAATCCATTTGCCATAGTTTTGCCCAGTCACTTAATCTGTCTATATTCCTTTGCAACTTCCTGCTCCCATCTGCACTACTTACTGCCCCTCCTAACTTAGTGTCATCTGCAAAGTTGGATATACAACTCTCTCTTCCTTCATCCAAGTCATTGATAAATATAGTGGAAAAACTGAGGCCCCCGAATAGATCCCTGGAGAACACCACTCGTCATATTCTACCAATCAGAGTACCTACCCTTTAGCCACACTCTGTCTCCTACCTCCCAACCAATTTCCAACCCAAGTCAAAAGGCTATCTCCAATTCTGTGCATACTCAGTTTTGCTAATTTCTTATGTGGAACCTTACGAATGCCTTCTGGAAGTCTATATAGATAACATCCATAGGCAGTGCCTTATCTACCTTACTAGTGACCTCCTCAAAAAAATTCAACTGGATTAGTCAGAAATGACTTGCCCTTCACAAAACCATGTTGACTCTCTCTGGTCAGCTCATCAATTAATTATACCAATGTGAATTTCCACCTGAGAGCAACCGAGACCTGTAAACTTTCCATGTAACTGTTTTTAATAATTTACCCCATCTGACGACAGACTAGTCCCTGTTAGATTTAATTGTCAGTGTAGATGTCTGTCATCACAATTACATGATATAGAAAGGATCCGAACTCCACAAATTAGGCATGTTATCAACTATGTCAAAGTACTATTGACTAATGACAATTACATTGGCAAAGCATGCTAAAGGCATCTCGATGAAAAAAATCTACTGCGACAACCGAAGGAAGAAAGAATTTGTATTTACAGTATATTGAACCTTTCACGACCTCAGGATGTCCCAAAGCTCTTATTCTCTACTTTGACTGGTCAATCTTTTTAAAAAAGAGCAAAAGTATTCCCATATTTAGTAATGACAGTGGTGTTGTGGCCATTCAAATGCAAGTATTCATTATTGGGTTTTGGAGATAAGTCTACAAGAATGAGTTTGAAGTGAACCTATTAAAATATTACATTATCACTTCTAAGGGCAAATAACCTATAGTTGGTGATTTACCTTGAAGCATTTTGTACTGTTGGTTTGTGCAACAGATTTGTACAAGTGGCATTTCAGATAACACACCGTGATTGCTTTTTTTTTTGCTTCCCTTTTTAAAGGTTGCACACTGCTATTTTATGAGGCCAGTGGGAAAAACTTCATGGAGCAGAGCAGTGTACCTAGATACGCCCTGTTCGCCGAAGATAGCATAGTGCAGCCTGTACCGGAACATCCCAAGAAAGAAAATGTGTTCTGTCTTAGTAATGCCTTTGGGGATGTCGTCTTATTCCAGGTTTTTATTGTTAATTTACTTGGAATGTAGCTCATCCAAACTGCAGCAGAGGCACCTATAAGGGAGAGAACAACTACTACTGGCATTCACAGGGTGAATTTAAAACTAAATGATTGAATTAAAAATGACATGCATATAATAACAACAACTTGTGTTTACATAACACCTTTAACGTAAAATACATCCTAAGGTGTTTCATGAATGGGTGAATAGAAAACAGATGCCAGCCAGAAAGGGAGAAATTAGAGGCGATCACAATTAATAATAATATATATCTTCATTTGGGATAATTACCAATAAAACCTAAGGAGGCCAAATGGAAAGCTATTCTCTCTCTGAATATAATGCCTCTTTCCTTCTAAATCTTCTTTCGGTAATATGTTTTCAGAATGTTATAATTATACTGCAGTTTCAGATTGTCACAACTGTAAACTAGTCGAGTAAAATGTGTTTTCAATGTGCACAAAATCTTCTATCAAGTCCCACTGAATGTCAGATTAAATTACCTCTTCATGACGTACAGTAGAGAGATTCTATTTTAATCAGTGTAGGTTTACATTCTATTGACATTGTTTTTATTTTGCCTATTTTTTGTCAATTGGTTTTGTGCTTCCAATTTCAATTTGATCTTTGCTGTCACAACTTTGTTTTTACTTTGAATTTGAGTTCCAAACAAAAACTTGTACAAATGGGTGCACAAGAAATTAATATTTGATTTTTTTTTAACTTTAAAAAATAATATTGCCTGGTCCCTTAATGGCCTAGTTGCTAAATGCACTGGAGAGGTTTAATCCCTGGTCTGTGGTGAGTTAACTGATCAGTTAGGGCAGCTAGTAGAGTGTTACAATTGGCTGCAGCACTCTGGGCCGGGGGGTGGGAATCAGCTAAAGTTTTGATTCCTGATTGCGATCCACCAGAAAATGCATGAAAGTGGATTTCATGTGAAGACTGTGTGGGGTTCAACCACATGATCCCCCACAGTAACTTAGTCTGCTGATACTTCCTGTCTAAGCTTGCACAGGAAGCGTTACCATTTTGGGAGAAGTACTACTAAGTGGGGTAGCTGCATCTGTGGAATTGCACCTGCATACACTTTGGGAAGAGAAAGGGAGAACTTTGCTGAAAAAAATAGGGAGAACTATACAAACAGTGAATATAGGATACTGTTAAATGTAAAGTATTATACATGGGTAAAAATGTGGGCACAAATATACTGTACAATGAATGAGATAGTACAGAGAGATTAAGAAAGGGATCTGCAAGTAATAGTAGACATCACCTGCAGTGTCAATAAAATACTGTCAAGTCATTAAAAAAAAAGTAGTTCATGTAGGCATGGCAGTAGAGTATAAATCTACGGAAGTTATGGTGTGCTTTGATAGTTTCCCATGCACAATGTCTACACACTTGCAACAGGAATTGCTCGATAGCAATCAGAAGTAAATCAAACGTTCAGGTAGAAGCTGAGGCCAATTCTAGCATTTCTACTGACATCTTGGTTAAGATCATTTTACTCTGCAGTGGCCTGGGATTGAATCTTGGACCTCCCCGATCTCTAACAGTAGTTCGTGGCCTTGATCAGCTGAGACATCAAGGAGGCTTGAATTTCTAACACAAATTACAAATTCCTTTTTAATGCCTTCATCTGGTCTCCTGCCCAAAGGCTTCAAATTTGAGCAAGACTGAATGTTAAGCATCTAGAAATTTTGGAGAACATATCAGGAACAGCAGCCATGCACAAATTTGTAAAGGCATTTTATAAGAATATAAGATACAGTATAGTGATTGAACTTACTAATGCTTATGCTATTTGTCTTGGAGCTCAAATTGATTTTAATATTTCAGAAATTCTGCTATAATTTTCAATGGTTTACAAGAACTTAATTTTTTTAAATTCAATTATTCTGATGATGGTTTGATTTTCAGGCTATAAGCCAGATTGACCTTGAAAACTGGGTAACAGCGATACACTCTGCCTGTGCATCAGTGTTTGCAAAGCAGCATGGGAAAGAGGATACAGTCAAGCTACTAAAAAATGAAACCAAAAGCTTCATGCAGAAGATTGACATGGATGGAAAAATGAAGAAAATGGCAGAGTTACAGCTGTCTATTGTAAATGATCCCAAAAACAGGAAAGCAATTGAAAATCAGGTATTCTTAAATCTTATTTAGTGATCTCCAGGAACTGGATGACTTCAAATTACAGTTAATATTTCATTTTTTTTGTTAGTATATGTGGGTACAGGAGTGTAAGATGCAGATTTTCATAACTAGTTAGATTAGAGATTTCAACAGTTATTGATTTGTGCCAGTATCTCAAACAGTTAGGATCAAATCAAATCAATTTTTTTTATTTGCCATATGTATTACTACAATGGAAATTTTTTACTCCCCGATCACTTCCACAATCGGCTGTGGGAGCTCACAGAGATATGTTGCTATTCTACAGCGCCATGTTCAGTAAAAGTCAATTCAATTGCGTCCAATGGCAGTATCAGTGTGTTGCAACTCTGTATGTGTACTTGAACACGTGTAAAAATGTGCTCACCAGCTTCCAGTTATATCTAATGTTGTAAATATCCAGACTGAATATTGGCTTCATAAAATATGGAGCTTCCAATTCAATTGATGGGAATCCGCTGGCTAACTGCATACTGTTTTGCCAACTTAGTGAAAATCCAATTTTGGAAAAATTGAAAATATTGACTTGGCATCTATCTTATTTGAATTATGTTTCTCCTTTTTTTGTGAACTATTCTTCTGTGGATGTTGCTTTAGATGGACCCAGCCAAATGATGTGAAGAGCCTTTCTGATTCATGCATAATATCATCCCTGGGTCACACTACTGTGAATGGGGAAAGCAGCACATGTTCAGGACATTCAACCTTTGATCATTATTTTAATGAGGAATCTATTACTTGTGTTTGGATTTTATAATGTATGGTGCCTGATGTAAAGGAACAAATCAGAAGTAGAATGCTTGATTTGTAGAGCAGTTGTGTGTTGAAACAAAGCTATATATGTAGCTTTCCCCTAGGCCCTAATCCCGGGCATTACTTGATGCTTGCTTGGTTGCCGATGAGTGGTCTGTTACCTTGCATTGCAACAAGCAGAAAGATGTGTTCAATATGGTCATTTAAAGTGAGCAGTGGAAAATTGCTGTCTCCCAGGACTCCTGAAGTTCAGACAAATCCTCTGTGGCTCAATTTATTTAAAATGCTGGAATAAGTGATTGATAGTTCTGTTGGGTACCAGTAAGTCTACCCTCACTGAAAGATAAATGATCTTTCATCCTAACCCATAAAAATACTTCAAAGTTTCCATGGGGAAATTGATATAACTATACTATGCAGAGTTCCACAATCGCAGGATTTTCCCATTTAAACACCATCCATTCAATTAAACCATTAGGCTGAATGTTTGAACGAGTATAAGTTTCTAATTTGCTGTTGGAAATGTAATGATAGAAAGCTGATCAAATAATTTTTTGGTGCGATTGCTTACCCACTTCTCCAGCTGTACGCAATATGTAAACACTGAAAACGAAGATTGGAATGCCACAAATATTTTTGTGCTTTATAGTGTGGTGGAGTTCATATAGAAGCCATTTAGCAATTACTTTGTGGTTCTGTTGAATGAACTGGAGGTCCCGCATCCCTTCCTTTGGATCTCAGATGCATTTATTTGGGTTGTATACTTGGATTCTGCCAACTCTTTCTGTGGGTCAGACAAATTAAATATGGTTAGAACCTCTCCTTAATGATTAAATGGTTAATTACTAAATATTTATGATGGATTGTTTCTAGGTTTCTACCATACTGTATTGAATATTGCAAACTATTTCTAAACTAGTTGAACAGAAGAAAGCAGAGTTCTGTACGTGTACTTGAGTACATGTATAAAACTTTGCTCACCAGCTTCCCATCATATTTAATGTTAGATGAGCGCTTACTGTCTTGTAGACTCTTGGATATCATCAGAAACTTAAGTCATTTGAAGTTTAGAAAGTTGGCTTTACATCACTTAAGATGCAGATTAGCCATGATCTAATTGAATGGTGGAACAGGCTCGAGAGGCTGAATGCCCTATTCCCGTTCCTATGTTTTATGTTCCTGCTACAATGTGTGCGAAGCTAAGGTGATATGAGACTATGGCCTAGAAATTCGGTGGGCTGCGCCACCAGTTAGCGCCCAAAGAGGGCACTTAGTGGGTTTAGTGCCACTGGCCATGCCTCCCGCGGAATTTAGCAGGGCGCTAATGGCGGCATTAGCCTGTAGCGCTGCGCCACCACCGATGACGTCATCGGTGTGTGCAGCGCTCCGCTACCGCCCCGATCGCGATATTTGGTCGCGCCCCCCCGCTGTAACGCCGGTCGCAATTTGCGACTGGTTCAGGGGGTAGTGGCGCTAATTAAAGGGGAGGTGCGGGGCGGCCATTTTTTTCGCTGGCCGCCTGCCAGCACCACCTCGCGCCGCCGTCCCCGGCCTCCTGAGCACCCCCCCCCCCGGGCAGTGCCGGCTGTGTCCCAAGAGCCCGGCACTTCTCCTCGGTACCGGGCTCTTTTGCCGGCATTCGCGATCTCTGATCACGCTGGTGCAGGCCCCTCCCCTTTAAGAAGGGGAGGAAGGCCTGCAGTACCACAGCGTACCGTGCCGCAGCATGTGGCGCTGCGGCATGGTGCGCTGCGATATTCAGTTGCAGCGCCCCAAGAGGGAAGCGGGGTGCCTCGAGCAGCGCCCCGCTTCCATTTGGGGCGCTGAAACTGAATTTCCGGCTGGCGCAAGCGGCTCCATCCGGAGCGGTTCTAGGCCTATATTCTTGTAGTATTCTTACAAAATACTGAAATGGTACTGATTTGGCTGCAGTTGTAATACTGGAAAGTGTAAAACTATGTCACAATGCCTGAAGATGTTCGTTCAGTACATCTCTATTAGTTAAAGAAAAAAAATCTGTGGCTCGCACGTTTCCACCAGATGCAAAGAAGTATTCTTTTGACATTTTAACATGTCTAGGGCTGAAAGTAATAAACACCCAGAAATAAATTGTTGCTCTTTCTACAGCAGAGAGAGTAGGTGTATTATTTCCACTCGTTGAGTAGGCTTTTTCCGTGTAGCTTGTTTGCCATGGATATAGACATAATATCCTGTAGCACACTGAATGATGCCTTTATACATCTTAGTAGAACATTCTGTTGCATGGTGACGTTCCTGTTTCCCTGCAGGGGGGAAAACCCCCTCTCTGTCGAGCTCTGTCAGTTTCTCCTTTAGTCATTAACTATAAATCATACACAGGGAAATCGAAACAAAGCTCACTAATAGAGACCGTAGGCTGGAACTCCCCTGAGAACAGCTGGTACTATTTTAACATCTGAAATTGGTACCAGATAGCCTTCAGACTTGACAGCATTTCACTGTAGCTCCCAAAAATATCCTGTTTAATGTTTCTTGCTCTGTTCATGCCTCCTCAATCTTAAGCTACTGTAAAGTGTGGTGGGGGGGGGGGCGGGGGGTGGTGGGGGAGCGTGGCAGGGTAGAGTAGTCCTCACGGTGTTGGTATTTTTGAAATCTTCTACATGATATAATGATTAGGTTGAAATATGAGTCCAAAGTCTTGACAGTAAAGTAAAAATAATGGGATTTTATGGCTTAAAGTATTATAAGCGAGACTGACTGAAATTCTGCTTGGAAAACTGTCCCGTCCCCATTAACCACCCCCTCTCACCCGCAAGCACGCACACAATCACTAGTGCTGCAGAAGACGAGGGATACACATTAGTGTTGTCTGTCAAATGTTCGTCTGTGGGCAGTTACTTGTTGCCAGAACAAATTTGAAGTCTTGGAGCAGATTTTATCTGAACTCCAAAAGTGACTGCCTATCCTTTCTTTTCAGAAAGTGAATGTTCTGAAAACTGCACGAATCTGTGTATGTGTGAATACAATCCTGCTGGGGCTGTTTTAATTCTCTGCATTGAAGCTTAACTGCTGCAAAAGAGGCACATTAACCGGACGCTTGACTTTTGTAGAAGGCTAAACAGGTTTACATTGGACAGGCTAACTTTAGAAAAGTTGAATAAAGTTTAAAACAAAATGAAGGGCTATGTGAAGTTTTTGTTTTAAGGTTTATAACTTAATTGCCACCGCCTCACATTTTGCCTACTTTTAAAATGGTTCTTGACAGATTACACAAGAATAATAAAGCATGAAATAGGAAAAGGCCATTTGCTCCGTCAACAACATTGGCCCAAAATTTGCGATCGGAGGCTTCCCGCGGGGCAGATGCCTCCGACCTGTGTGTTTCATATTTTAAAAAAAAAATAATAATTTTTTAATCTACGAATGTACCTGGTGGCCCGGGAGGTATGGAGACTTGCAATCCTGGGTCTCTCTGGGTACGTGCAGGCAGAGGCCCACATTTCCCAAGGGCGCAGGCGGTTCGCAAGCGCCCCTGGGATCACGTGGGCCGGCCCAACCAACAAAAGAAGGGAATCCCCATTCATACGGAACTCCCATAAGTATGAATGGGGATCACTTAAGAAATACGCGAACACATGAAATGATTTTTTTTTACATTACATATTTAAAATTAATTAAAATGCCATTTAATCAAATATTTTAAACAAATTTAATTTTTTGAATTTTTTAAAATATGTTTTAACAGGGCTAAAAATAAACTTTATTGGACAGGGTTTTTAATGTATAAATGAGTGAGAATTTTATTTTTCTATTTTTAAAAAACTCTTATGCTGGTAAAAGCAGACCCTACGCCTGCTATTACCAGGCGTAAGAATTTCACGGGCATTCAGCGGGCGGAAGTTGGGCAAATAGCGCAACTCTCCAGCCGCAGAGGCCCATCTCCCGCGAATGTGGAGGATCTGTCAAGAAGATTCTTGACAGATCACAAGTTCCGGGTTTTAGCGCATGCGCTTCGCTTGCCTAAACCCGGAACTTGTGCACCCGTAGGGGTCGCAAAATACGGCCCATTCATTTCTTTTGGTGTTGTGTGGAACTACAGTTAATGCTTAGGTCTGGAGGGAGCAACATGTATCAGTGGATGAGGAAACCTTTTAGTTCTAAAGTGTTGAATTGGGAGAGCCAAGTTTGAATCCTTGTATGAACTGAGATTCAAACTCTGACCGCTAGAATGTGAGGGCAGAATGGCTGACCGTGAAGGGAATATGGTCTGAACAATTCTTTCTGCACTGTGTTGAATGTTATCAGAAGGATTGATCATGGAAGGAGACTCATACCCTCTTTGAGATTGAATCAATCTCCCTCAAGGAGGGAAATAACATGGATGCTGGGAGCTTAGTTAAATTGGACAGTAGAGGTTAAAAATTCAACATTCCGCATTGAACAACTCCACCTAATGGCCCAGTTGAAAATAATTAAAATGTACCCAACTACAACTGAGGCAGTTCTAGGAATGGAACTTTCTATCTTGTGGTTTTTAAGCTGCCACTTTTTTATATATAGAAATCCTCTTTCGATACTTGGTGTTAGGCTGACCATAAACTCCATTACAGTCTTAACAAATGCGAAGAGTAAAGTAAGAGCTCTATTGTTCATAGTTTTTTTTAAATTAGATGTACATACTTTTAAAATTTCAACTCCCTAGCTGTGAGATAAACTGATGCAATACAGATCCAGTATGTAGAGAAAACTTATTGATGGATTTCTTCTAGGTGACTTTGTTATCTGTAGGTAAAATAGGGTACAATTCAGTGGTGGGGGCAACAGTATATTGCCATGCAAAATAATACTACTTGTTGAACGTACGAACCACAGTTGCCAATAAATGCTTTCCAGTGAGAGCATGGAAACATACAAACAATAACTGAAGGAAAAGATCATCTGGCCCATTGAGCCTGTCCCACACAATTGCGATACCTTGTGTATCACATTGGCCCAGTAATTCCTCTCTCAACGCATGAGTACGGTCGGGGTACTCACTCGTCTGGCCGGAGGAAATGCCCGTGTTCAGCATGCACAACGCATGCGGGGAAAACCGGCATTTCCAGTCCTCTGAACGAAGGGGTTCAGAGGCACAGCGCGTGCGACTGCACAGGCAGCGCGTGCGCAGTGAAATTCCTTTTTTTTTTCCCCCCAGAGTTGCCCGAGTGTAAAGGCCTCCGGTTTTTACGCGTGGAAAAACCAGACGTAAGTACTTAGTTTTACAGGTAAGTGGGCTTTTAGTACAATTTAGAATTTTTTTTTTCCACAGGTTTGTTATTTTTAAAGAATTTACAGTAAGGTAAGTTTAGTTTTAGCCCCGATTTTTAAATTTTTTTATTTTTTTCAAAAATTTGATTAATTGTTTAAAATAGTTTTTTTAAAGTAATTCATAGTTAATTTAATTATTGGGATGCTTTTTAAAATTTTATTTAAAGTTTAAGTAGTGTTTTGGGGTGCAGTACTTTTCATGAGTTTGACAGTCTTTACTATCAAACTTATGAATGAAGTTTCCCCTCCCCTGATTGGCTGAACAGTGCTCACCTGATCCCAGCCGGCACATCGCACTAACTACGCCGCTGGGTCAGATTAGCACAGCGCGCCGGGATCAGAACCGGGCCACTTACAGGAAATCCACTGCGGGCCAGATTTCAGACGTCGGCGCGCAGGGTGAGCGCACATCGGGGGCTTGCACGCGCGGCAAGCCCCCGACAGGAATTACTGGGCCAATATATCCACTCCACCCAAAACCACATGATCTCTTGGGACAGACAAAAGACCAGATTAAAAAACCCAGGCCAATTTGGGGGGAAAAAATCTGGGAAATTCTTCTTTGACCCGTCTAGGTGACCGAAACTAGTCCAGGCGATCACTCTGGTCCTGAATTCCCTGCAGGACCTGCCTTCTGTAAGAAGTGATCTCCGTTCCAGCCAGAAACAAATCCAGCTCTCTCTCGAAGGAATTCAGCGAGTCCGAGTCTGCGTCCACCGCATGAGATGGCAGCCTGTTCCAGGGGTCCACTATTCTCTGGGAAAAGAACCACCTCCTGACATCTAACCTAGATCTAACCTTACACAACTTAAATTTGTGACCCTTGGTCCTGCCTAACCTGTTTAATTGAAATAAACTATCAGCTGGAACACAATCTATTCCCATCATTATTTTATAAACCTCAATCAGATCCCTCCATAGTCTACGCTTCTCTAAGGTAGAGTCCCAACTCTCTTAGGCTATCCTGATAACTAAGATGCTTTAGACAGGGAATTGGTCTAGTGGCCCTCCTCTGTACCCTTTACAAAGCCTCAATATCACCCACCATGTGAGGAGACCAAACCTGGACACAGTATTCCAAGTGCAGCCTGACTAAAGTCTTGTACAAGGACAAAGCAGTATGTCTCATCTTGTACTCAATTGTCCTATCGATACACCTCAACACCCTATTTGCTCTAGCTATCGCTACATGGCATTGCTCATGTACCTTTTGCACTAGAATGCCCAAATCCCTTTTTATCTCCACCATCTTTAGTGCCTTTCCCTGAAGAGTGTATGAATATTGAGCATTTGCCCTCCCCAAATGCATAACACTGCACTTATCTAAGTTATACATCATTTTCCAGTCTTGAGCCCAATTTCCCAACACATTGATCTGCCTGAAGCAGACGAGCATCATCTACAGTCTAGCACTTGCATAGATCTTGGTATCAACTGCAAAATTGCAGATTGTGTCCCCCAACACCTACATCCAGATCATTAATAAAAATAGTAAAGAGCAACAGTCCCAACACCAATCTCTGCAGGACACCACTGGTGGCCGGTCTCCAACCTTTTCCAAATCCATCTATAACTACTTTGTGCCTACATCCTGCCAGCCAGTTCTGAATCCAGCTCCATATATTACCACTAATACCAGAGGCTTTGATCTTATAGAGAAGCCTCTTATGTGGTACCTTATCAAAAGCTTTTTGGAAGTCTAAGTAGACAATGTCTACTGGATTTTCCTCATCCACCAACTTTGTAACTTCTTCAAAAAACATAGAAATAGATTTGTAAGACATGACCTTTTTATGAAGCCATGTCAGATGTCCCTAATATGTCCCTCTCTATCCAAGTATTCATATATTACATCCTGAACGATTCCTTCAAGCATTTTACCTATTACTGATAAACTAATGGCCCTATATAGTTACCCGGGTCTTTCCTGTCACCTTTTTTAAAGATGGGGACTACATTAGCCTCCTTCCAGTCTATAGGAACCATTGCAGAGTGCAGTGAGCTATTAAAAATACAGGCTAGGGGCTCGCACAGCACGTGCCCCATCTCCCCGAGGACCCTCAGGTGGATGTCATCTGGCCCGGCTGCTCTATCTACTTTCAAGTTCTTAATTCTTTCGGAAACAAGATGTTCATTTATGTTAATACTAATTTTGTTAGTAACATTATTAAATTCTAATAGTTGAGCATCATCTTCAAGAGTGAAGACCGATTCAAAGTACTCATTTAATACTTCTGCCATACCCAGTGAGTCCTTTGTAACCTGTCCTTGAATACCCTTCAATGGCCCAATACAGTCTTTGTTAGTTTTGAATCTTCACATAACTGAAAAAGCTTTTCCATTTGTATTCTACATCGGTCTCATCACCACCCAGTAGGGTTAGCCAATTTACCCATTCAAATCATTTGCCATTTTGATGAATTTTGCTCTTTCTGAAATCTGGTTGGAGTTACTCAGAAACGAGGTTCTCAGTTCCTTTAGTTCTACTTGCCAATTGGAACTGGCTTCCTGAGGGGGAAATGCCTCCGATCCGCAAATAAATTGCCCGCGTACTTGGTGGTCCGGGAGATACGGAAGCTCACGGTCCTGGGCCTCTCCGGGTACCCGCGGGTAGAGGCCCATGTATCCCAGGGGTGCATGTGGTTCGCAAGCGCCCCATGGATCACATGGGCCGGCCCAACCAATATAAGAAGGGGATCCTCATTCATGCTTATGGGGATTCCGTATGTACGGAAACCCCATAAGCATGAATGGGAATACCCCCAAAAAATACATCTACACATCAAATAAATTTTAAAAAATTACATTTAAAATTAATTAAAATGTTATTTAATTACATATTTAAAACAAAATTAAATTTTTTGAAAAATAAATTCAAATGTTTTAAAGGGGCTAAAAATAAACTTACCTTATTGTACAGATTTTTTAATGTATAAATTATTTAAATTTTTTAAAACTCTTACGGTGGTAAAAACAGGCCTTACGCCTGCTTTTACCAGGAATAAGAATATCACGGTCATTTGCTGGGCAGAAGTTGGGCAAATAGCACAGCTCTCCACCCGCGGATGCCCTTTTCCCAGGGATGCAGAGGATCTGTCAAAAAAATTCTTGACAGGTTGCAAGTTCCAGGTTTTCGTGCATGCGCTTCGCATGCCTGAACCCGGAACTTGTGTGGGCCTTACGGGCGCGTAAGTACCCATAGGGGCCACAAATTATGGCTTTATGTCTAATTTCAGCATAGGATTGCAGTTCTAACAATTTGTTTCTAACACTCCTTGCATTTACATAAAAACAATTTAAATGTCTCTCATCTAATTTTTTAAGAATTATTTATTCTTGTATGCTCCCTACCTGGTTTATCTGCATGCTTGGCATCAGTGTAATTATCAAGTTCAGTAAGGCTATCTTTAAACTTATCTGCACTGTCCCCTTGCTGAATTAATTTAAATGCTTTCTGAAAGCATGCTCAACACTCTCTACCAGCCTTTGTGCTCCCAGGAAGTTAAGATGGGGGCCATCCCTCTTAAACAACTTGCCTTGTCCAGCGAACATCTGCCAATTATCGATGAAGTGTAGCTTCTTTTTACAAAGGTCCCGAAGCCAGATGTTGAATTCCACGATTCGGCTATTCCTCTCCCTCGATCTGGACATGACTGGTAATAGCCTGGAGACTACTACCCTTGCACCCCTTGGTTGAAGGTTAGCTATGAGGCTTTTGTAGGAATCCTGCAAAACAAATGGATTTCTATCCATTATAGCATTAGTACCAATATGTAAACCTACTACAGTACCTTGGTACTCACCTTTCATCAGATCATCCACATGATCCCGGAGATCAGCTACCTTGGCCCCGGGAAAACAGACGATTGCTCTTGACAGAGCCTTACTTCTACATAGGGTGCTGTCTGTATGCCTGATGATAGAGTCCCCTATGAGGGTTGCATGCTGCCTCTTGCTCTTCCTTGGCTTTTCACCCAATGATGTCCTCTTGGACTTTGCAGCCTTCCCCTTACCCTTTCCATTATGTTGATATGAGCATCGAGGTTGATCAGTGTCACTGGTGCAGACCTCACTGCCTGTTGTGTCCTCCAAATCACATACCTATTTAGGGCAACAAAAGAATCCAAAGTGGTGAAGGATCCGGTAATAGCAATACCAGACAATGACGACTTACTTTTTGTCCCAGTCAGGAAGTCATTGAAACCCACCATGTATGTTAATTGGTCAATCTTCTCTTTTAAGCAAACGATCTCCTGCTGCAGAGACAAAACCTGAACATATTTATTGCAAGTGCAAGCCCTACAATGCTTCACTTCAACACTATCACCCTCCAACGTTACCTTAAAGGTGTACATGGAGCACACCTCACATTGGAGTCGTCCTCCTTTTCTTTGGGACCCAGAGCTCACCATCCTTCTCTTTCAAGAAATCTGTGAATAAAACAGAGGAGGAATAAAGCAAAAACAAACAGGCAGAACAAGTAATAAACAATTTACTCCCAACCAGTTCTAACTCCCTCACTCAACTCCCAGCAAGTGATTACAACACTCCGCTCAAGTCACACTCCGCTGAAGACTCGCTCCAAGTTCTGCCAAGTATTGTTGCATTAAGTGGATATTTAGTGTGCCAGAAATGAGAGGTTTTCTGAGATTTTTAAATTTGTACAGAAAAAAAAGTTAAGAATGGACTCGACTATTTATTTTCCTATTGCACAAGAAAGTCAATTACAGGATTAGAAATAACTCTTGAGCAGAGGGAATAAGTACGCTGAGGTTGCATTACCTGGATCTTTTAGGACCTACAAGAAAGTCTACAGCTATTTTATTCTAACATTTCTGTAACACTTATTGTTTTGCAATATCTATTTACTGATGCTCGTATTTGTAAAGCAACTATATATTTGGGTGTTTCATTCTAAATTTCTTTAAATTTTGCTTTAGGTTTTCAAGAATAATCCAAAAAGTATTGTAATTTTTGTTTACTGTACAGAGTATTACTACAGGCTTTCTGCACAAGACTAGAATGAACTTTTTTTGAAAGTATTTTGCACTAGGACATGACGCAGTTTTTTCTGTAGCAGCATGATTCTGTATATTTGTAATTTAGAAAGTCTGAGACTTTTGGCTTTTGCTTAATTATAATCCTGACGCACAAGTTGCTAACTAAAATAAGTGACGTTTTTTAAAAATCTAATGTTTTACTGTTTTTTTTTAAACTTTCTGCAATGGTTGTTTGGGTACATTGAATTGGTTTTAGGTCAGTTTGTATTTGGAGAACCCAAAAAGTAAGGGAACACACTGTTCGTCCCTGAGCATACTTTAATTTTATATAATAGCTGCAGGCTCCTGTTTTTTTGCATTTCCAGTGTACTTCAAAGTGAAGAATGGTTATCATCACTGTCATAAATTGAGAACTTTACGCTGGTTTATTTGAAATTTTCTAAAGAACGCCACCAGCAGCATTAGGAAGATGGTTGTGGTTGTTGGAGGTCAATCATCTCAGCCCCAGGACGTCCTTGCAGGAGTTCCTCAGGGCAGTGTCCTAGGCCCAACCATCTTCAGCTGCTTCATCAATGACCTTCTCTCCATCATAAAGTCAGAAGTGGGGATGTTCGCTGATGATTGCACAGTGTTCAGTTCCATTTCCAACTCCTTAAATAATGAAGCAGTCCATGCCCGCATGCACCAAGGCCTGGACAACATTCAGGCTTGGGTTGATAAGTGGCAGGTAACATTCGCGTCACACAAGTGCAAGGAAATGACTATCTCCAACAAGCAAGAGTCTAACCACCTCCCCTTGACATTCATCGGCATTGCCATCACTGAATCCCCCACCATCAATAACCTGGGGGGGGCGGGGGCGGGCGGGGGGCGGGGGTGGGGGGTGGGGGGGGGGGGGGAGAGGGGTGGTCATCATGGACCAGTCACACAAATACTGTGGCAGCAGGAGCAGGTCAGAGGCTGGGTATTCGGTGGCGAGTGTCTCACATCCTGACTCCCAAAGCTTTTCCACCATCTACAAGGCACAAGTAAGTGTGATGGAATACTCGCCAATGCCTGGATGAGTGCAGCTCCAACAACACAAGAAGCTCAACACCATCCAGGACAAAGCAGCCTGCTTGATTGGCACTCCATCTACCACCTTCAACATTCACACCCTCCTCCATCGGTACACTGTGGCTGCAGTGTGTACCATCTACAAGATGCACGGCAGCAACTCGCCGAGGCTTCTTGACAGCATCTCCCAAACCCGCAATCTCTACCACCTAGAACGACAAGGGCAGCAGGTGCATGGGAATACCATCACCTACAAGTTCTCCTCCAAGTTATACATCATCCTGACTTGGAAATATATTGTCAATCCTTCATCGTCGCTGGGTCAAAATCCTGGAACTCCCTCCCCAATAGCACTGTGGGAGTCCCTTCACCACACGGACTGCAGGGGTTGAAGAAGGCAGCTCACCACCACCTTCTCAAGGGCAATTAGGGATGGGCAATAAATGCTGGCCTTGCCAGTGATGCCCACATCCCAGGAACAAATTAAAAACATTTAGGAGATTGGTTGATGGTATACCAGAGGGACCCCAACATGCCATACCATATTAGCAAAATTAGGCAACGCTCCTCAAAAGAGAACATTGTCCCTAGTAGTAGGAAATTGAAATCAGTCATAGTTAACATTTTGATTACAGTAAGTTTATGATTTTGATCTTGAGCAGGAAGATTGCAACTGGTATATCATCATAGAATCATAGAAATTTCAGCACAGAACGAGGTCATTCATCCCATTGGGTCGGTGCCTGGTCTAGCTCTTCAGCTGGAGCTATCTGCTCTGTCTGTTTCCTGTATCTTATGAAATTTCCGTATGGTTCCTGCCTCAATTATTACTTGCAGTAAGGCATTCGATGTTCCAATAACACTGTGAAAGCATTTCTTCCAATGTTTTCTCCTTTTGTTGTTCTTGTAATAATTCTGCTCACTTTTGTCAGTGTACCAACCAAATACTTGGTCAATTTGTGAGCACATCAAAAAAGTTTGCTGACAATAGTCTTCAAAAGGATTGCTTCTGCACTCTGGGAGAACAGATTGACAAGGGCCCTAGGGCTGCTGCTAGTTTCAAGTTGCCTATTTGCCCGATATGTGTTCAAGCTGCAGAGAACTCCATAAAGTAGCTTATGTATTTCAAGAAACTGTCATTCTAAGAGTTTGCCAGAAGGGCTGGGAGAACATTAAATATTCATTCCATTTGTACCATTTCTGCTGTATAGTATTTTGTCCATACATTTGCTTTGTGTCAGCTTAGCTCAGTTGATAACATTCTAGCCTCTCAGACGGACGGTTATGGGTTCAAGCCCTCTTATGGACTTAAGCACATAAACTGGACACAATCCAGTGCAATACTGAGGTGCATTGTATTATCGGAAGTGCCATCTCACAGATGAGATGTTAAACCAAAGGACCCGTGCAGCAGCTTAGACTGACCTATAAGTTTCCACGATACTATTCAAAGAGATCTCATGCCAGTATTTGTATAAGAGCAGGAAGTTCTTCCAATGTTCTGGCCAACATTCTCCCTCAACCAACATCACCAAAAAAATATATATAGTCAGTAATTCATTCATTTGCTGTTTGTGGAACTCTATTGTGTTCAATTTACCTACATAGCAACAGGAACTACACTTCAGAAGTAACCTGTTGGGTGTAAAGCACTTTGGAACTTCCCCACGGATGTGATGAGGCACTACATGCATATAATTTATTCCTGCAAATCATCTAATTGTAAATGAACATCAGCAGTAGCTTTAGCCTACACAAAGTGGGCTGGTAATATTTTCCTCCTTTTTGATTTTACAGGAGGTATAGTGGTAGTCCTATGTGCATTCTCGTAAGCAACTTATGATCAGGGTTAATTATTAGTTCTAAGCAATGCTAACTCACCATTGACGATGTGTGACACAGTCTGATTATGGAGACTGCTGTTAGTCCACTTGCGCAAAGGAATGGTGTTGAAGAATACTGAGAATATTCAAGAATCTTGAACTTGACAATAAATATACAAATTAAAAAAGTTACATAAATGTTATTTTGAATAGGAAATGCAAATAATCGACAGGGCTACATGAATTGGAAACTGGTAATTAATCCTCTGCTAATGCCTTCATAACCAGATCCAGCAGTGGGAGCATAACCTGGAGAAGTTTAATGTGGACCTGTTTCGAATGCGTTGTTACCTGGCCAGCCTACAAGGAGGCGAGCTACCCAATCCTAAGAGTCTCTTGGCAGCAGCCAGCCGGCCTTCCAAACTGGCACTGAGCAGGCTGGGCATCTTCTCCGTCTCTTCATTTCATGCTCTGGTAAGGATAGACTGAGAACTTGTTTAAGGGATATTTGCCTTTTTCTATCCTTTTCCTGTCTCACAGCCACCCCTTTGCACATTCAGCACAAAATGTAGGGTATATAAATTATGAGATCATAGATGACAGTTGGCACTATACATATATAAAAATTAATTAGAAAAGGGAAGAGTACCAGAGGACTGGCGGACAGCTAATGTGATTCCTATATTTAAAAAAGGAGATCGAACAAGTTCATGGAACTATAGACCAATTAGTTTAACGTCGTTGGTAGGAAAGATAATGGAATCCTTATTCAAAGATGTAATAGACAAACACCTAGAAACTGGAAATAAAGAGTAGTCAGAACGGATTTAAAAAGGGAAGATCTTGCTTGACCAAGCTTATTAAATTCTTTGAAGAAGTAATAAAGTTAGTTAAGGGTAATGCATAGTGGACATAATATTTTTAGATTTCCAAAAAGCTTTCAATAAGGTACTGCATAGTAGACTTGTTACTAAGGTCAGAACATGTGGAATTGGGACAACTGGCAGAATGGCTTGGAAGCTGGCTACAAAACAGAAAACAAAGAGTAGGGTTTAAACGTAGTTACTCAGACTGGCAAAAGGTGGGAGGTGATTTTCCATAAGGATCAGTGCTGGGACTGTAAAGTCCGCGCCTCAATAATACACGGACTTCGGGAGAACAGTTTAACAGGTACTTTACTGAACAAGAGGTAGCTTGAAACTGAAACTACAGAAGCCTGCTAGGGCCTTTTATACAGGGGTGGTCACTGCCGGTACTGCAGCCTAAGACCAGTTATTCCCTTAAAGGTACATACACAACAATTCCTCCCCTTTTAGATAAACAGTACATAACATTCATTTAACAACTAAATAATAAATAATTACAATTACAATTTCCTCAGTAATATATACATCAACGGAAATAGTCATTTATAAGTTCAGTCTTTGAGGAGGCTTCCTGATCCGGACTGGATAGCGCCTTTCTCGAGTATCCTGTTCTGGCGGTGGAGTCAATTCTGGCTCATTGTCATTGGTTGGTTCATCAGCTTCCAATACCCCTGCTTCTGAGGTAGACGCAATCTGTATTTCGGGCTCATTACCAGGTGCACATGCTTGTGGTACAGGTTTGGCTTGTTCCTGTGACTCTAGAATCTGATCAGCATGGCGTCTCACGATGCTCTCTCCAACGTCCACTGTGTACATTAGTGGTCCCTGCTGTGTGCATACCGTGCCTAGCTGTCATTTTTCTGTTCGGTAGTCGCGGGCCAAGACTGGTTGCCCTATCTTGAAGCTCGTGGTTGGCTTCTCATTTATGTGCTGGAACTGCTTATCCTCAACATCTCGTCTTATGTTTGGTTTGAGCAAATCCAAGCGACATCTTAGTCTCCGGTTGAAAAACAGTACGGCTGGAGCTTAGTTGGTTCCTGCATGTGTCGCATTCCGGTAAGCAAACAGGAAGTTATCCACCTTGTGTTGCAGTGGTATGTCGTCATTATACATTGCCTTTATGGCCTTTTTAAAGGTCTGAACAAACCTCTCAGCCAATCCATTTGTGGCTGGATGATATGGGGCAGATGTGTAATGTTTCACCCCATTATTCTTCAGGAACCTCCGGAAATCCTCAGACACAAACTGTGGGCCATTGTCGGAACAGATCTGTTCTGGCAACCCATTCCTGGCGAAGATGGTCCTTAGGACTGCAATAGTTTTCTCCGTGGTGGTGGAGGACATTTTAATGACCTCTGGCCATTTCGAATGGGCGTCCACAGCGATTAGAAACATTGAGTCCATAAATGGACCAGCGAAATCAATGTGTACCCGTTGCCATGGAGATGAGGGCCACTCCCATGGATGTAGCGGGGCCTGTAGTGGAGCGTTTTGGACCTTCTGGCATCCTGTGCATCTCTTGGTCATATCCTCGATTTCTTTATCGATTCCCGGCCACCACACAAATGCCCTGGCTAGGCTCTTCATTTTTACCCCTCCCAGATGACCCTCGTGAAGCTCATTGAGTACTCTATCTCCCTCTCAACTTGGGTGGAATTACCACTCGGGATCCACACATCAAGGTTCCCTGGCACACTGACAGCTTTTCCCTCGGCGAGAATGCTGGCAACAGTGAGTCGCCATATGCTGGCCATCCCTTCACCGTCAAATCATAGACCCGCGAGAGTGTCGGGTCATTTCGGGTTTCCTTCTCAATACTTGCGTTTGTGACAGGCAAACATTCGACTATGGTCGCATGGAATATCTCCACAGGGTCCACTGCAGGTGCTTCTTCCGCCGTAGGCAACGGTGGGTGCGACAGCCCATCAGCGTTTCCATGTTGTTTCGTACCTTTGTACTCTGTCATACTGATGTGCCCCTAGAAAAAGTGACCATCTTTGCAGCCGTTGCACCGTCATCACCAGAACGCCCTTTGGGTTAAAAATTGAGACCAGGGGTTGATGATCAGTCAGTAGAGTGAATTTCTGCCCGTGCAGATAGTGATTGAACTTCTTCACCTCCACACCAGGCTGAGGGCCTCCCTGTCAATCTGGGCATAGTTACGCTCGGCTGAGGTTAGCGAGCGCGATGCAAAGGCTATTGGCCTCTCTGAACCGTCACGGAATTTGTGTGACAGCACCGCTCCAATGCCGTAAGGTGACACATCACATGCCAACCGAATCGTTAGTGTTGGGTTGTAGTGGGCCAATACTTCTTTTGAAGTGATTTGGCATTTACATTCCTGAAAGGCACGCTTACACTCATCACTCCATTTCCATGTTACACCAGTTTGGAGAAGGGCGTTCAGTGGGTGCAGAATTGTAGATAAATTCGGCAAGAACTTATGGTAGTAGTTCACCAACCCGAGGAACGACCTCAGTTGCGACACATTTTCTGGTGCTGGAGCCTTGACTACAGCCTCAATCTTGTCCGGCGACTTATGCAACCCTTCCTCATCAATCATGTGGCCACAATACGAGATTTGTCTCCTGAAGAACTCGCATTTGGGACGGTTGGCTCATAGCCCATATTCCTGCAATCTCGTGAGCACCTGTTCCAGGTTGGCAAGGTGTTAATTGTCATTTTCGCCCGTAACCAGGATGTTGTCCAAATAACACTGGGTCCCCGGGATCCCTTGCAAGACTTGTTCCATTGCCCTCTGCCACATAGCCGGGGCCGATGCTACCCCAAATGCCAGTCGATTGTACTGGTAAAGGCCTTTGTGAGTGTTTATCGTGAGGTATTTCCTAGATGCTTCTTCCACCTCCATTTGTAGATACGCTTGAGCCAGGTCAATCTTTGTAAAACGTTTCCCTCCAGATAGTGAGGCAAAAATATCTTCTATCCGTGGAAGCGGATACTGTACTGTGTGCAGGACTGGGTTTACAGTCACCTTGAAGTCCCCACAGATGCGAACCTTCCTTGGCTCCCCAGGCGTGCTGCTCAATGCTTTCTTCATTACAGGAACGATGGGTGTGGCCCACTCGCTCCAGTCCACCTTGGACAGCACCCCCAAATGCTCCAGACTCTCCAGTTCAGCTTCCACAGCTGGGCGTATCGCGTATGGCACCGGTCTGGCCTTGAAAAATTTTGGGGTTGCGTTATCCTCAATCTTTATGGTTGCCTTTACTCCTTTTAGAGTCCCAAGTCCTTGTTGGAACACCTCTTCCGCGTCAGATAGAATTTGTGACAGACGTCCAGGTGCGACGTCATCATCTTTTTTGTGAGTCACAGTTAGTGCCAGAATGGAATGCCAATCCAATTGTAGTCTTCGGATCCATTCACGTCCCAATAATGGTGGTCCTCCATCTCGTAGTATATACATGTATAGTTTCTGTGTTTCCTTTCCGTTATATTCAACTGGCACCCTTATTTTTCCTCTGGGGTAGACCTTTTGCCCCGTGTATGTCTTCAATACAATGGACGTGTCCTTTAAGGGTATGTGTGAGAATAGCCGCTCATAGTCTCGTTGATTCATGACAGTTAGGGCTGATCCTGTGTCCAATTCCATCTTCACTGGGGACCCTGCTTTCATGAGGGTGACCCAAATGGTTCGGTGATCTTCTTTTGCGATCATGTTGTGTAGCTTTAAACAACTTAGTCGCCTGCTTCCGGAGTCCTTATCACTCTCCTGATCTTCTGAACTACTATCTATCAGTTTCTTTACTTTCCTGTACTGTTGCTTAGTAGTTCTTGTCGTGTTGGTCTTCTTTCCCGACCTGCAGACTCTTGCTATATGTCCCATCTTCCCGCATTGCCTGCATATTTTGTCTTTAAACCAGCAGTCCTGCTCATGGGTTGTTCTGCCGCAGCGATAGCACTTTTAGGCTCCATACGCCATTTCGTTAGCGCTGTATTCTTGTGGTTTCTGTTGTATTTCCGCAGCTCCCCGTGCTGCTGCTTTGTAGGATACTGCCACGCTGAAAGCCTGTTCTAGCGTCAGGTCCTTTTTTGAAAGTAGTCGTTTCTGGGTTCCTTCACTCTGGAGCCCGCAAACAAACTTATCCCGTAAGGTGTCTGCCAGTCCTGCTCCGAACTGGCAGTGCTTCGATAACTTGCGTAGTTCCGTAAGATAGTCAGCATTGCTCTCATCTTTGTGCTGGTTTCTTTTATGGAACTTGAATTTTTCTGCTATCAGCAGTGGTGTAGGGCTTAGGTGTTCCTGTAAGATATGAACAATCTCCTCAAAACTTTTCTCCATTGGTTTAGCTGGGGTAATTAAATTCTGCAATAGGCCGTACGTATTCGCACCCATCAGATTTAATAATACCGACGCCCTCTTTCCATCGGCCACCTCATTTGCCTTGCAGTACACTTCGATTCTTTCTACGTACGTAGTCCAGTCTTCTACCTCGTTGTCGAAAGCAGTGATACTGCCACTTTTCGGCATCTTGGGCGATTTAAAATGGCGCCTCCCGCGCTTTTGCTTCTTCCCCAATGGAATAAAATGGCGCCTCCCGCGCTTTTGCTTCTTCCCCAACGGGATAAAATGGCGCCTCCCGTGCTTTTGCTTCTTCCCCTTACTGCCACGCTGCTCCTAGCGTTCTACGGGGTAATGGCGGCGACCCGCAGCTTCGGCGCGTCTCGCTTTCCTTCCCCCCCCCCGTTTAGTTTCTCTCCACTGTCCTGTTCTCGAGCACCGACCGCACCCTGTGCGCTCCTCCCTCTCTTGTTTTCTTTTCCCGGCGACGCTGCGCGGCCCGATTTGTAGAGCCGCTCGATCGAGCCTGAGCCCGCCGCAGTCCGGAAGGGTCAACGCGCTACCTGCTACCAGCACGATTCGCTGGAACCACAGTCTCTCCCGCAATTCTCCAAACACCGATGGATTCTTTGGGCGGTTGCCCTCGGTCGACGCCCGTTGCTCAGACTACGACTTTCCAGGACCTTCCTTTCAGGCGAGATCCCCGTGAGATGATGCCACACTGCAGGTGAGTTCGAACTTACTCGTCGCCACTGTAAAGTCCGCGCCTCAATAATACACGGACTTCGGGAGAACAGTTTAACAGGTACTTTACTGAACAAGAGGCAGCTTGAAACTGAAACTACAGAAGCCTGCTAGGGCCTTTTATACAGGGGTGGTCAGTGCCGGTACTGCAGCCTAAGACCAGTTATTCCCTTAAAGGTACATACACAACAGGGACCACTGTTGTTTACCATTCACATCAACAATTTGGACTCGAGAATCAAAAGTACAATTTCAAAATTTGCGGACGTCACCAAATTGGGGAGTGTAGTTAATACAGCGGATGAATGCAACAAAATAGAGGAAAGACATTAATAAACCTGCAGAATGGACGTGTAATTGGCAAAGGAACTTGAATATCGATAAGTCTGAGGTGGTACATTTTGGTAGGAAGAATAAAGAGGTCCCATTTCTAGAGGGATAGAGTTAAAAACCAGAGAAGTTATGTTAAACGTGTATCGAACCTTGGTTAGACCACACTAGGAGTATTGTGCATTGTTCTAGTCTCCATATTATAAAAAGGATATAGAGACCCTGGAGAAGGTACAAAAAAAGATCTACTAGAATGATAGCAGAACTGATATGCTATACCCATCAGGAAAGATTGAACAAGGTTCTATACAAGTTTAACATAACTTCTCTGCTTTTCAATTCTATCCCTCTAGAAATCAATGTTTGGTTTGCTTTTTTGGGCCTTTTTAACCTGCATCACTACTTTTAGTGATTTTTGAATGTGTACCCCTAGATCCCTTTGCTCCTCTACCCCATTTAGACTCTAGGTGTATGTGGCCTCTTAAATCCGTGCTGACTTTTTTATTATATTTTCGGTTCCAGATGTTTTTCTGTTGCATCGTTCAATAAAGGTTCCGTATTTTTCCTACCACTGATGTTAAGCTAACTGGTCTATGGTTGCCTAGACTTGTTCTATTATAGAATCATAGAATGATGCAGCCTGTGCCGGCTCTTTGAAAGAGCTATCTGATTAGTCCCACTCCCCTGCTCTTTCCCCAAAGCCCTGCAAAGTTTTCCCCTTCAAGTATTTATCCAATTCCTTTTTGAAAGTTACTGTTGAAGCTGCTTCCACCACTCTTTGAGGCAATGCATTGCTACCTAATTTTTTTCCCTCATGTCGCCTCTGATTCGTTTGCCAAACCCCTTAAATCCGTGTCCTCTGGTTACTGACTCTTCTGCCACTGGAAACAGTTTCTCCTTCTTTACTCATGATTTTGAACACCTTTTTCAATTCTACCCTTAACCTTCTCTGCCCTAAATCTTTCACAAACATTTTTCAATAGAAATTCATTGGTGCTGCAGGACTCCATAAATGTAGATTTTTATTACAAAATTATTAAAATTATATCTTGAAACAAAGAACAATATTTTTAATATTGCTGTGGAATTTGATGTAATTAAAATATACAATCCTTTTTTAATTGTAGATTGGGTAACTGCCAGTCCTGGTTAAATGCAAGATAGCCCAATTTTGCCTAGAGAAGTAGATTATCTCGCTTAACAAATGCTTCCTCTCTTTCAGTTCCCTTAGCTGTGAACCGAATGTATGAAAGAAACCAATGTTCTACAGAAATTTAGTTGGAAATTGGTGAAAGAACGAAATGTGTATGGAAGACTCATGTCATGTAAAGCAACTTTTTGAGATGTTGTCCTTTCTGTGGTTTTTTTTCTCCTGTGAGCTAACAAAAAACGGGTATAATCACTAGTTGTCTGCATAATGTATAATACTGAGTCATAAAATACAAAATATTTCCACTACACCACTTGTGCAGTCAGCTCTCGGAGAACTGATGTTATAGAAGTGGAAATTTATGATATTCATCCTGCATATCAATAGCCAAAATGAAAACCATTCCCTGTGTGATGAGGAAGCATTTCCCGGGACTATTAAAATAAGTACCTTTTAGCAAGAACTGAGTCCGCACCTATGGATAAAAAGCAGTTGTCTGGCCACTAAGGTTGTTCTTGAACAGCTGTGACATGGGTATTTTCCTTTACACCTTGATATGGAATGTGCCAAAAACTGAGATGTTCTTGGATCATAGGAAGTCTAGCACAAGAAAGCACCATTCATTCAATTTAATTCCTGCATGTGCAGTTCATACCATTGTTTATTCCAGCAACCTATTTAATCTCCTGAAGGAGGTGCATAACCACATGAAAGCTGTGAAATTTCTCCCGGACTCCCAGCCCCCCAAATATCTACCTAATATTTCAATCTACACTGTTGTTTAACTCTGACTAGTTGAATACCATAGATGAAGACTCTAGTCTGAGCAGCTCACTGACCATTGTGTTTTAAAGAGTATTTCTACATTTATTTACCTTTCTCACCATCACTGTTTTCAACCAGGTGCCCATTTTTTATGAGTTATTTGATGTAGCATTACCTTTTCTATTCCATATATCTACTATTAGGTTCCTGTTTGGGAGTAAAATGGGCTTTTTATTTAGATGCTCTGTACTGCACAGCAATGATGCAAGTTAATCTCCAACATTTTTGCCCTGTTGTGTTTGTAATTTAGTTGTCTCAGTTCTCTGCATTACTGTGTTCTACACATTAATCTTAAAAGTAAGTGTCTTCAGAACAATGTGGCGCTTGAGAGCACCAAATGATCTGAATCCATATTATGAATTCCTGATGGGAAGTTTTGTCAAATTAAGGAACAATATTCCATGTGAGATCACAGAAACTTTGCTGTCCTGACCATGTTCATTTTAATTCATTAGATCTTCCAATAGTTTTTTTTAAAATTAATTTTATTTGCTTCTTGTGCCACATGTGTTGCTAAGACTGCCATTTAGTCTATAATCAGTTTAACTGCCCCAAGCATGCATTCAGTGCAGCATGCCAGTAATTAATATTTGTCGTTCAAAAAAATTATGTTGTTGAGAAATGCTAAGGTAAGTAGTCCAACTATTTCTTTAAGTTAAGAAGCCTCTGGTGAAAATTAAACCACATAGCTCTTTTAAAACAAAATGTATGTAACATATGTGAACCATGTGTTTCATAATGTGTGTGTGTAAATGCCCCATAGAGAGTGTATATATTTCACTAGATACAGTAAATGTGTTCATGATGCTTTGTGAGCTACCTTTCACTTCTTCTCACAAATCACCGGTTATATTCTTGAAAATCCCATAAACTGGGATTAAGTGCCGCGTTCTTGGCTCCTCCCAATTCTTTAAATAGACCTTTTACTTTATCAGTGACTCATGCCCAGGGATATGGGGTGAGCAGTGGGATTATTTTTGGATTGCCAGCACAAACACAATGGGCCTAATGGCTGCTTCTAGTGCAGCAAACCTTTATGGTTTTATGTTGTTTGAATATTTAGTTACGTGACTACTTATGTATCTAAAATTCAACTATTTTCAAAACTGGCTGCTCTGATCATTTTGGTTAATTACAGCAATACATGTGGCTTACTTTTTATAAAGCATCTGAATACGGACCATTCTACAGTTCTGTCAATAAAATCAATTTCGGAAAATTAGGAATCACAGATACCTTTACAGAGTTTAAACTCTTCTGAGAAACTGTCACAAAGTGTGAGCAGGTTGCGAGGATTTCTTTTCGTATTACAATTCCAAACTTACTTTCCATTCATTTTTAGATAATTGCACTTTTTTATTCAAGTTTGACTTCATTACTTTTTTTTACATTTTCATAATGGAAAATACATAAAATTCAGAAGATTTGGGATCTTTAAACATTCACAGGCTAAAAGAAACAAATTAGTGCCAGCGATGGAAATCTGAAGTAAAATGAATAAATGTCACATGGTTTGTGTTTTCTTTTGAAGAATTGTTCCAGAGATGAAGCAACACTCAGAAAAAGAACGCTGTCCCTGTCTCAGCGAATAAGAAGTAAAAAGGGTTTGTTCTCTTCACTGAAGGGGTTAGACGATCTTGGAAGGAAAGGGAAAGAAAAGAGACCCCCGATTATGCAGGCATGTCTTACTTTTTTGATCAAAAAATTTGAGTAACATTCAAGAGTTGTTTGTTTTCTTAATCAAACTTCCACAAAGTACTTTGCAAAATGTAATTTTAAAACTTTATCATACAAATGCTATGTTCCATATGGGAGAGGATTCCTTAAAATCAAAGTGAACATTATGAATTGCTTAATACAGGTGGGGTAAAATAATTTGTTTAAAGAAAATATCCAAAGGATGTCGGACTAAGCATAGTTAAATCTCCATAATGCAGCTCACTGTTTTCTATTGACTTTCTTGTAGGAACAGGATTGAGTGTATTATTGTTGATTTGGCTCTTCATGATTTAGGATGAAGCATTCTGATCTCCTTTAATCCTGTGAACAACTACTGGAAACCTTGTCAGTATTTTGTATCCTACAGAAGCGCCCATTAAGAGTTAGAGTCTTGTACTATTCATACCAAAAAAGCAATAATATTTTAGGAAACTTTTTGTCTATTGATGTAGGGTGAGGTGTACTAAATTTCATCTAATCCTATGAAGCATTTGCTGATAGAAATGTTAGTGCCTTGAGGTGTCTGTTAGAATCGTAGGAATGCATCATGATTGGAATTAATCTCGCAGAAGCTAACAGGTGGCCAGTATGCACGGGTGGATTCTCGGACCATTATTGCTTTCAGTTGTTATAGTCCATTTTGTTAGGCTGTATATCCAGTTTCAAATAACTAGTAACAGTATGATGGATGTAAATTGCCTTCATCTCCCTGAGATGACCTGAGTAGTACTTTAAATCGGGACTGTCACGGTACTTAAAAATACTGCGATATTAGGCTGCCATCGTTACCCAAGTTCTATCAGAAATGCCATCTCCAACTGTGCTTTTTTGTTAAAGTCCAAACTTACTAATATCTAACTTGTGTTAATAAAACTATACATTTTAACTTTTAATAGTTCTACAACTAAACTTGGATAATATTACAGAAATAATATTGTATTACATAGTATTTACAGCACAGAAACAGGCCATCCGGCCCAACAGACCTATGCTGGTGTTTATGCTCCACATGAGCCTCCTCCCACTTTATTTCATCTCACCTTATCAGCATATCCTATTCTTTTCTCCCTCGTGTACTTATCTAGCTTCCCCTTAAATGCATCTATGCTATTCGACTCAACGACTCCATGTGGTAGCGAGTTCCACATTCTAACCACTCTCTGGGTAAAGAAGTTTCTCTTGAATTCTTTATTGGATTTATTAGTGACTATCTAATAGTAATGGCCCCTAGTTTTAGACACCCCCACAAGTGGAAACATCTTCTCTACATCTGCCCTATCAAACCCTTCGTAATTTTAAAGACCTCTATTAGGTCATCGTTCAAGAGAAAAGAGCCCCAGCCTATTCAATCTTTCCTGATAAATATAGCCCCTCAGTTCTGGTATCGTCCATGTAAATCTTTCTTGCACATTGCCTCTATATCCTTTTTGTAATATGGAGACCAAGACTGAACACAGTATTCGAAGTGTTGTCTAACCAAGGTTCTGTACAAGTTTAACATAACTTCTCTGCTTTTGCATGCTATTCCTCTAGAAATGCTTAGTTTCCATGTTTTATGGCTTTGTTAACCTGTGTTGCTACTTTTTAATGATTTTGCTCCTCTACCCCATTTAGACTCTTATTTTCCAAGGAGTTGGTAGCCTCCTTAATCCTCCTACAAAAATGTATCAAATCATTTATATAAATGGTGAACAACAGTGGTCCTAGCACCAATCCCTGTGGAACACCATTTCCCATCTTCTACCAGTCTGAGTAACTACCTTTAACCCCATCTCTCTGTTTTGTAGCCTGTTTGCTTTCCATTCTGCTACTTCTCCCCTGATTCCACATGCTCTGATCGTAGTCATGAGTCTACTATTGAAGGCCTTTTGAAAATCTAAGTATACACATCCACTACATTACCCATGTCTACCGTTTCTGTTATTTCTTCAAAGAATTCAAAAAAGTTGGTCAAGTATGACCTTCCCTTTTGAAATTCATGCTGATTATTATTTATTATATTTTTGAGATCTTTATAATGTCTTAAAATAATACACTAATACCAATAGGATTTTTGTAATAGTGTTTGTAATGATGCCCAGTCATTGGTATTTCCTTTTTAACTTAATACCCTGCAACTCCAGTCTTCACCATTGCCCAAAGGGAGGGGAAAGAAATAAAGTTAATTTTGCAGCATTCTCCTCAGTTGCATGTAGGTGCTGCTTTTTTTCCCTTATCAGGAGAGTGCTGATGAGCAAGACAGGGAGGGACCTTTTCCTCACCGAAGCCTGAAATGGGACTTGCAAATTCAACCCCTGGTGGAGGCGCAAGTGTAGGTGGCAATCAAGTAAGGTACTTGAACTCTAGTCATGCAGTTGAAACTATTCGGGTTTCATTTTATCTGCTTTATTCAAAATTGGGGGCATGCTTTTTTTCAGTAAAAGTTTGAGGTTGGCGTTAACTCTACCTGTTAACAATTTCAGTTGATAATTATATGTATTGTTGATTTAAAATAAAGCTAGATTAGACAGGACCTGGAGTAATGCAAACTATTTATTCCAAATCTGCTAGAGTTTTTTTTTTACTTGTATAATTATTTCCTGCATGCCTTGCATAGTAACAGTCATCCAGACAGATGGAGGCACCAACTCTTAGTCGAATACTTAGGTAGTTACCAATTAACATTGACATTTTGACAGTTGGTTTGTCTTTATTTTTGGACTTAAATGGTGTACTTAACAAATAAATTATTGTTGTTAGTGATCTGATTGTCTATAGAAGTGTACATAGTAAAAGTCCCAGGTTCATAGAACAGCTGAGCAGCTCATGGCTATAGTTTTAAACTGACTCCTATATCTTGCATATCCTGTTATCCAATGAGCTAATGCTTATAATGAGCCTTTGTAATTGTGTGCTGGAAGGGTCATCTAAAGGTAATTAAAGCACAATACATAGCCAAGTGTTTTAATCAGCTGTGTCCCCTAGTTCAGTATAAATAGGGTACACGGAGAGAGCATACAAGAAAGTCTAAGATAGGTTTACAGTGCATTTGTGTAAATGCATGAAGCGTGGTAAATAAGGTTGGTGAGCTGCAGGCACAAATAGCTACATGGGAATCTGATGTCGTGGCGATAACGGAGACCTGGCTCAAAAAAGGGCAGGATTGGGTTTTAAATATTCCTGGATGTAAGGTGTTCAGGAAAGATAGGGAAGGAAAGAAAGGAGGTGGGGCAGCTGTATTGGTTAAGGAGAATGCTACAGTGCTGGAGAGAGAGGATGTCCTGGAGGGGTCAAGGACAGAATCTATTTGGTTAGAGGTGCCATTACACTACTAGGTGTATTCTTTAGGCCGCCAACTAGTGGGAAGGATATAGAGGAGCAAATTTGCAAGGAAATTGCAGAGAGGTGCAACTATAGAGTAGTGATAATGGGGGGCTTCAATTATCTTAATATAGACTGGGATAGTAATTGTGTAAAGGCCAGAGAGGGGGAAGAATTTCTGAAGTGCGTTCAGGAGAACTTCCTTAATCAGTATGTTTCCGGCCCAATGAGGAAGGAGGCATTGCTGGATCTGGTTCTGGGGAATGAGGTGGGTCAAGTGGAGCAAGTGTCAGTAGGGGAATATTTAGGGAACAGTGATCATTGTATCCCTAGGTTTAGATTAGCTAGGGAAAAGGACAGGGAGCAATCTAGAGTAAATATACTTAATTGGAGGAAGGCAAATTTCAGTGGGTTGAGAACGGATCTGGCCCGGGTAAATTGAAATCAAAGATTGGCAGGCAAAACTGTAATCGAACAATGGGCTGCTGTTAGAGAGGAGATGGTTCGGGCACAGTCAAGGTACATTCCCACGTAGGGGAAAGGTAGGGCAACTAAAACCAGAGCTCCCTGGATGACGAAAGAGAGAGAGAGTAAGATGAGTCAGAAAAAGAGCACATATGACAGAAGTCAGGTTGAGAATACAAGTGAGAATCAAGCCAAATATAGAAAGTTCAGAGGGGAACAGAAAAAGAAAATAAGCGGGGCAAAGAGAGAGTATGAGAATAGATTGGCAGCTAACAAAAAAGGGAATTCAAAAGTCTTCTATAGGCATATAAATAATAAACCGGTAGTAAGAGGAAGGGTGGGGCCGATTAGGGACCAAAAAAGAGACCTATGCATGGAGGCAGAGGGCATGGCTGAGGTACTAAATGAGTACTTTGCATCTGGCTTCACCAAGAAAGAAGATACTGCTGAGGTCATGGTGAAAGAGGGGGTAGAGGAGATACTGGATGAGATAAAAATTGATAGAGGAGGTACTAGAAAGGTTGTCTGTGCTTAAAGTTGTTAAGTCACCAGGACCGGATGGGATGCATCCTAGGATGCTGAGGGAAGTGAAGGAAGAAATCGCGGAGGTACTGGCCATAGTCTTCCAATCCTCCATAGATACAGGAGTGGTGCCAGAGGACTGGAGAATTGCAAATGTTATACCCTTGTTCAGGGTGTAAAGATAAACCCAGCAACTACAGGCCAGTCAGTTTAACCTCGGTAGTGAGGAAGCTTTTAGAAACGATAATCTGGGACAAAATTAACAGTCACTTGGACAAGCATGGATTAATTAAGGAAAGCCAGCATGGATTTGTTAAAGGCAAATCGTGTTTAACTTAATTGATCGAGTTTTTTGATGAGGTAACAGAGAGGGTTGATGAGGACAGTGCAGTTGATGTGGTGTACATGGACTTCCAAAAGGCATTTGATAAAGTGCCACATAATAGGCCTGCCAGCAAAGTTGAAGCCCATGGAATAAAAGGGACAGTGGCAGCATGGATATGAAATTGGCTAAATGGTGGTGAACAGTTGTTTTTCGGACTGGAGGAAGGTATACAGTGGTGTTCCCCAGGGGTCGGTACCAGGACCACTGCTTTACTTGAATTATATTAATGACTTGGACTTGGGTGTACAGGGCACAATTTCAAAATGTGCAGATGACACAAAGCTTGTAAGTATAGTGAACAGTGAGGAGGATAGTGATAGACTTCAAGAAGACATAGACAGACTGGTGAAATGGGCGGACATGTAGCAGATGAAATTTAACACAGCAAAATGCGAAGTGATACATTTTGGGAGGAAGAATAAGGAGAGGCTAAAGGGTACAATTCTAAAGGGGGTGCAGGAACAGAGAGACCTGGGGTATATGTGCACAAATCATTGAAGGTGACTGGGCAGATTGAGAAAGCAGTTAAAAAGCATATGGGATACTGGGCTTCAAAAATAGAGGCATAGAGTACAAAAGTAAGGAAGTTATGATGACCCTTTATAAAACACTGGTTCAGCTTCAACTGGAGTATTGTGTCCAATTCTGGGCACCACACTTTAGGAAGGATGTGAAGGCCTTAGACAGGGTGCAGAAAATATTTATGTGAATGATTCCAGGGATGAGGGACTTCAGTTACGTGGATAGACTAGAGAAGCTGGGGTGGTTCTCCCTAGAGCAGAGAAGGTTGAGAGGAGATTTGATAGAGGTGTTCAAAATCATGAGGGGTCTGGACAGAGAGAAACTGCTCCCATTGGCAGAAGGGTCAAGAACCAGAGGACATAGATTTAAGGTGATTGGCAAAGAACAAAAGGCGACATGAGGAAAAACTTTTTAATGTAGCGAATAGTTATGTTCTGGAATGCACTGACTGAAAGGGTGGTGGAGGCAGACTCAATTGTGGCTTTCAAAAGAGAATTGGATAAGTACCTGAAGGGAAAAAAATTGCAGGGCTACGGGGAAAGGGCGGGTGAGTGGGGCTAGCTGAAGTGCTCTTGCAGAGGGCTCGACAGGTCGAATGGCCTTCTTCTGTGCTGTAACCATTCTATGATTCTAAATGCACTGGTGCAATATTTAGGTTTTATCGTAATTGGATGTGATATTTGGTTAATACTGACAGCAGTTAGTCACATGCCAGTATTAACAAGCTCTTCTTTCTCCGCCCCTGCCCCATTCCCACTTGTATCTAATGAATAAATAGAAAGCTGTACTGCAGGGTTATACAACCTAAAACATAATTTGAAAGATTTGAACTTACTGGGAATACCATCATCAGTATCATGGTCCCTTCTGTGAATAATTACCTGTTATACCCTGTGAATGTTAAAGAATTTATATTAAAAGCAGCACACTGTAAAATTAGTTTGTATAGTGCTGAGATGCAGCTACAAATCCAAATGTTTTTGCCATGTTTCTGTAACTGGTGCTGTAATCTCTTTAGATTTTCGAGTGCAATAGTGGGCCCGCCTGTGCAGTCTCACAATTACCACTGAACTACAGTACTTTTGATGAGGTGAGGTACCTAATCCGACATCTGTACTTTATGAATACCTACAGGAATATAAGCATTCTATTACTTTGTAAAGCACATTACAAAATACTCCAGCATTTGTGGATGGGGAACGACCCTTTTGATCACAGGCATTTAGGGATCTTTAATGAACAATGTCATATTCACAAGATTTCTTTTGAACTTGGGTACAATCATGGGGGCACATGTCCTCCCCACCAAGTTTCATCAAATTGGTTATGAGCCTCCACCTCCCCCCCCCCCCCCCCCCCCCTCCCACCCCCAACCAAAAAGACATCGCAGAACTGTCCCCAATATCCCTCCAAGCTCTTTATACATTGTTTTAGGAGGGACTTAATATGTTATGCATATTTTCAACTTTTTAAATATTTTGTGGGGGGAATAAAAGATGACGTATGTAGGTAGGCCCTTAGATACTTCTGTCTGTAATTATAGTAAAGGAGGGTCTAAATGCATGTCTTTGAAGTAAATGAGGTGGGATTTTTGCATTTGTTCAGATGCTTTTGAGTTTCTGAAGTTCTGAATTTTACACCTTCAAGGACATGGCAGTTGCTCCTTTTTCACTGTCAATGCACTGCTTTTAGTGACCTTCAGAATCATGCTCTTTATATCAAATTAGTAATGTTTGTTCAGAAAGTAAAATAGCATATCAGACAGGAATTCTCATTTAATGATATGCAGGGACTACTTTGATCAAATGTATGTATTGGTTTGGAACAAATGTTTATTCGGCTGTTTATTGAATTTTGTCACATTCAAGGAGGACTCCCATGCAAACCACTAGTCATTTCTGGTTGTACGAATAATAGCAATGCATTATCCATGTATGTTTAAGCGAGTGCACACAGTTTTATTAATACAATCTTAAATACTGGTGACATTTTTCATCTTTGTGAAGATCAGACTGTGCTGTTGGCTGTGTACTAACACTGGAAATTTAAAGGCAATGAACCACCTGGGATCATTTTAAAAATTAAAATTCATAGTTTGCTTTTTTTCTCCCCCACCGCCAAGAACAACTTGCATTTATATAGCATCTTTAATTCAGAAAAACATCCCAAGGTGCTTCAGATCAGCATAATCAGATAAAAATTGACACTGAGCCAAAGGAGACATTAGGTTAGGTGACTAAAAGTTTGGTCGAGGAGATGGGTTTTACAGAGGGCCTTAAAAGCAGAGAGGGAGGTGGATGTTGGAGAGGGAATCCCAGAGCTTAGCGCCACCAGTTGTAGTTGACCTTTAGCTGATGCAAAGTTGAGCCAATGTACAAGTGTGTCCGTGAGGTAATGTTGCGCCTGATACCCAAACTGAGGCAGGTTTGGCTTCAGTTCTACTGTATATTTTGTGTTGCTGTGCAAATGAATGCTTTGCAGTTACACAAGATTTTGACGTTTGTTTCTTGAAGCACTGGTACCAAAACCTGCAGTGCAGTATTGTAATTTCCATAGCATACGTTATCACCTTTTGTTTCTAATAGTATTTCCTCTTTGAGACAACACAAGCTGCATTTTAGAATTCATTTAATTTAATGAATGCCAGCTGAACTTGGCTTTGTGCTGCATCCTAAGTACACATTCTTACCAATGCTGGGATGAAATTGCCAACAAGAAACAGCTCTTGTAATCAAGAGAAAAGTGGATAGGGTGAGGACAAAGATCAGAACAAAGTGAACAATGAAAACATTGGTGGGGGATGTTTAAAAATGTCAATTAGATTTTACAACAGGGGTGGCCAGCATTTTTGAGCTGAGGACCACTGGATACATGTGACAAAGCCTGTGAGTCTGCTGCATATGATTACACAATCATTGATGCTTCATAGAGACAAACAGTTGTTTTTGAATCTTCACACTCTTCCCTTGGAGAACAGTGTGAAGTAGTGGAAGGATTTGCAGGCTGATTAACAGTTTGATATGCTGCAATGTGAAGCAGGAGGGTTTGCTGGGCTACCTACACCAACCAGACGCAAATATCCTACTGGGTGTCAATCCAGAATTCAGAATCAGAGCACTGGTCTCCAAATGCCGAAACAGCCTGCCTCCTTTATACAAAAGGTGAGAACTCCATTTATACAACAAAGCAAGACCTCTCCATTTTCCTTTCCCCTTTCTCCACCCCTCCCTTCCCCCCCCCCCCCAAAAAAAAATCAGTCATCCCATCCTTTAAACCCTGAAAATTTGAAAGCTTCCACTCTTTAAAGTTCTCAGGCCTAGAAGACTGGAAAAACCTACTTTGATTGGTCAAAATCCAATTAGGGAGAAGCCGTTTCAATATTCTAGGGCCAAGAGCTGCCCAAAGGTCGGGTTTCCATCTAAGTATAGAGTTAAACTGGCAGGTGTTTACGGGGCACCTATTGTACACCATTGAGTTACACAATCTTTGAATGATACAGCACAGAAGGAGCCTATTTGGCTCATCATGCCTGTGTTAGCTCTTTGAAAGGGCTATCCAATTAGTCCCACTCACCTGCCCTTTCCCCATAGCCCTGCAAATTTTTCCCCTTCAATATTTATCCAATTCCCTTTTGAAAGTTATTATTGAATCTACTTCCACCACCCTTTCCGACAGTGCATTCCAGATCATAACAGCTTGCAGCAAGTGGAGACCGGTGCTCCGATCCTGAATTCGGAATTGACACCCAGCAGGCTTTTTGTGTCGTGTAGGTGGCCCCCCTCCCCCTTTTATATAGGTTGCAGAAGCCCAGAAAACACTCCCATCTCGAGTCGCAGCATATCAAACTGTTAATCAGCCTGCAAATCCTTCCAGCATTTCTCCTCTTCACACCCCTGGTTCTTTTACCAATTATCGTAAATCTGCGTCCTCTGATTACCGGCCCTTCTGCCACCAGAAACAGTTTCTCCTTATTTACTCTAGCAAAACCCTTCATGCTTTTGAACACCTCTCCCACAACCTTCTCTGCTCTAAGGAGAATAACACCAGCTTCTCTCGTTTCTCCACATAACTGAAATCCCACATTCCTGGTACTATTCTCGTAAATCTCTTCTGCACCCTCTCAAGACCTCGATATCCTTCCTAAAGTGAGGTACCCAGAATTGGACGCAATACTCCTCCTGGGGCCTAAACAGTGATTTATAATGGTTCAACATAACTTCCTTGCTTTTGTACTCTATGCCTTTACTAATAAAGCCAAGGATCCCATATGCCTTTTTAACAGCCTTTCAACTTGTCCAGACAGCTTCAAAGATTCGTATACGTACACCCCAGGACTTTGTTCCTGCACCCCCTTTAAAATTGTACCAATTAGTTTATATTGCCACTCCTGATTCTTCCGGTTGAAATGCATCACTTTTCACACTTCTGTGTTAAATTTCAATTGGCAAGCGTCTGCCCATTTCACCATTCTGTCTATGTCCTCCTGAAGTCTGTTACTATCCTCCTCACTGTTTACTACATTTCCGAGTTTTCTGTCATCTGCAGACTTTGAAATTATGTCCTGTTTACCCAAGTCCAGGTCATTAATATATCAAAAAGAGCAGTGGTCCTAATACTGATCCTTGGGGTACACCACTGTATACTTCCCTCCTGTCTGAAAAACAACCGTTCACTACTACTCTCTGCTTTCTGTCTCTTAGCCTTTTTATATTCATGCTGCCGCTGTCCCTTTTAATCCCATGGGCTTCAATTTTGCAAACAAGCCTATTACGCGGTACTTTATCAAACGCCTTTTGAAAGTCCATATACACATCAACCGCAACACCTTCATCAACCCTTTCCGTTACATCATCAAAGACTTCAATCAAGTTAGTCAAAGACGATTTGCCTTTAACAAATCCGTGTTGGTTGTCATTTATTAATCTATATTTTTCCAAGTGGCAGTTAATTTTGTCTCAGATTATTGTCTCTAAAAGTTTCCCCACCACCGTCGTTAGGCCGACAGGCTGTAGTTGTTAGGTTTATCCCTCTCTTTGAACAGGGGTGTGTAATATTTGCAACCCTCCAGTCCTCTGGCACCACTTCCATATCTAAGGAGGATTGAAAAGTTGTGGCCAAAGCCTCTGCAATTTCCACTCTTGCTTCCTTCACCAACCGAGGATGCATCCCATCTGGACCGGGTGACTTTTCTACATCAGTCATTCTGCAGGAAGTTTTTTTATACTAATGTAAAATGATTACTATGTTGCATTTTCAGTGTTAATTTATTTTGCTTGACTACATTTGCTAGATTTTTTTTGTTGCCAACTACTGTAAACTTCGGAGTCCTTTCACGATGCACATTTATCGCATAACCTCAACAAAACTGGTTATAAAGATGGCACTTACTAAATATGCTAAAGTAGAAGTGAGGAAGGGTATGAGCCTGTAGAAAAAGTTAAATTCACATTCTCAGATTTCTCCTTCAGATTAAATCTCCACAGATGGGCATATATTGGTTAATTCTGTATCTGCAGCAGACGACAGGATTTCCAGAAATTAGATGGATAATTGCACATGCTCACATCACTCGAACTAGAACATTTCGCTTTGCCCATTTTTGTTTCCAGGACCTCAGATTATTTTTTTGCTGTGTGGTAGATTATAATTTCTCTTCAGAAGCTTTCTGCTTGAGCATTAATCAGCTTGCTGACGGTGCTGGTTTTAGCACAAGAAGGGTTAAGTGAAATGACTCCAAAATCCTTTCTTTAATATTGACCTTTCTCTTGCACCCCTGCACTTAGCAAACCAAACAGAATGTTCCATTTCACCAGCACTGAAGAATTATCGCAACTCTTGGGCAAGATAGGAGGTGCTTTTGTAGACACTTAGAGGCCTATCCTCGTGCCAATGAGTTCCTGAAGCTGTAATTGTGTAACCAGCTGCAAGCCAAATATATGACTGCCAGAACTCAGGAAAATCCTTTTTTGTGGGTCTTCCCAGTTGTTCGTCTTAGTGAGTCCCAGTAATTTTACATTTGTTTTTTATCCAGCTGTGGGAGATCCACGCAAATGCAATAAAAAAGCATCTAAAATTGACACAATGCACAAAGTATTCAAAATAAATTTGTTTGTGTTTTGCATATAAAGAAGGTTAGAAGGATTAATTCATTGATGATAAAATGTATTTAACAAGGTTTTTCAAGTTAGAGCTGCCAATTAATGAGAGTAAATAAGAGTTTCCTTCTGAAACATCCATCAATGAAGGCAAGGCTAAATTTCAGTTTCAGGAGGCTTGAGATGTTGTATGTCTCGCACTTCAAGCCTGAAGGTGAAGGATAAGAGGGTTCCATATGTTGTTCAGATCAGTCTTGATCACTGTGGTTGGTCACATTATAACCCTTAGTGTGTCCTAAATAAGTATTTTCCCATGTGTGTCCCTGCTGTGGGCCATCTACAAATATACTCTCTTCCCATTTTGGTGCAGCGGATTAGCTGTGGCCATGTCAATAACGCTTCTGGTTTTTAATTGGCAAAAAGAAAAATGGTTTTGGAGTCAGTTTTCAGGCAACTAAAACCGATTTTTTTTTAAGTTGTTCCCACCTCAAAAATGGAACTTGAGAGCCAGAGAAAAGTGCATAAAAATTTATTAAGATATACAAGATGTAGAAAAAATAAACTGAAAATAAGAAGGATGCAAATGGAAGAGAATGGAAAGTTGAGGCTAATGGAATTAAAATTATTTTTTAACTAAATTGTGGACATTTTCCCCCAGGATAAATACAGTGAAAGAGCGCCTATTTGATTAGCTTTATCATTGTAATGGTGTTTGTTTTAGGGGCATAGTACATGAGTTGAAAATTTACATAACTATTGAGCCCAGGGAGATGGTCGTTCCGCTGGGCCTGTCAGCAATCTCGGGGGTAATTAGCTTATCAATGGCAACCATTTGCTCCTGGCTACATCAATTAGATTATTTGGTAAGCTTTATATATTTACTATTTTTGGATGCTTAAGTATAAGAACATAAGAAATAGGAGCAGGAGTAGGCCAATCGGCCCCTCGAGCCTGCTCCGCCATTCAATAAGATCATGGCTGATCTGATCCTAACCACCAATCTACTATCACTGAACCATCTCCTGAATCTAACAGAATTAGACACACGAAATAGGAGCAGGATCAGGCTACACGGCCCCTGGGCCCGCTCCGCTACCCACAGGGCCATGACCGATCCGAACCTAGACTCATGTCCAAATTCCTGCCTGTTCCCCATAACCCTTTATTCCCTTTACTTCTAGGAAACTGTCTATTTCTGTTTTAAATTTATGTAATGATGTAGCTTCTACAGCTTTTTGGGGCAGCATATTCCATGGACCTACCACCCTCTGAGTGAAGTAGTTCCTCCTCATCTCAGTTTTGAAAGAGCAGCCCCTTATTTTAAGACTATGCCCCCTATTTCTAGTTTCACCCATCATCGGGAACATCTTCCCCACATCAACCCGATCCAACCCCTTCACAATCTTATATGTTTCAATAAGATCGCCTCTCATTCTTCTGAACTCCAATGAGTAGAGTCCCAATCTACTCAACCTCTCCTCATATGTCCATCCCCTCATCCCCGGGATTAACCGAGTGAACCTTCTTTGTACTGACTCGAGAGCAGTATTCCAGGTGCGGTCTCACCAATACCTTGTACAACTGAAGCAATACCTCCCTATTTTTATATTCTATCCCCCTAGCAATGAAAGCCAACATTCCATTGGCCTTCTTAATCACTTGCTGCACCTGCATACTAACCTTTTGAGTTTCGTGCACCAGGACCCCCAGATCCGTTTGTACTTCAGTACTTTCCAGTTTCTTGCCATTAAGATAATAACTTGCTCTACGATTTTTCCTGCCAAAGTGCATAACCTCACACTTTCCAGTATTGTATTCCATCTGCCAAATCTCTGCCCACTTACTTAGCCTGTCTATGTCCCCTTGCAGGTTTTTTATGTCCTCCTCACTCACTACTTTCCCTCCCATCTTAGTATCATCTGCAAACTTTGATATGTTACACTCGGTCCCCTCCTCCAAATCGTTAATATAGATTGTAAAGAGTTGGGGACCCAGCACTGACCCCTGCGGAACACCACTAGTTACTGATTGCCAGTCCGAGAATGAACCATTTATCCCAACTCTCTGCTTTCTGTTAGATAGCCAATCCTCTATCCATGCCAGAATATTACCCCCAATCCTGTGATTTTTTATCTTAAGCAATAATCTTTTGTGTGGCACCTTGTCAAATGCCTTTTGGAAGTCTAAATACACTACGTCCACTGGTTCCCCTTTATCCACCCTATATGTTACTTCCTCAAAGAACTCAAGCAAATTTGTCAAACATGACTTCCCCTTCATAAAACCATGCTGACTTTGTCCTATTAAATTATGATTATCCAAATGTCCTGTTACTGTCTCCTTAATAATGGACTCCAATATTTTACCTACCACAGATGTTAGGCTAACCGGTCTATAGTTTCCAGCCTTCTGTCTACTGCCCTTTTTTAATAAGGGCGTTACATTAGCAGTTTTCCAGTCTGCCGGGACCTTTGCTGAGTCCAGGGAGTTTTGGAAAATTATTACCAATGCATCCACAATCCCTACCGCCACTTCCCTCAAGACCCTAGGATGTAAGCCATCAGGTCCAGGTGATTTATCCGCCTTGAGCCCCATTATTTTACCGAGTACCACTTCCTTAGTGATTTTGATCGTGTTTAGCTCCTCCCCCCCCCTTTAGCCCCCTGTTTGTCCAGTGTTGGGATATTCTTAGTGTCTTCTACTGTAAAGACTGATACAAAATATTCATTCAGTGTTTTTGCCATCTCCATATTTCCCACCATTAATTTCCCGGTCTCATCCTCTAAGGGACCAACATTTACTTTAGCCACCCTTTTTCTTTTTATATAACGATAAAAACTCTTATTATCTGTTTTTATATTTTTTGCTCATTTACTTTCATAATCCATCTTCCCTTTCTTAATCAATCTTTTTGTTACTTTTTGCTGTCTTTTAAAGTTTTCCCAATCCTCTATCCTCCCACTAGATTTGGCTACCTTATATGCCCTTGTTTTTAGTCGAATACTATCCTTAATTTCTTTACTTAGCCACGGATGGCTGTCTTTTCTTTTACACCCTTTTCTTCTCAGTGGAATATATATTTTTTGGAAGTTGTAAAATAACTCCTTAAATGTACACCACTGATCATGTATCGTCTTACCCTTTAATCTATTTTCCCAATCCACTCTACTCAATTCCGCTCTCATACCTTCATAGTCTCCTTTATTCAAGCTTAGCACGCTTGTTTGAGATCCAACCTTCTCACCCTCTAATTGAGGCATTGGGTTGTCCTTCTTCAACTTTTATGTTGTGCTCAAAGAAATCAACTTACACATTTTATATTTGACAATAAGCATAACGTGCACTTTTTGGTCACATACAGGGTTAGCCATTTTTAAGTATAGCACTTAATCTCTTCTAACCAAGAAAAATCAGGCTGCCCCCATTGCTAAACAGCTGCACCTCTTTACTGTACTTGCTAGTAAAGCTTCTTGACCTGACATGCACAAGTGATGCTACTAGAGAGTAGTTTCTTCATTTGCCGGAAAGTCTTAACTGTTGTGACTTAACCCACTTTAAAGCTATCGGGGGAAAAATTCAGTATCGCCCCGTTTGGGGCGCGATTATCGGCTGTGCGCAAAGTTTAGCGCCTGGTGCTAATTATCGCCTGGCGCTAATCATTGCCTCTGACTGCAAACTTGGCTTTTATCGTCCCTGGAGGTGATTGGAGCGCTAAATCAGGAGCTTCACACCTCTCGAGGCGCAAAGGCCGAGGAGCGAGGCGCTACCTCAGAGCGCTGGCGAAGCTCATGTGATGTCAGTCAGCAGTGGAACACAGACACAATGGCGCCGGCCAATTCTTAAAGGGGAGGGTTGATCTTGCTCTCCATCCACATCCTGTTCATTGCAGCCTTGAATCTCTGCCTGGAGAGACCTGTACATCAAATCTGCTGGAAAGAACAATGGAGAGGCCCAGGGAAAGAGCTGAGTGCAGCCCCCACAGTCTCTTCTAAATCGATACAAGGAAGGTCAAATCAAAATGAACCTGCAAAGTGCTGCTCAGTACCAAAAACTCCTTCACACAGCGTTGAATTCTCTCCAGAAGAGTCTCTCTTTCTCAGAATGCGTGGTGCAAAAATGTCACCAACAAAAAAAGGCAGGAAGCGGTCGCCTTTAAATAACGCTCCCCCAGTCCCTTCCTGACTGCAAAACGCTCCCCTCAACCTGTCGTTGCTCGCGGCAGGCGGTAAGGCAGGGGCGTTGCACATTCGACTGACGTCACGATCTGCCGGTGCAGGAGATCGTGGCGGTAGTGTTTAGCGCCGCCGCAAAATGTCTAGTTAATTTCGTGAGCGGCGCAAACATCGCCGCGCACGGGTGTTAGTTGCTTTGCGCCCCATTAGCGCCCTCTTAAGGCGCTAACGGGAGGCGCAAACCAACTGAATTTGTCCCCCATAGAATCATAGAATGGTTACAGCACAGAAGGAGGCCATTCAGCCCAACAAGCCCATGCCAGCTCTCTGCAAGAGCACTTCAGCTAGTCCCTTTACCCATGGCCCTGCAATTTTTTCCTTCAGGTACTTATCCAATTCCCTTTCGAAAGCCATGATTGAGTCTGCCTCCACCACCCTTTGAGGCACTGCGTTCCAAATCCTAACCACTCGTTGCATAAAAAAGTTTAACCTCATGTCGCCTTTGGTTCTTCTGCCAGTCACCTTGAATCTGTGCCCTCTGGTTCTCGACCCTTCCGCCAATGGGAGCAGTTTCTCCCTATCTACTCTGTCTAGACCCCTCATGATTTTCAACAACTCTATCAAATCTCCTCTCACCCTTCTCTGCTCTAAGGAGAACAACCCCAGCTTCTCTAGTCTATCCATGTAACTGAAGTCCCTCATCCCTGGAATCATTCTCATAAATATTTTCTGCACCCTCTCGAAGGCCTTCACATCCTTCCTAAAGTGCAGTGCCCAGAATTGGACACACTACTCCAGTTGAGGCCAAACCAGTGTTTTATAAAGGTTCATCATAACTTCCTTGCTTTTGTACATTATGCCTCTATTTATGAAGCCCGGATTCCCTATGCTTTTTTAACCCGTTCTCAACCTGCCCTGCCACCTTCAGCGATTTGTGCACATGTACCCCCAGGTCTCTCTGTTCATGCACCCCCTTTAGGATTGTACCATTTAGTTTATATTACCTTCTCCTTGTTCTTCCTACCAAAATGTATCACTTCGCACTTTTTGGCGTTAAATTTCATCTGCCACGTATCCACCCATTTCACCAGCCTGTCTATGCCTTCGTGAAGTCCATCACTATCCTCCTCACTGTTCACTATACTTCCAAGTTTTGTGTCATCTGCAAATTTTGAAGTTGTGCCCTGTACTCCCAAGTCCAAGTCATTAATATATATCAAGAAAGGAAGTGGTCCTAGTACAGTACTGACCCCCGGGGAACACCGCTGTATAAATAAGAGAAATAAAAACGCCATTGTCTCTTGACCATCTCCTTCCTGATGGCTGTCCAGCCTGCACTCTGTTCCTCCATTTGATCACCAGATAGAACTTGCTCTGTAGGAAATTGCAAAAACCTGTATCGTGTCACTTTATGCTCAAATCTATGGTGCCATAAACATTTTCACATCATATTGCCACAGCTTCAACTTTAATTGTGATTTAAGAAATGCAATCAAGAAATCGAGTAAACATGACATTTTTTTGTGAATATATTGATACATTTTTAATTGACCTCTTAAATATGCATTTTTTTCCTCTCCTGATTTTTCTCCTCTCTTGCAGCCATACTGTAGTATGGTTTAACTGGCAGCACTCTAGCCCAGTGGCCAATCCCCAGGTTTGAGCTACAACTGGGGTCCGTCAATAATAACCATGAGCATCTCTGTGACTCGTGTGTCCAGCGATGTCCAGACCAATTCTAATGCAGCCTTATTTTTTTGATCTGGTAATTACCTTATTGCTGTTTCTGGGACTTGCTGTGTGCAAATTGGCTGCCTCATTTCCTGTATTACAACAGTGACTGCACTTCAAAATTACTTCATTGGCTGTAAAGTGCTTTGGGACATCTTGAGGTTGTGAAAGGCACTATATAAATACAAGTTATTTCTTTCTTCTTTGGCTGAGATTGACTTTGGTAACAAAAAAACACCATGCTGTGGCGGAGCCACTAAGAGACTCAGGGCAGTTAGTAATCATCCCTTTAACTACCGTGTAGTGCAGCTGTGGACTGCACCTTTAAGCTGTATGTACTTTCTTGCATTTCCGCATGATGACGTCATGACGCCGATCACGTGACCACCAGTTGGCGTGGAGAACGTGATGACGTCAGCTTCCAGTACTTTGCAGCAGTCTTTGAGGTGCTGGGAGGCTGCACAGACCTGTGTACATCTTCTCCTGTAGTGTTACCAGTTAAGTCATTTGTTTAATAAGCTTTGTTATTTTGTTTCACTGCGTCGAACTTCATTATTCGGATAGGAACCTCCGTTCCTATAATGCTGTACATTTGCCCCCAGTCTCCATGGAGGAACTTTATGGGTTATCTATGTTCTTCAAAGTTACTAAGCAGAATAATAGCACATCTCCCAATTCTGTATTTCTATGCTGAAATTATTCAGCATAATTTCACTAATTCAGTGCATACGTTCCAATATTTTAATATTAAACTGTTTGAAAAATTTGTATTTCTCAAAATAAACTAAACGCTGTGTACCTTTGTCTCATTGGGTATTGTAGAGATTTTTTGTTTATTCATTTATGGGATGTGGGCGTCGCTGGCAAGGCCAGCATTTATTGCCCATCCCTAATTGCCCTTGAGAAGGTGGTGGTGAGTCGCCGCCTTGAACCGCTGCAGTCCATGTGGTGAAGGTACTCCCACAGTGCTGTTAGGTAGGGAGTTCCAGGATTTTGACCCAGCGGCGATGAAGGATCGGCGATATACTTCTAAGTCAGGATGGTGTGTGACTTGGAGGGGACTTGGGAGGTGATGGTGCTCCCATGTGCCTGCTGCCCTTGTCCTTCTAGGTGGAAGAGGTCGTGGGTTTGGGAGGTGCTGCCGAAGAAGCCTTGCTGAGTTGCTGCAGTGCATCTTGTAGATGGTACACACTGCAGCCACGGTGCACCAGTGGTGGAGGGAGTGAATGTTTAAGGTGGTGGATGGGGTGCCAATCAAGCGGGCTGCTTTGTCCTGGATGGTGTCGAGCTTCTTGAGTGTTGTTGGAGCTGCACTCATCCAGGCAAGTGTAGAGTATTCAATCACACTCCTTACTTGTGCCTTGTAGATGGTGGAAAGGCTTTGGGGAGTCAGGAATTGAGACACTTTGTGCAGAATACCTAGCCTCTGACCTCTTGTAGCCACAGTATTTATGTGGCTGGTCCAGTTAAGTTTCTGGTCAATGGTGACCCCCAGGATGTTGATGGTGGGGGATCGATAATGGTAATGCCATTGAATGTCAATGGTACTAAATGATGTACCATTTCGACATCGTGATTGTTGAATTTTCCATATGTTGGTAGATACTCTGTTGTAGAATATTCTCCTCATCTCAGCTATGTATCTAACAAAGATTATTTTCTTGTTTAATCAGATGTGTTTCCAGAATCTAGTATTACTTTGTTTTGCAATAATGAAATAAATGGTTCTAATGAACAGCTGAAACTGTTTCAGCAGTTTACTGCTGAGTATGTATGTTTATACCTGTATGGAACAAACATTTTTTAAAAGGCAGTAAAATTTATGAAACAACCCATTGATCAGAGCCAATGTTTCCACAAAACACTAGTATTTTCCTTTTCTGTTGCTAACACTGTTTTCATACATCAAAAAATAGCTTCAGATGCTATTGCCATGTCACACAGTAGAGGCTTTCTTGCAAGTTTTCCTTTTATAAATGAATTAACATCAATAAACACTGGCACTAAAAATAACTCCAACTGGAAACAAGTGTAGGTAGCATTAAATGGTGGGAAATTCTGAAGTAATATGTTGCTTTTAATTCCTCATCATGTTCCATATCATGTCACATCGGGCTGTTGGTTTAGATTCCGGGAATATCTTGCTGAACCACAGTTGAAACCATTGCTTTTCCATACACCACATACTTACAATTTGTGAATTTTAGTCTTTGCCGAACTTACGTATACATATAAAAAGCACAGCTTTTTTGTTTCATATAAGCCAGTTACAAAATTCACTGAATGGAGCTCAAATTGTAAGAGTTCAGCAAAAACCAAAAACAGTTTAGCTGTGAAATGTTTAGAATTTTAATGGTTTTGATTTTTTTTTCAAATGGAATTTTCTTTTCAAAGCAATGAATCTGGGATAACAGAGTTGAAATCAAACTACAAGGAGAAATTATTTAATGTTCAATTCTGGAAAAGCTGTATAATGTTGCAATTGTTGCTCAGCATCATTAACTGAGAGGCTCAGGTATTTTATATGGACAGTAATAGGTACGTGGGAGTGATCACAAGACAGTAATCTAGTCAAAGGGTTCCAGGTAATGTCCCAGCTTGAAAGTAAGTCATCAGCCTTTTATAACTGAGATTTCAATCCCTAGGTTAGATAAGAATCTTGAGGGTGAAGAACCACTTGGGCATTTACTGTTCCAGATTGATGTCAGAATTTTAATTGGATTCTGGTCAGGTGTAATATTTTACCAGAAGTAGATCTCCATGCTTATGTCAACTACTCTTGCTCCATTTCCTTGGAGCAGGTTGGCAATGGCAATGGCACTGCAGGTGTATCGAGGGATAATCTACAATTAGTTACACTGAAATTCTAGGCTCAGTATGGATTTATGTAAATACTATTGTAGAAACACTGTAGCTGCCATAATTGTAACAGTGAAGTATTTTTATCTGAATACTTTTTTGTTCAAGCACCAATAGCTTACAATAAATCTGATTTGTCAATTTAGTTTAATAATTTTAAATATTAAATATGTATCTCTGAAAGTATTAGAATTGTCAATCATTAGAAACGGAACTAAAATTAATTTGTGGTTAATTGGTATTAACTTTATTTCAGCATGAGGTCGATGGATCTTTAAATGTCCACTTTCCAGCACCAGAGGGTGCAATCGTTGACTGCTCTTCAGAGTGTACTATTCGTGTCTGCTTCCCTGACAACCAAGCGGCAATGATAGCTGTCAAACCAGACCATACGGTGGAAGATGTACTGATTATGGCTTGCAAGGTATTTTATTATAAAATTATTTTCTCTCAAATTAATATAAGCATGCTGAGTTTACAAAAAAATTGTTTAAAGCTAACGGAGTGAAATTACTCCGTAACTCTGCTAGTTCATTGTTCGATTTTTAGTTTTATCTTCCAAGCTCTACAGAAACAATGGGGTCGATTTTCCTGAAGTTGTCGGGAAGAAGGCGGGACTACAACTTTTGGGTTTTAGACCCGCCTACTACGACGTCCAGCCAATCCGCGCGATTTTCCCTTGATTGACCTTGTTGAGCCCGCCCAACGGGCTCAGCAGGCCAATTAAGTGCCACCTGGCAGCAGGTGACGTCACAGACTGCAATTTCATCTGTCAAGAGTTCTTGACAGATGAAATATCAGTGTTTCACAGCTGTTTGAAGTTGTGAAACACTGACAGTCTGAGTCCTAACATGAGTCCTTCTGCACAGACTCAGTTAGAACTCTCAGCAGCACTCAAAGCTGAAGGCTGTCACTTTTCACAGATCGCAGCCGTTCAGCTTTAAGTGCCGGCTGAGTGATGGGCTCCCGACGGCTACAGGAAGAAAGGCTGTTACGGTAAGTACAGGTAAGTAAAAGTTCTTTACACACTTTAGACACACCAAACACACTTACCTTTGCACTCATGCACCCATCACTCACCTGAGCACCGACATCGCGACCCCTCCAACTCCTTCAACCCGACGGCCCGCCTGCTCTAACCTGGCGTGGTTTGAAGCCGTCGGGAATCCCACACGAAACCCCGCAAAATAGGGATTAGGCTAAAAACTGCCTGTTAACTACCTGTTAACAGGCAGTTAATTGGCACTAATCCCTTCCCGCCTGGTTTCGGCGGGTCACAGTGCGGGGCGGGTACCCGCCGCCCCTGAAACTTGAGTGGGGCGGGGTTTTGGGCGGGATGGTGTCAGGACCCCCAAATTCGGGATCCCCCCCCCCCCCCCCCCCAACACGCCTGAAACTCCACCTGACGGCTCCAGGAAAATCGACCCCAATATTTCAAATGTTGCAGTCTACGTATTGCTGGTTGTATGATTTGCTTATGCGGTGTTGCTCTAATGTCATGTTCATGACTTTGATTCTGGCCGCAGACTTACCCCTAAGTTGGAGGTAGGCCCTGCTGCCCAGCAATGTCGGTCTTATCACTGGCCTAGAAAGGAGAACTGAAAGTTCAGCCTGCCTGCAGTGACAACAAAATGGCAGAGCCAATGGCAATGACGTTAGCGGCAGCCATTTCCCTTTGCTGGCACCGCTCGTCTCTGTGGGCAGACAGAGAAATCAATTTGCAGGTTATTGTTTCCTGCATCTGAAGGCAGTGGAATTGCCACATTCAGCACTGTAATATAAATGGGGGTAGAGTTTTTGCTTTGAACGCAATTGGCAATCCGGGTGCAAATTGCGACCAAAACCGTGCTGGTTTTGAGAAGTGTTTCCCCCCCCCCCCCCTCCCCTTCAAGTTTCTGCTCAAATCATTTGCATATCACCAAACATAAAATCTGCCATAAACCAGTGCAATCCGCCAGTGTTGTAGAACATTTAAAAAAAAAATTTGCTTAAAAAATATTTCTTGATCTATTTAAGAGTGGTAACTTGGCGCAGTTTAATTAACATAACTGAAAATGGGTTTATCACAAAGTAAGCATCGTGAATCAGTGTCTAGTCCACCTCCTGTGAGGAACCCATTTTTAAATAACTGAAAATGACTTCAAAAAAACTACAGAACTATTTGCTAGTTATATTGATGTACAGTAGTCAATTTGTTAGCAAATTAAAAAGAAAACTTGTATTCAAAAGCTTTTAAAATGTGACTATTAGTGTCCTTGCACCCAAAAAAAAACTTAATTTTAAGAGTCTTCTTGGAAGACCTGCAATCGGGCGTAATTAGTGGAAACTCGCAATGATGATTAATTCAATCTGGGGGCATGACCTGTTTTCTAGCACGATGTTTTAAAAAAAAAAAAAAAGTCGCGCAAATGATTGCGGAAACTCGATTTGCACTAGATTTAAGAAGGAGATAGATAGATTTCTAAACACAAAAGGCATCAAGGGGTATGGGGAGAGAGCGGGAATATGGTATTGAGATAGAGGATCAGCCATGGTCATATTGAATGGCGGAGCAGGCTCGAAGGGCCGAATGGCCTACTCCTCCTATTTTTCTATGTTTCTATATAAGTTGTGCTTGAAATTTCACTATCTTTTGGCCAATTTTGGGCGAATAGTGCAACCTACCAGAAACTCCAGGCCATGGTGTATTACTTAATATGGATGTGATGGGAACAGGGATGGCAGGGGTTATTTGCTGACTGTTGGTGTCCTGACAGACATTGATGCAATCTTGACAGTCCACCAGTACAGCTCAGGCATATACTCAACTGAATAATTATCACTGTGACATATTCATTACACAATTCCTGATCTGCCATTGTCAAAGTTAGTCAGTGCATGCTAGAAATATTTAATTGGCCTGAAATTTAACCTCTTATGTTTCTTTCACCATTCACAATTATTGTTTGTAGAGTTGGAGTTGTGCTGGACCATTTCACTTTGAAGTTAGTTCTTGAATTGTGATAAATTGGGGGGAAAAATTATCAATCTTGCTTTGTCACTGAACCCTTGGAATTGCTGCCTTGATGTCCATAGCCTAAGATGGCTTTCAAATTGTTTACGCATTTGTGGCTTTAGCGATTATATACACACTGGCGGGCATTGAATTAAACATTGCTCTGATGGCCTAAAACCACAGTTTGGTGTAATACTGAACCACACTAACCATAAAGATCCCAGGCTTCATACTCTGAGGTAGATAATCTCTGCAAAGCCCATCAATTGACCTGAGGATTGCTGGGCTGGGAAAGAGAAAGATCAACCAGAGTCCCTGCTCCTGATCACAATCTAGGGTCCTTGCTAGTAAATATGTGTGTGTAGATATTAGGTGAGAGCTGGATCAGGCTTGGATCTGATGGCCCCCGCAGTAAATTAGTTGTGAACACTTACTGGGGTAGATTTTTTGATTGGTATTAACAGGTACAATGGGCATAACTGATTGGAAAAATGGGCGCCAGATTTTCACTCATTTATCACACATGGATTTTGTACTGGTGCCAGAATCAATTGATGGTTATGGTACAATTATGTCCTGATATCATTTAGATATTTGTGCAGTTTCCCAGTGTTTAAGCCAGTATAGTGCTCTGTCATCTTCTACCCACCCATATTAAATGGCTGAGAGGTTGGGCTGTTTAGAGGTTTATTGAAAGAACCCTACAGTAAGAATTGCAGCAGAGTGGTGAATCATCTCTGAACATTTTCCCTTGCTTCCACTTCCTGCTTCCACTTAGTTTTGGCTCCCTGATGAGGAATGGGAACTTGAGTGAGGTACTGGAGGGTTGTGGCACCCATGGAACTGTACCCAGACATGACTCGGTATCTTCAGGAGAGGAGGAAGGAAATTGGAAGGGGAAAGAAAAGTAGGAATGAAAAGCGGCAGAAGGTTAAAAGCTAAAATCGGCCCTTATTTTAAAAAAAATTATGTACCTGTCAAGCATACGTGGGATTAAAACTGTTTGTGCAATTTGTTTTGCAGACTGCTGCTGAATAGTCTATGGTTTGCACTCCCAACAATTCTTCATTCTCTGTATGGTGGCCAGTGGTATATACTGCCGTTCAGTTTCAGTTCTCTATATCCTGTTGTTCATCAATAGTCACAAGTTCTGCCTTGACGTAGCTATCTGTTGAAGCTCTGTTGATGATAGATCACGTCTATTAGTGGAATATTTTTTCTAAATCCATCACAAATCCTTTACAGCAGTCATCTGCATTACAAATTAAATTGGAACAATTGGAGTGACCTTTTATGTAATCAGCAATTCAAATCAATTTATCATGCTGTGATATTTCAGTGGGATACTGCATAGAATTATAAACACTATAGTTGAGGAGAAATTGTAAGAACAGGATTTAAAGGGCTCTTTACTGCTGATTCTCACTGCCTAGTCATTTTTCTGTTGACTGCAATGAATTAGTACAAATTATCCATTTGTTAAAGTATGTTGTAAAATTTGTTTCCAAATGGTGAATATTATGAAAATGGAACGGCAGAGATCAAACTTCTCATTTTCATTATTTTCTAAATTAAAATAAACTGATTTATTTTTTCACATTGCGGTTCTTGTACAAAATAGCAAATAGAAGGTGTATTCTATTCATAAGGCTCTGATGTCTTAAATTGCTGGATCAAAACTTTGAATGGTTCATATGGGCCAAAGGCGGGTATATGGAGTTAGGTTGCAGATCAGCTATGATCTCATTGAATGGCGGAACAGGCTCGTGGGACTCAATGGCCTACTCCTGTTCCTATGTTCCTATCAATCTGTCTGAACTGCTCACATTAAATTGGGATACTCACTAACTTTTCAACAAGGGCAGTGACTTGCTTGAGGGTTGTGCTCATGACCCCGCGAAGGCTGAAACATGTTGCCTCACACAAAAGCATAAGCATGGTTATAATAGCAGCCAGCTGCATGCATCATATAGGTTGTGGGATGGCCTGTTAAGCTCTGTTCACTGTCCTGTCACTTCTGATTCAGCTGCTCTGAATCACGGACATTCTTCAGTTACAATTAAAGCAACCAAATTGTGACTACAAGAAGATATACTTGCAGCTGATCACTTATTAAATCACATGGAAGGGATGGTTTCACACCGGAAAGGATAGGTATGTAGCGTAAAAGCAGCTGATGCCAAAAAAGGTTAAAAGTTGAAACCAACTCTGGTAGCCTGGAAATAACTGTCTTGTCAGCAATTTTTGATCAGTGACATCACACTGATGGTAAGATTCTGCTGTGAACAGTACATGGATGGAGCTAAATAAACTGGAAAAGGGAAAAAGGAATGAAGTTTTTACAATGTGTTCAGGACTCCTTTCCTACCCAGTGCATAAGAAACAAGAGAGGAAGCACTGCTTGATCTAGTAATAGGAAATGAACCAGAGCAGATTATAGAAGTCGTCGTCATACGTGTCTTCATATTGTTCCCTTTGGGGAACGGTATGAAGTGGTGGAAGGATTTCTGGCCGCGATTAACGCTCCTTCCGTGACCGTAACCATCTTCGTACCAGCCATTAGGGTGGTTAGTCCTATGGCGGGAGGGTTTTACGGGTTCCCACAACCCATACGAGGGGGGGGGCCACCCACACCCATGGACGCAAGTATCCCGCTAGATGTCAACCCAGAATTTAGAGCTGGAGCTCCGACTCCACTTGCCGGGACTGTCTGGAGCGGGGTTCGAAACCCTACGCCTTCTGGCCCAGCGGCGGGGATGCTACCGCTACGCCAAAGGCCCACTCCATTATAGAAGTAAGCATAGAGGAACATCTAGGCAATAGCAGTCATAACATAATAAGGTTTAAAATAATGATTGAGAAAGACCAAAGTAATAGATTGGAAAAAAGCTAATTTTGAGAGGTTGAGAAAGGAACTAGGGAAGATAAACTGGAATTTTTTTTGACAGTAGAAGAGAACGGCAGTGCAAAATATTTGAAAAGGTGATCAATAGAGTTCAGAAGAAATATATTCTACTAAAATACAAGAACAAACTAGCCAATAATGAAACACTATGGGTGAATAAAGAGATAAGGTAAAAATTGAAATTAAAGTAAAAGGCATACACTAAGTACAAAGGTGATTAAAGGGAGGATGACAAACGGGGAATACAAAGAGGTTAGGAAAGAAGTTCTAAAAACTATTAAGAAAGCAAAGAGGAACTACGAAATTAAATTATCAAGGGCCCTGATTTTCTGGCCGCCGTCGGGCGGCTTTTCATGCGGCCGGGGGCCAAAAAGCAGGTCGGGACCCACCCCTGCCTGATTCCCCGCCCCGTCCGACTTTCGGACTGCCGTTTCCGTGCGCCCCGCTTCAGTCCCGGCCGCCGCTGGCGGGACTGGTCGTCGGAGCACTAACGAGCAATTATCTGCTTGTTGAAGTGAATTTTCCCGTGCCGTTGCGACTTTGGGGCTTTCCCCACATGAAACACGCCTGCGGGGAACCCCACCGCTGAGAGCTGGCGTGAAAACAGCTGGCTTGCTTGCTTGCAGCAGCAGGTCGCCGAGGGCCGAAGAGATTTAAATAGGCAGCATTTGCAGGCTGCAGGACCTTGTTGATCAAGGCTTGGGGGAACTTTTTGAAGCCTTAGGAGCAGCTGCAGAAAGTTGGAGCCTCACACACTTCTCCAGTGTGAGCTCCTGGGAAGCCCCTCTCACCACCCTAACTCAGCGCCCCCTCAACGGAGGCATCTGCCAGAAGCATGGGAGGCCTTTGGGACGTTCCCTTCCTGGCATTAGAGGATCTCCAACAGCAGAGGCGGCAGCAGCAGAACCAGGAACAGCAGGACGAGCACCAGGAGCACCAGGCTGCTGCTCACTCACCTGAAGCTGCACAGGCCAGAAGGGGCCAGCGCTTGGAAGTGGCTTGAGAGCACCTTGCTGCGCTTTAGGGGGCCAGTGGGACCCGTTTCTGCACTGGCAGTCCTACTCAGAAGGACTTCCATGAAGATCTGGTTTCTCTGTTCAACAGATGGCCAACGCTGCTCAAGAGATGTCATTCTCTTATGAGCACTCACCATGTTTCCCGTACCCTGGCAAGTTATCTCCTGCATGGAGGTTGCCAGCCTTTCCATGGTGATGCGTTCATGCGCCAATGACTCCACAAAGGCTCTGCTCATGGTCGCTATGGACTCCTCCATTTGCTCAGCACTTGCAGCGACCCTGGAGACAAAACCTGCCAGAGACTCCGGCATCTGTGCATGGAGATCCATCACCTCTTCTCTTGCGGTTGGACCCAGAGGCAGAGGGTCGTCATGCAGCACAGCTGAGCTGAGCTGGCAGAGTCCTACGCCCTCCGACGAGGACTCTCCACTGCTGTCCCTGTCTCCAGAATCTGCTGAGGCTCACTTGTGAGCTGTGAAACACCAGGTGACAACACTACTCTATGTCCCAAAGGTCCCCCCGAGGTGTGAGTGTCTGCGCTGGTGCTGGGTGCGCTTACTTCTGCTGATGCTGCGCCCTCAGAGGTTGGAGCTTCATCTGAGGAGTCTGGCTGCACAGCCTCTTCCTCCTCCACAGTGAGGATGGGGGCTCTGGATGGTACTGTGGGGGAGTAAAGGAAGGAGATAGAGATGTAATGCCAAGGTTCTTCTGGTGACTCCCAGCGAGTTGGCATCTGCTGACACCTGCATCCATGCAGCATTGGTCTCCGTGGGAGGCCTCTTCCTCCCTGACCTAGGGAAGAGGACCTCCCTGTGGGCCCTAACCCCATCCAATAATGCCTGCAGTGAAGCCTCGTCGAATTTGGAGGCAGCTCGGCCTCTGCCGCTGGCAGCAGCTGGTGCAGGCTCCTCTCCCATTGTGCAAGAGTGGTTGAGAAGCCTGCAGAGGTGGAGAAGCTTGCTGGATACTTTGAAAGCACCACGAATGATGACATCATAGTGTGGGGATTTCTGACTCGAATTGGACAATTAGCAAGGCTTCCCACATGCTGGGAATTAATTGGCCACTTGAGGGAAAATTGTGTGGAGCTGGCTGACATTTTTTTGTGTGTGTCAGAAACCCCACGTTCGGGGAAATCCGACCATTCCCCACACAAGCCGAAAATCGGGGCCAAGGAATATAAAAAGAAATAGTGAAGTATTCTGCAGATACATAAATTAGAAAAGAACAATCGGAATAGGGACTGAATGCACAAGATAAACTCATAGGTAATGACAACGAAATGGCAGAAATATTGAATAGGTACTTTGACTCAGTATTTACCAGGGAGACTAACAAAGTGGACAAGGCATTGGAAGAAGAGATCAAAAAAAATATAAAGACATTTAATATAGAAAGGGGGGGGGGGGGATAATTGATAAACTAATCAAGCTTAGAGAGGTTAAAACCCCTGGCCTGGATGCATTGCATCCACGCATGTTAAAAGAAGTTGGGGAAGAGCTAGCAGAGGCATTATTACATATATAATTAATTAATTAGCAATGGGAATGGCACCAGAGGACTGGCAGACAGCTAATGTTATTCCTATATTTAAAAAGGGAGATAGAACAAGTTCTTGGAACTACAGACCAGTTAGCTTAACATCAATGGTAGGAAATATTGGAATCGTTATTCAAAGGTGTAACAGAAAATCATCTAGAAACCAAAAATATAAGTCAGCATGGATTTCAAAAGAGAAGGTCATGCTTGGCCAACCTTATTGAATTCCTTAGAGAAGTAACAAAGAGTAGACATGGGTAATGTAGTAGATGTAATATATTTGGATTTTCATAAGGCCTTCGATAAGGTACTGCATTATAAACTCATGACTAAGGTCAGAGCATGAGGAGTCGGGGAATAAGTAGCAGAATGGATAGCAAGCTGGTTATAGAACAGAAAAGCAGAGAGTAGGGGTCGAGGGTAGCTGCTCAGACTTGCAAATGGTGGAAAGTGCTGTTCCAAAGGGTTTGGTGCTGAGACCACTGTTGTTCACAATTTGCATTGACGATTTGGACTCGGGAATCGGACGACACCAAATTGGGGCGTATAGTTAATACTGAGGAAGAATGCGACAAAGTACAAGAAGACATTAGTAAACTTGCAGACTGGGCATGTAATTGGCAAATGAATTTCAATATAGATAAATATAAGGTGATGCATTTTGGTAGGAAGAACAAGGAGGCTGCATACTGCTTTGATAATGAGAGTCTAAATGGGGTAGAAGAGCAAAGGGATTTGGGGTACAGATACACAAATCACTAATGGTAGCGATGCAGGTTTATAAGAAAAACAAACCAAGCACTGGGGTTGAATTCTAGAGGAATAGAATTGAAAAGCAGAGAAGTTAATGTTCAACTTGTATAGAACATTGGTGAGACCACACTTGGAGTACTGTGCACAGTACTGGTCTCCATATTATAAAAAGGATGTACAAGCACTGGAGTAGCTGCAAAAAAGATTCACAAGGATGATACCAGAACTGAGAGGTTATACTTATCAGGAAAGGCTGGACATTTTGGGGCTCTGTTCCCTAGAAAAGAGAAGTCTGAGGGGTGACCTGATTGAGGTCTTATGAAGGGGTTTGATAGGATAGTCATAGAGAAAATATTTCCACCTGTGGGGGAGTCCAAAACTAGAGGTCATAAATATAAGATAGTCACTAATAAATCCAATAGGGAATTCAGAGAAATTTCTTTAACCAAAGAGTGGTAAGAATGTGGAATGTGCTGCCACAAGGAGTAGTTGAGATGAATAGCATAGATACATTTAAGGGGAAGCTCATGAGGGACCAAGGAATAGAAGGCTAAGCTGATAGGATTAGATGAAGAGGGGCGGGAGAAGGCTCGTGTGGAGCATAAACGCTGGCATAGGCCAGTTGGGCCGAATAGCCTTTTTCTGTTCTTTAGACTATGTAATACTCCCTACATGGGTGGAGCTATATTGGCCGTCTCAAACTTCAGTGATTCAAGTAGACAATGTAACATGGCTACCACTTGCATCACTGAAATAAAGTCAAATACCAAACCCTTCAGTGCTGTATAAACATGATTTTCTCCAATCTAAAGTCCTAATTTTTTTTTTGCTTTTCAGCAGTATCTTGGCAATTTCTTTCCAAATCTTTCTTAGAATATCTTTCTACTTCAGAAAAGCTGGAAATTTGGTATCAGCATCACTAAGTTGAAGTACAGGGTTAAGGTTACAATTCCAATTTTCCTTCACTCCTGCCCCTGGTTTTTCCTTGGGATTTCTGGAGCTTTCCTGGAGGCTGAAGCTTGGCTTGCGCCAGCAGTATTCTCAAGCCTAAAGGAGTGATTGTAATCAGGTGGTATGGGTTGTTCCCGGCTTCTTGCCTCACTTCCCTGGACTACCGCTTGCTGGTGCTGTAGCCTGCACCTGTACCCCTGCTGGCCGGAGGGCTTTAGAGGTTCTGGGTCAATCTGAAGAATTAAGGTAAGGACTCGTTTACCATTTTTCTTCTATTTTAATGTTTCCTTTTCCCTCTTTCCCCCTCCCCCATCCACCAAGGACGTTTTAGTCCAGTCAGGACCTTCTCATAAGCCCGCAACTATGCCTCATTTTCCTGACCATTTTACCAGTGCTCGGCCTTACCAGAAGTTGGCATTGCACAGTGGATGCCTCTGGGCCATGTAAATGGCTCAGGAAATACTAGCGACCCTGGGGTTGGATAGGAGCAGCGCACTTCAGCAGCATTGCTCCTGTTTACTGCCAGGGGAGTGTTGGGAGATGAGGGCAGAAAATTTTCACATAGATCTGTGTTCTTCTGTTTCATTGTATTTGTTCAAATTAAAAATGCTGTGTATGTGCCTCATGATAGGCTTCATTTTTTCACATTCTATCGTAGAGCTCTTCATTGGAGAAGAATGTCTTGACTTGATGCACCTCCACACTCTAGGGTTCAGTCTTTGGAAGTTGGTTTAGATATTCCATCTCTGTCACTTAGATCCAGTATTGATGAAAGTTCAGTTCTCAGACCTGTCTGAGGCCCATGTATGTCTTTAAACTTTAGTTGTTCTTTACAAGCTAGCCCCAGTTTCTAAGAATAACCATTACATTTAACAGAGATCCTCTTGCCTTCTCCTGGCACTTGAGGGACAGCAGACTAAGTGAGGACATAAAACTATGGCAGATGGAGTTCAATGTGGAAAAGTGTGAGATCATCCACTTTAGATCTGAGAAAGACATCAAAATATTTTCTTAATGGTGAGAGACTACGAACTGCAGAGGAGCAAAAGGGTTTAGATATCCATGTTCGCATCACTAAAAACTAGCACACAGGTCCAAAAAATAACCAGATAGGATAATGGACTTTTGGCCTTTATCTCAAAGGGGTTGGAATACAAAAGTGAGGAAGTGACACTTCATTTGTACTAAACCTTGGTCAGACCCCACCTGGCGTACTACATTCAGTTTTGAGCACTGCAACTCAGGAAAGTTATTTTGGCCATGGAGGAAGTACAGCGCAGATTCACCAGACTGATACCAGGATATAAAGGGGTAAATGATGAGGACAGGTTGCATAAACTTGGCTGATATTCCTTTGAGTTTAGAAAGTTGAGGGGTGATTGAATCGAGGAGTTTAAAATTATAAAAGGATTTGATAGGGTAGATACAAAGAAACCACCATTATCTCTGGTGGACAAACCCAGTACGAGGGGCATAATCTTAAAATTAGAGCTAGGCCATTTAGGAGAGAAATTAGAAAGCACTTTTTCACAAGGTTAGTGGAAAATCTATAATGCTTCCCTCCAAAAGGCTGTGGATGCTGGGTCAATTGAAGTTTTCAAGACAGATTATTTTTTAGGTAAGGGTAACAAGGGAAATAGAGTTGTGGTGCAGATCAACCATGACCTAATTGCGGAACAGGTTTGAGGGACTGAACGACCTACTCCTGTTCCGATGTAAATTAGGTCTTTTCCTTCAGTCGATAAACCCACTAAGTGGAAGAAATTCAGATTTTTTTTCTTATGCACTGCCCTTGTTGCAGATGCCTCTGATATTCTGTCCAATTATCTACATTTTTAGCATTAATTGGTCTTCTCTCAATTTCAGATGCTGACCAGCCTGCTCTGTATTTCCAGCACTTCCTGTTTATTTTTATTCTCTGATGTTCCTTTGTAACTTCTTACTCCCACCTACACAATTTACTGTGCCTCCTAACTTAGTGTTATCTGGAAACTTGAATATACAACTCTCTGTTCCTTATCCAAGTCATTAATATATATAGTACTAGCTGAAGTGCCTGGCGGTGCCGAGGGATTTTTGAGGGCATGTTGTTGTTGGAACAGAGAGAGAGCGAGCGACTGGGGAGAAGAGAAAGCGCGACTGGGGAGAAGAGAAAGCGCGACTGGGGAGAAGAGAAAGAGCGACTGGGGGGAAGAGAGAGAGCGACTGGGGGGGAAGGGAGGGGAGGGAGGGGAGGGGGGGGAGGGAGGGGGGGGGAAGAAGGGGAGGGGAGGGGGGAAGGGGAGGAGGAGGGGAGGGGGGAAGGGGAGGAGGGGGGAAGGGGAGGGGAGGGGGGGGGGAAGGGGAGGGGGGGAGGGGGGAGGGGGGGAAGGGAGGGGGGGGAGGGGGGGGAAGGGGAGGGGGGAGGGGGGGGAAGGGAGAAGGGGGAGGAGGGGGGGGGGAGGGAGGGGAGGGGGGGAGGAGGAGAAGGGGGAGGGAGGGGGGGGAGGAGGGAGAAGGGGGAGGGAGGGGGGGGAGGGAGGGGAGGGGGGGGAGGAGGGAGAAGGGGGGGAGGGGGGGGGGGAGGAAAGGGGAGGGAGGGGAGGGGGGGGGAGGAAAGGGGAGGGAGGGGAGGGGGGGGAGGAAAGGGGAGGGGGGAGGAAAGGGGAGGGGGGAGGGGAGGGGAGGGGAGAGGAAGGGGGGGAAAGGGGAGGGAGGGAGGGAGGGGAAGGGGGGAAAGGGGAGGGGAGGGGAGGGGAGAGGGGGGGAAAGGGAGGGGGGGAAGGGGGGGAGGGAGAGGGGGAAGGGGGGGGGAGGGGGAAGGGGGGGAGGGAGAAGGGGGGAGGGGGAAGGGGGGGGGAGGGAGAAGGGGGGAGGGGAAGGGGGGGAGGGAGAAGGGGGGAGGGGAAGGGGGGGAGGGAGGGAGAAGGGGGGAGGGGAAGGGAGGGAGAGGGGGGAGGGAGGGAGAAGGGGGAGGGAGAAGGGGGGAGGGGAAGGGAGGGAGGGGGGGAGGGAGGGGGAAGGGGGGAAGGGAGGGGGGAAAGGAGGAGGAGGGGGGAGGGGAAGAAGGGGGAGGGAGGGGAGGAGGAGGGAGGGGGGAGGAAGAGGGAGGAGGGGGGAGAAGGGGAGGGGGTAGAAAGGGGGTTGGGGGAGGGGGGTAAGAAAAGGGGGAGGGGGAGAGGGAGGGGGAGGAGGGGAGTGGGGGGGAGGAAGGGGGGGTGGGGGGGAGGAAGGGGGGTGGGGGGGAGGAAGGGGGGGAGGAAGGAAGGGGAGGGTGGGGGGGAGGAAGGGGGGGAGTGGGGGGGAGGAAGGGGAGGGGGGGTGGGGGGGTGGAGGGGAGTGGGGGGGGAGGGAGAGTGGGGGGGGGTGGGGGGGGAGGGGGAGGGGAAGGGGGGGAGAAAGGGAGCGGGGGAGCCAGCAGACCCTCTCCCCTCTGCCGGCGATAAGGGGGAAGGAGGGGGAGAGGGGGGAGTCTCCGATGTCCCGCCCCCCCCGCCTCCCGAGGCCCGATCTCCCGAGCGCCGCTCCCGAGCGCCGATCTCCCGAGCGCTGCCACCCGATCTCCCGAGCGCCGATCTCCCGAGGCCCGATCTCCCGAGCCCCGCCCCCCCCATCTCCCGAGGCTCGCTCGCCCCCCGCCCCACCCCGATCTGCTGAGCCCCGCCCCCACCTGAGCTGGCTTCAAGAGCAGAGAGACGCCGCCGCGCAACCTACCGCGTGAGGCCGGGCCGGACTCGAGTCGCGCGTGCTGACTCCTGCCCCACCCGCCTTTACTAAGATGGCGGCGGGTGGCGACGCTCGGCTCAGGCCCGCCCCCTCCAGCCTTCACAAAGATGGCGGCGATCGCGAGCCGCTTGTTGAGCGCGACGGGTGGTGCCTAGCTCAGGCGTGGCTGGGCAACACAGGCCCCAGGCTTACAGGCCTGGAAAAACGGTGAAAGGTAGGAAAATTCTAGATGTTAGAGAAAAGATTTACAAATTAATTAACTTTTTTTTTAAAAAACAATTTGTGTTTTAAAAGCAACTTTTTTTTTTGCTGGAAATGTAGATTTGAAAAGAAACACGCAGAAAGTGGGAAAAATAAATGAAAAGTTTGGAATCAAGATGGCGGCGACTCACCTCGGTTCAGAATGATAAGGCCGCCCACACACGCACCGATTGGGTCAACCGTCAGGTCACTGAACTGTAGGATTGGTCAATCATCACGTCACTCAACTGTAGGATGGCCGGCCCGCCCGCGCACACAATGAACCCGCCCCCACTCGATGCAAATGAGCGGATAATGAGAGGAATTTGAAACGTGGTTTTGGATACCGTCGGCACAATTTTTGTCCGACCGTCGGCACAATTTTTGTCGGAGCAAAAAGTAAATACGCCTACAAGAGTCCCCGAATGATGAGCTTTCTTTTGATATAACATATGCGTAGGTACGCTCTATAACTTTTGATTGTATAGCCGGCCAGAGAGACAGACAGATAGACATACCCTTTTATATATCTATATATATAAAGCGTCTCTTCTGTCTGTCCCGATGTCTGTCTTTCCGTTCTCTGTCTGTCCGTTCTCTATACGTTTGAAAGTTACAGAGCGTACCGACGCGCGGCGTCGACTCAAAAGAAAGCTTGCGATTCCGGACCGGTCATAGGCATATTATGTTTCGGCCGGACAAAAATCCCGCCCGCGGTATCCCAAAAACGTTCAGCATTCCACTCATTAGCATCTCATGAGCGACCGTGTGACGTCGAGGTCGACCAATCGGACGGCGGTTCCTGGCGCGTGCCGTCCTACAGTTGAGTGTCGAGTGACTCAACGATTGACCAATCCTATGCTTCGGTGGACCTGACCGGTCGACCAATCGGTGCGTGTGTGGGCGGGGCCTTATCCTTCTGAACCGAGGTGAGTGGCCGCCATCTTGATTTTCCACGATTTTTTCCCCCACACTTTCTGTGTGTTAGGGAACTAAGGTAAATATTTTAATGATGTGTTAGGGAATTAACTAACAATTTATTTGAGTTTTAAATTGTCTTTAGCAACAGGAGGAACTGAAGTGATCCCCTAACCGCCGCCGTCCCCAAACCGGCGTTGTTAAAAATCAAAAAATTTCTCTCTCTCTCTCCCCTCTCTCCTTCTCATCTTCCCTCTCTCCCTCTCCTCTCTCTCCTCTTCCCTCTCTCTCTCTCTCCTTCTCCTCTTCCCTCTCTCTCTCTCTCTCTCTACTTCCCCCTCTCAGGTTTCACGGAGCGCGGGCGGGACGCCCGAAGCTTCCCGCTTGCTAACGGCTGCCAGGTCGCCCTTGCCTGCTCCCCGCGGGCCGCCTCGCGCCGGCCGCACTGACCGCGCATGCGCCGGCTGCACTGACTGCGCATGCGCGAGACCGCGCATGCGCCGCCCGCGAGAGACCGCTCTCGGCGCCGGCCGCCACTCAGCTCAACGGGGGAGGGGGGGAGAGAGTGAGGGAGAGGGGGAGAGTGGGGAGGGAGAGGGGAGAGTGGGGGGGGGGAAGAGTGTGAGGGAGAGGGGAGGGAAGAGTGTGGGAGAGGGGGAGGGAAGAGTGTGGGAGAGGGGGAGGGAAGAGTGTGGGAGAGGGGGAGGGAAGAGTGTGGGAGAGGGGGGGAGGGAAGAGTGTGGGAGAGGGGGAGGGAAGAGTGTGGGAGAGGGGGAGGGAAGAGTGTGGGAGAGGGGGAGGGAAGAGTGAGGGGGAGGGAAGAGTGT